>NW_026682796.1:0-338132 GCF_029962835.1 Magnolia sinica | reverse complement strand
AAGTCAAATACACATCACAATAGGCTCCATAACAAAAAGATTTTGACCAAAAAAGTTTTATGGCACTCCCAAATGCCTCATATATTAGAAGGATTAAACAAATGTCATGCACAGTCACCCAACACCTATTTTAAAAAAGTTGGGATGAAATTAACCCCATCTGCCTTTTGCATTGAGCCAGCGCGTGACAACGGGAGGAAATGAGATATTCTGATAGTAAACACTATGGGGCCCACTATGATGTTTGTGAGAAATCCACACCACACACATGTTTTGTCCAATCATTTTATGACATGAGCCCAAAAATGAGGTAGATCCAAAGTTCAAGTGGGCCACACAACAGAAAGAAGTGGAGATTGTACGCCCATGGTTGAAACATTCATGGGGCTGTAGAAGTTTTTGATCAGGCTAATATTTTTATTCTTTCAGTCCATCCCCATGTTAATGAATTTATGAGTATTTGGGCCACTTTATAAACAATTTAGATTGCATATAAACATCACAGTGGAGCCTAAAAAAGTTTGAATGGTAGGTAATTCATTTCCACTATTTCCAGCTGTGTGGTCCACCTGAGTTTCAAATCTATCTAATTTTTTGCCTTGTGTTTAGACATGATCTTCCAAAATTATCATGGATGGAATGGATTTCTCACAAACATCATGGTGGGCACAACATAGCTTACGGTGGCAGAAACTAACTTTTTGGATCTTTTCTCTCAAAATCCATGTCAATATAATGTGATGTGACGCGGATCGGGTAACCGGCCCTGTCTAGAGATGGATGGTCCTATGGGGCCAACTATGATGTATATAGTTTATCCATGCCGTCCATCCATTTTAAAAGATCATTTTAGTGCATGGGCCCAAAAATGAGGCATATTACAGGCTCAGGTGGACCACACCACAGAAAGCAGTGGGATTGAAAACCTTTTGGGGGTCATAAAATTTTTGGATGTAAGTCGTTTTTTAGCCCATGACGTTAAATTAAATTTTAAATCCAATAGACGGAGTGGATTTGACACACAACCTACGTCAAGACCCATAACCCTAAACCCATGACAACCTCGACCCTTATTGCATTAAAATCATGACCTTGACCCTTATAACATGACAACCTAGACCCTTACCACATTACAACCACGACCTTGACCATTATAACATATAACTGTGAGCTCGACCCTTATAACATGATAACTTTGACCCTTACCACATTACAACCACAACCTCAACCCTTATAACATACAATCATGACCTTGACCCTTATAACATGATGACCTCAACTCTTATTAGATTACAACTACGACCTCGACCTTTATAATATGACAACCTAGCTCGACCCTTAACACATTACAACCAGACTCTATAATATGACAACCTCAACCCCAACCCTTATAACATGACAACCTTGACCCTTGGCACAAGACCATATCGACCCTTATAACATGACAACCATGACTGGCCCATACCTTGACAACCTTAACCCTTAATACATGAGAACCTCAACCTTTAACACATGACAATCACGACCCGAACCCTTAACACATGACAACCTCAACTATACTAATAAAAATCATCTCTTGGTGGGCCACACCATAGAAAATAGTAATGGTGATGGTACCCACTGTTCAAACTTTCTAAGGCCCACTGTGGTACATGTGTGTATTGGAACCTGCCAAAGGTAGGGCTCTTCGGGCCCATGGTGAGCTGGCCAACCTGATGGATGACTTGGATCTTGCAAATGATCCCAAATAAATGGGAAAGAGAAATTTACCACTGTACGACCCATTTACCCGATGAAGCCGACCTCATTTTACAGCCCCAGCTGGACGGACGACTTGCCAAAGGTCGAAAATGCCCTTGCTTTTTCCTTCAAGCGGATCGGCTGGTGATAAAGACGAGCGCCGACGCTCCTCGAACTCCGAGTTGTACGAACGGTTCAAAAGAAATCAAAGTTACATGGCCCCACAGTTATGTATTTGTTATATCCACAACGTTCATCCATATTTCGAGATCATTTCGGAGCATTATCAAAAAAAAAAATCATATCCAAAGATCAACTGGACCACACCACAGAGAGTAGCAGAAAATTGATTTTCACTGTTGAAACTTTTGTAAGGCCCACCGTAACATTTATTTTCCATCCAATCCATTCGTAAGGTCATAAAGTCCTGGATGAAGAGGAAAAACAAATTTCATAATAATCAAAACTCCCGTGACCCTGAAAGGATTTCAATGGTATGCGTTCAAAGCAGGTTGGTAAATTCATTTGCTACAGTCAGACCTATGTATTATAATCGTAGCTATATATACCATAATCCGTAGTCATGGATGTCTATCCGGGTGGGCTTGCCGAACTAGCGGCCCGCACCAGTTACTATCCTATCCAGCGGGGCTATGCCCATCTGATGGCCCCTATGGCTACGGATTATAACCGTAGCCGTAACCGGACTACTGTGATGATAGTCTGTGCATTTTATTTATTTTTTATTTTTTTACAAGGAGAACTTTATTCTACCTATAATTTTCTCTAACACATATTTATATAAATATGTATATATAAGCATATAAAATTTTTTTCTCTCTTTTTTCATTTCTTTCTTTATTCATTTAACAAGAATATCTTCTAAACTAACATCAGTTACTTGATGTACCCTATATGATTTTGGGGTAGGAGAAGGTACTTTAACCAACCAACCTGGTTATTTTCCAAGATTCCATTAGGTTGATGGTCGAAAATCCATTTCATTCACTTAGCAGTCAATTTCATTCATTTCAGTTACTACGTGATCTCAATCCCAGCGATTCCGTTTTGATTCACGGTCATTTCCATGCATTTCATGGTCAATTCCCTTCACTTCATGGTCATTTTTATGCATTTCACGGTCATTTCCATGCATGTCACAGTCAATCCCAGCGATTCTGTTTTGATTCACGGTCATTTCCATGCATTTCACAGTCAATTCCCTTCACTTCATGGTCATTTCCACGCATTTCCCAGTCAATTCGCTTCACTTCACGGTCATTCCCGGCGATTCCATGTAGATTCACGGTCATTTCCCTTCACTTCAGGGACATTTCCACGCATTTCAAGGTCAATTCGCTTCACTTCACGGTCATTTCCATGCATTTCACGGTCATTCCCGGCGATTCTGTGTTGATTCACGGTGATTTTCCCACATTTTATGGTCAATTCCCTTCACTTCATAGTCATTTCCACGCATTTCATGGTCATTTCTATGCATTTCACGGTCATTCCCAATGATTCTGTGTTGATTCACAGTCATTTCCAGGCATTTCATGGTCAATTCCCTTCACTTCATGATCATTTCCACGCATTTCAAGGTCAATTCGCTTCACTTCACGGTCATTTCCATGCATTTCACGGTCATTCCCGGTGATTCCGTGTTAATTCACGGTCATTTCCACGCATTTCACGGTCAATTCCCTTCACTTCACGGTCATTTCCACGCATTTCACGATCAATTCGCTTCACTTCACGGTCATTTCCATGCATTTCATGGTCACTTCCGGCAATTCTGTGTTGATTCATGGTCATTTCCATGCATTTCATGGTCATTCCCGGTGATTTCGTGTTGATTCACGGTGATTTCCACGCATTTCATGGTCAATTCCCTTCACTTCACGGTCATTTTCATGTATTTCACGGTTAATTCCCTTCACTTCATGGTCATTTCTATGCATTTCACGGTCGTTCCCGGTGATTTCGTGTTAATTCACGGTCATTTCCACGCATTTCATGGTCAATTCCCTTCCCTTCACGGTCATTTCCACTCATTTCACGATCGATTCGCTTCACTTCACGGTCATCTCCATGCATTTCACGGTCATTCCCAGCGGTTCCGTGTTGATTCACGGTCAATTCCCTTCACTTCACGGTCATTTCCATGCATTTCACGGTCATTCCCGGCAATTCCGTTTAGATTCATGGTCATTTCCATGCATTCACGGTCATTTCCGGCGATTCCGTTTCACGGTCATTTCCATGCATTCACGATCATTTCTGGTGATTGACCGTGAAGGGAATTGACTGTGAAGTGCATCGAAATGACTGTGAATCTAAATGGAATCACTGGAAATGATTGTGAAATGCATGGAAATGACCGTGAAATGCATGGAAATGACCGTGAAGTGCATGGAAATGACCGTGAATCAAAACAGAATCACCGAAAATGACCATGAATTAAAACGAAATCGCCGGAAATGACCATGAAATGCATGAAAATGACCGTGAAGTGAAGCGAATTGACCGTGAAATGCGTGAAAATGACCGTGAAGTGAAGCAAATTGACCGTGAAGTGCATGGAAATGACCGTGAATCTAAACGGAATCGCCAGAAATGACCGTGAAATGCATGGAAATGACCGTGAAGTGAAGCAAATTGACCGTGAAATGCATGGAAATGACTGTGAAGTGAAGGGAATTGATCGTGAAGTGCATGGAAATGACCGTGAATCTAAATGGAATCGCCAAAAATGACCGTGAAATGCATGAAAATGACCATGAAGTGAAGCGAATTGACCGTGAAATGCGTGAAAATGACCATGAAGTGAAGGGAATTGACCGTGAAGTGCATGGAAATGACCGTGAATCTAAACGGAATCGCTGGAAATGACCGTGAAATGCATGGAAATTACTGTGACGTGAAGCGAATTAACTGTGAAGTGCATGGAAATGATCGTGAATATAAACGGAATCGCCGAAAATGACCGTGAAGTGCATGGAAATGACCATGAATCTAAACGGAATCGCCGAAAATGACTGTGAAATGCATGAAAATGATCGTGAAGTGAAGCGAATTGACCGTGAAATGCATGTGAATGACCGTGAAGTGAAGGGAATTGACCGTGAAGTGCATCGAAATGACCGTGAATCTAAACGGAATCGCTGGAAATGACCGTGAAATGCATCGAAATGACCGTGAAGTTAAGCGAATTGACCGTGAAATGCATGGAAATGACCGTGAAGTGAAGGGAATTGACCGTGAAGTGCATGGAAATGACCGTGAATCTAAACGGAATCGCCGGAATTAACCGTGAAATGCATGGTCATTTCCATGCACTTCATGGTCATTTCCATGCACTTCACGGTCAATTCCCTTCACTTCACTGTCATTTTCATGCATTTCCCAGTCATTTCGCTTCACTTCACGGTCATTTCCATGCATTTCACGGTCAATTCCGGCGATTCCGTTTAGATGCACGGTCATTTTGATGCAATTCACGGTCAATTCCCTTCACTTCACGTTCATATCCATGCATTTCACGATCAATTCGCTTCACTTCACAGTCATTTCCATGCATTTCACGGTTATATCCAGCGATTCCGTTTAGATTCACGGTCATTTCGATGCACTTCACGATCATTTCCATGCATTTCACGGTCATTTCCATGCATTTCACGGTCATTTCCAGCGATTCCGTTTAGATTCACGGTCAATTCCCTTCTCTTCACGGTCATTTCCACGCATTTCACGTTCAATTCACTTCACTTCACGATCATTTTCATGCATTTCACGGTCAATTCCGGCGATTCCGTTTAGATTCACGGTCAATACCCTTCACTTCACAGTCATTTCCATGCATTTCCTGGTCATTTCGCTTCACTTCACAGTCATTTCCATGCATTTCACGGTCATTTTCGGCGATTCCGTTTTGATTCACATTCATTTCCATGCACTTCACGGTCAATTCCCTTCACTTCACCGTCATTTCCATACATTTCACGGTCATTTCGCTTCACTTCACCGTCATTTCCCTGCATTTCATGGTCATTTCCAGCGATTCCGTTTAGATTCACGATCATTTCGATGCTCTTCACAGTCAATTCCCTTCACTTCACAGTCATTTCCATGCATTTCAAGGTCAATTCGCTTCACTTCACGGTCATTTCCATGCATTTCACGGTCATTTCGATGCTCTTCACGGTCAATTCCCTTCACTTCACGGTCATTTCCATGCATTTCACAGTCAATTCTCTTCACTTCACGGTCATTTCTATGCATTTCATGGTCGTTTCCGGTGATTCCGTTTAGATTCACGATCATTTTGTTGCACTTCACGGTCAATTCCCTTCACTTCACGGTCATTTACATGCATTTCACGGTCAATTTGCTTCACTTCACGGTCATTTTCGGCGATTCCGTTCAGATGCACGGTCATTTTCGTGCACTTCACGGTCAATTCGCTTCACTTCACGGGCGTTTTCACGCATTTCACGGTCAATTCGCTTCACTTTACGGTCATTTCCATGCATTTCACGGTCATTTTCAGCGATTCCGTTTTGATTCACGGTCATTTCCATGCACTTCACGGTCAATTCCCTTCACTTCACAGTCATTTCCACGCATTTCACGGTCAATCCCGGCGATTTCGTTTAGATTCACGGTCATTTCCATGCATTTCACGATCAATTCCCTTCACTTCACGGTCTTTTTCATGCATTTCACGGTCAATCCCAGCGATTCTGTTTCATTTCATGGTCATTTCCATGCATTTCACGGTCAATCCCAGTGATTCCGTTTCATTTCACGGTCATTTCCATGCATTTCATTCTCTCTCTCTCTCTCTCTCTCTCTCTCTCTCTCTCTCTCTCTCTCTCTCGCTATATATATATATATATACACACACACACACACACACACATGAAGAATTTTATTCTACCTATATTTTTCTCTAACACATATGTATATAAATATGTATATATAAGCATATATAAAAAAAAAATTATCTCTTTTTTTTCATTTCTTTCTTTATTCATATACCAAGAATATCTTTTAAACCAAAATTAGTTACTTGACGTATCATATATTGATTTTAGGGCTGAAAGTTGGGCAGGTTCAACCCGACCAACCCGTGATCAACCCGTCATTGGGTTGGGCTTGGGCAGGATGTATCAGGTTTGGTCTTGGGTTTAGGCCATACAAACACCAACTCGAAAAAACTTGGGTTAGGCTCGGGTTGAGGTCTTGGGAATCACCGGGAAATGCATGGAAATGACCGTGAAATGCATGGAAATGATTGTGAAATGAAACGGAATCGTCGGGATTAACTGTGAAATGCATGGAAATGACCGTGAATTGTAGGGAAATGACTGTGAAATGCATGGAAATGATCGTGAAGTGAAGGGAATTGACCGTGAAATGCATGGAAATGACCGTGAATCAAAACGGAATCCGCCGGGATTGACCGTGAAATGCATGGAAATGACCGTGAAGTGAAGCGAATTGACTGTGAAATGCATGGAAATGACCGTGAAGTGAAGGGAATTGATCGTGAAATGCATGCAAATGACCGTGAAATGAAAGGGAATTCTCCTTTACAGTCATTTTCGGCTATTCCGTATCATTTCACGGTCATTTCCTGCGATTCCGTTTCACTTCACGGTCATTTCCATGCATTTCACGGTCAATTCTATGCATTTCACAGTCATTTTCGGCGATTCCGTTTTATTTCGTGGTCATTTTCATGCATTTCACGGTCAATTCCCTTCACTTCACAGTCATTTCCATGCACTTCATGGTCAATTCCATGCATTTCACAGTCATCGACCTGATGGAATCTTGGAAAATAACCAATTTGGTTGGCTAAAGTAGCTTCTCCTACCCCAAAATCATATAGGGTTTATCGAGTAACTAATTTTGGTTTAGAAGATATACTTTTTAAATGAATAAAGAAAGAAATGAAAAAAAGGGAGGAAAATTTTTTTATATGCTCATATATACATATTTATATAAATATATGTTTGAGAAAATTGTAGGTAGAATAAAGTTGTCCATGTAAAAAATAAATAAATAAATAAATAATTTTGCGTAGACTGTCGTCACGGCAGTCCGTCTATGGCTACGGTTATAATCCATAGCCATAGGGGCCGCCAGATGAGTGTGGCCCCGCCAGATAGGCCAGCAACTAGCGCGGGGGCCGCTAGTTTGGCGAGCCCACCCCGGATAGTCCTCTATGGCTACGGATTTTGTTCTCTATGGCTACGGTTATAATCCGTAGCTATACCTCTGACTGTAACATACGCCATTGCCATTCTGCTTTGAACGTCTACCGTTGAAACCCTTTTAGGGGTCACACAAGTTTTGGATCATTACGAAATTTGTTTTTCCTCTTCATCCAGGTCTTTGTAACATTATGAATAGATTGGATGGAAAATAAATGTTATGGTGGGCCCTACAAAAGTTTCAACGGTGAAAATCAATTTTCCGCTGCTTTTTATGGTGTGGTCCAGTTGATCATTGGATATGATTTTTTTATTTTATTTTTATTTTTATAATGCTCCAAAATGATCTCGAAACATGGATGAACGTTGTGGATATAATAAATACATAACTGTGGGGCCATGTTACTTTGATTTCTTTTGAACCGTTCGTATAACTCGGAGTTCGAGGAGTGTCAGCGCTCGTCTTCGAGCACCAGCCGATCCACTTGAAGGAAAAAAGCAGGGGCATTTTTTACCTTTGGTAAGGCATACGTACAGCCAAGGCTTATTCTAGTAAGGTAAAATGAGGTGGGCTTCGTCGGGTAAATGGGCCATAAATGGTTCGTACAGTCGTAAATTTCTCAATGGGAAATTACAAAAATAATATTTATAAAAAAAAAAAAGGTTTACATGCATGCTTAGTGATTGTCAGATGGCGGAAGCCCATTTTGGGCGTGCAAAAGGCTCAACTCATGGGGCCCACATTGATGTATGTATATAATCTATGCCGCCCATCTTTTTTTGTTGTGTCATTTTAAGGCTAGGGCCAAAATATCAGCCTGATGCAGAGCTTGTGTGGGCAACATAATAAAAAACAATGGTGATAATGGCACATACCGTTAAAACTTTCCAGGCTCACTGTGATGTTTGCTGGAAGTAGACCTTACCCAAGTCAGGACTTCTTGGGCCCACGATGAGCTGGCCGACAAGGTGGACGGAACAGATCACCCCATTGTCGACCTTAGGCATGGTACTAATGGCTACTGACTAAAACATTATTTCATTACAGATTTAGTCCGTAGCCTTTGATGCATTTTCGATAGTGAAGGAAGTGAACACATGACAATTTCGACCCTTAACATATGACAACCTCCACCCTGACAACCTCAATCGTAATAACCTTAACCCTTAACACACGACAACTTCAACCCTTAACACTTGACAACCTCGACCTTGAACCTTCACACTATAAGGATACCATCTGTGGGGTCCACCATCGCATATGTGCGAAATCCACTACATCCATTAACTTCGAAATTTTATGGAAGGCCATAGTTGGAAGTATGATCAACATCCGCCAGCCACATCAACCACATCATTAAAAAAAATAATTTGTATCAAACGAACACCGTTATAATGCACCACAAAGAGATCATGTTAGTAAGAAGTTATCATATTTTCGTATAAATAAAAGGGCTACAAAAAAAATGAATGGATTGAATTGAAATTTCATAGGCCTAATAACAACTTTCGTCCCCATCAATTTTTCAAGATTGAATACAACAAACTTCTTATTCGCTAAAAAATTGTACAACTCGTGATTCAAGAACGGATAGTTTAGTCTAAAAAAGTTTTCAAAACTTGTTAGATAACTACCTAAAGAATATTTAAAACTTCCCTTTGATATTCAGAATTTGACCATACCACAACTCTAGTATGGTCAAAATCCCTTAGTCTTGACAAGATTTGGAAGCCGACTGTAGGACCCACCACATGGATATAGTATGGCACAACATGGCCAAGCTTGGGCCACCATGATGTATGTGTTTTATCCCCATTGTCCCTCCATTTTTCCCATTAATTTTAGGCATAAGCCTAAAATAGATAGTGATCCAAAACTTAAGTAGACCACGCCATTTTTAAAAAAAATTAAAAAAAATAGTGGGGATTAAATGGCCACCGTTGAAACCTTCCTAGGGCCATTGTGATGTTTCATTTGCTATCCAACTTATTCATAACACCACACAGACTTGATGAAAGGAAAACGCAAATATAATATTGGAACGTTCTTAGTCCCGTAAGAATTTTTCAACAGTGGTCGTTCAATTTTCAGTGTTTTCTGTGATGTGGTTCACTAGAACTTTGGATTTGCATCACCTTTGCTCTCAAGCCCTAAAATGAGCGGTCAAAATAGATGGACAGTGTAGATAAAATACATACATTATGGTGGTGCCCAAGAGCTTGGCCACGTGGTGACACGAGGATATCCATGTGGTGCCCCTGCAGGCAATCTTCCATCATACGTAAATTCTACATTATGGAAAAGCTTTTTAAAAAAGTCATCGGAATGTAAATTCTACATTATGTAGTTTATTGTATATATTAATTTTTTATTTTATTTTTTTAAATCCCTAATAACAGTCATAGATTTCATTCAACACCATGAATAAACAGAAAACAGTGACTAAAAATGCTATTTGAGTGGTTTCGAGAGGTCTGTATTGTAGCTGCTAGACTTCGTCCACAGGTGAAGACTGGTTCCCGCCGGACCTGTTCTTATATGAAGCACTGATAGGGTAGATAAAGAAGAAGTAGAAGCCAATTAAGGTGGTTGACACCGCCATTATCCAAACCAACAAATCCAATGCCAAGGGTAAGATAGTCGAAACCCGATAAGCGAATAGAACATGGAGAACCGTCAAGAGAATCCAAATCGGAATCTTCAGTCTCTCCCTCTCCAATCCCTCTGGCAACCGATCATAAATGTTTATGCACAAAATCAACAAGATTACTGATACGTAGATGGAGAGAATGAGAGCGACCTCCAATATATCATGTTGGGCCCTGAAAACAGCAACTACAGTGTTGAAGGTGAGGAAGAAAGTAGCGAAGATGGTCACGTATGGGAAACCGGGATCACGTCCGTTGCTTTCAGGGCTGGACGAGATGTGCGTTTGAGCCTTTTGGTTCCGTTGGGGATCCATGTGGGATTAGATAGACGTCGGGAAGGCAATGTGGGAAATGTACAAATGAGAGAGAGGGAGTGTAGTAGAACCCATGGAGGCTTCTTGTAGTGATTGCTGCAATCCTCCTCTATTTATCTAGTAATTTCTACGGAAATTTTCGTTTTTAGTATCCTCATGGTTTTGGGTTTGCAAAAGTGGCCTCGTTTGCTACGTCTTTGCAAAAAAAGGGAACGCGGATTGCTGTAACGCGGATTGACCGCAAAAGTTCTTTCTCAGTAGCTTCCCGCTGGAAGCGGTTTCGGCAATGACGTTGACACTAGCCAGGTGGCTAGTGGTCGGTGCTCTGTGGGCCCGCCATGATGTATGTGTTTCATCCACGCCGTCCATCCATTTTTACATATCATTTTAGTACTTGATACGAAAAATGAGGCAAATCTAAAACTCAGGTGAATCACACCACGGGAAAACAGTAGTGATTGTATGTCCACCATTAAAAACCTTCTAGGGTTCAATGTAATGCTTATTTGACATCCAATCTGTTGATTAGGTGGTACAGACCTGGATTAAGGGAAAAAAGAAATATCAGCTTAATCCAAAACTTTTGTGGTCTGCAGGAAGTTTTTAATGGTGGACGTTCAATCAACACTGTGTGGTCCTCTTGAGATTTGGATCTAACTCATTTTTGGGATCATATCAAATGATCCGAAAAAATTGGACGGATGGCATGGATGAAACACATACATCATGGTGAGCCCACATGGCACCAACCACTAGCCATTGGCTAGTGGCAGGGCCACTAGCCAATCCGTGGTGGAACCCACCGTTATGTTTTTCAGAAATCGACACCGTCCTTCCGTTTTGTGTGATTATTTTAGGACATGGTTCCATAACTGAATTAGATCCAAGAGGAAACAGCATGTCGGTATTGAATACCCACTATTAAAATCTTCTTGGGCGCCACTGGAGTGTCTATTTACCGTCCAATCTATTGATAAAGTATTAATGACGTGGATGAAGGGATCACACCAATATCATCTTGATCTAAAACTTTCATGGTCCACAATAAGTTTTTAACGGTTAATCACCACTGTTTCCTGTTGTATGGTCTACCTGAGAGTTGGATCTGTTTAATTTTTAGCATTTGCCCTAAAATAAGCTGTCAAAACAGATGAACAACATGGATGTAAGGAATATACATCATGGTGGCCCCAAATTCAGGGATCCACCCACCTCCCGCACCTGTCGGTGAGTAGCCCATAGCTCCCAGAGGGATGTGGTTTCGCCGGTGACCCAACACCAGCCACCAAAGGTCTGTGGGCCATCATGATGTATCTGTTCTATCCATGTCGTCGATTCATTTTGTCAGGTCATTTTGAGGTATGAGCTAAAAAAATGATGCAAATTCAAACCTCAAGCTGAATCCAAGATTATTAGAAACACTATTTGGTCAGGCCTGGATTACCATACATGCAAAAGTAAACTATCAACTATCAAGTATTTGCTATAACCAGATCAAATGGTATTAAAAAATAATAATAATACTAAAAATAAAAAGTCTATGGAGAGCAGTTTGTAGCATTTTAAACTAACTAAAGCTGTGCACAGCAGCATGACTTTATCACGCCCAGATCCATAGCTCAACTGGCAGACTGAGTAGAGATACCTCATTTCAACACTTGAGGTCTTGGTATCGATCCCTAGCGGGGTTGGCTAACATTGAGTATGTGTACTGACATGGGTGTGTACTAACAAGCTAACCCCAAAAAAACAAAAAAAAAAAACAAAACAATAAAAAACCTGCCTTTATCTTCTTTTTTCTTTTTTTTAACACACCCCCACACACTCACGCCGTAGTGGGCTTTCACCACCTATGGATACTCGAACCCTTGGCCGGGTGTTGAAACTCCCGAGAGTCTACCACCCAAGCAAGAGCAATATGGATACTCGAACCCTTGACCGGGTGTTGAAACTCCCGAGAGTCTACCACCCAAGCAAGAGCAAAGATTCTACCCCCCCAAAAAAAAAAAAACGTCTTTATCATTTTATAATGTTAAATAAAGAAAGAAAAATCTAAAACAATCAAAATGAATCCACGGCAACTGTTTAAAAGGCTCAAAATGACTTCAGACAAGCAATGTATTCATGTAGAATTTGATGCCATGAGAATTGGCAACTTAGCTTCCTTACTCTTTTACATCACTTCTACTGTTATGTTTTAATTCTTGGGGTAAACCAAAATAGCAAACTGTAATTCCATAAACCAAATTTTAAATGAAGTTTCAACAAGATTTTTATCTTAACCACAAGAAAATAGAAGGATGCGAGTCAGATATGCATGTAAGAAAATGAGTACCTCCAATAGCTCCAGTGAAAACCTTCAAATGGTACTTGCACGTTGGACATACGCTTATGGTTCTTAGCAAATGCGTAAAAGAAGCAGGCATCTTGGAAGTACTTCTTACTATTTCCTGTCACATGTCATAGAAACTCATTGAAAAAAAAAATTATAAGAATCATATTTGACCAGCCATGCTACATGTGGCTGTTGAGTAATCAGGAAGTAACTTGTATTGTTGTTCGGATGATAAAAAAGGATTGTGACTCAACACAGGATCCTCAATGGTGTTTGAAGGGGACATCCATCACAATCACAGCCACTAATTTATGTGCTCCCCTAGGTGCAGATTTTGATGGGGATTGCATTCATATATAGTATCAAGGCCTTGCAAGCAATTTCCATAAATGCATCAAGAACCTGAATTGTTAACAGTCCAATATAGGATCCAAGTCATCTACATAGACCCTAGATTGTGGAAACTCTAGAAATCAGGGGAATAAAAATTAAGGAACCCAAAAGAAAATTCATTACTCTTGAAGTTCTCCACTAAATTTTCTAAAGTTAATATGTAGCAATGCAATCAAATTAATTCCATGAATTTTCAATCAAAATCATACTTACATATATTTCAGTGAGAGGAGGCTTGATAGCTGGAGACCCAATGTTCCATTGATCCCCAGCCCATCAATCTTACTGCAAGAAGAGAACATGGCCTTGGACAGAATAAGCAGAAACAAGGAGAGTGAGCACCACATCCCAACTGTTACCTGTGGTGTGGCCCACCTGATTTTTGGATTGGCGAGATTTTTTGGCCTTAAACGGAACATTCATTAGGGGCACACATATATAATGACAGGTTTTTTTTTTTTTTGGAAAACAGGGGAACATTCCTGGCATATATTGGGGGGGGGGGGGGGCGCCAACAGACGGGCCTGCCTATCATATGAGGACCACGAGCAGCACACCGCACCTAGCCTAGCCTATACAAAAGAAAAAAACAAGAACAAAAAGGAAAGGCCACCACTCAGCCCGGAAACCATCTCGCACCAAAAATGGCATGGGCGGGGTTACCCGTTGACCTCGATTCGGATAGCTCCCAACCCAACCTTATCTAGGAAAAGCAGCCCCCTGATCATGCTAGGAAGGGCTGCCGAGAGGGAGAAGAGAGACGCGCCTTGACTTTTGCTCCCCAATCTGGCCAGCCCATCTACAGGCCCATTCCCTTCTCTGAGAATATGGACGAACATGACCTGACCCGAATGGGAAAACCTTTTAATCATATCCAGCCAATTCTTTCATCTCCAACCCGGAGTAGCTGCCCCGGTGAGAAAATCAATCACCAGATGTGAGTCAGATTCGACAATCACGTTGAATAAACCCCTGGCAAAGCTGATGGAGAGGCCGTCATAAATGGCTTGGATTTCAGCTCTGGTGTTGGAGGCCCTGCATTTCCCACTGAAGAAACCAAAGAGAAAGTTTCCTTTCTCATCTCTGCCAATGCCCCCACCACCTGCCGAGCCTGGGTCCCCCCTGGACAACCCATCAACGTTAAGCTTAACCCAACTAGGGGGAGGTCTACACCATTTGACCACAAGGAGATTTTTTGCAGGGAGGGCCTGGGGTGCAATACCCAAAGCTGCTAGAGCCCGGGCTGGGGTCCCCACTTCAGCCGCCGGCCATCTTGCCACGATCACCTGAAACCAGCCTTTGATGCGGGCAATCTAAGCAGTGACCGAGGTAGTCTTCCCTTCAAACCTTTAAGCGTTGCGACCCTTCCATAATTTCCAAAGTATGATGCACGGGATCAGAAGCTTGAGGGGCCCGGACGATCTGCTCAAAGTTGGGGGATGCTACCAGTGTTTCAGCTGTGCGCCTCAACCGACCGGGTGCGCACCATCCTCAGCCCGAAAATCGCTGCGAAACTGTTCCAAATGGACTGAGCACGGGCACTGAGCAGGAAGATGTGGGGCAGGGATTCGATGACCGGGCCTTGACTTGGGATCCCGTCACATCAGAAACACCGAGAACCAAGATGGATCCCACGGGATTGGATTGCGTCGTCCATCGGGAGGGCGTTGCTGAGAATTTTCCAACCCAGGACCGACAATTTTGGCAGGAGATAAGGGTGTCATAGATATTTCCCCCAGCCGCTGCGCGGCCTAGATTCCCTGCATATATTCCAACCCGAACTGACAGAGAAACGGCCTGACGGGTCCAGCGTCCAAATAGGGAGGGCTGGATCCTCCAAGATGCAAAAACCCCCCTTGAAAAATAAAATCCACCATCTCCTGGGAAAGAGAAGACCGCGGAAGGGGGGAGCGGGCCAAGAGTCGCCAGAATCGGCCTTGTCACTTTTCCCTCGAGAGGCCTGAGTCCTGACCAGTTTACCCTCCAATAATGGACAGGTTGGATATCATTAAAACAGCATAAGGAAACATATGACAGGAAAGTAAAGGATTGTGAAATGCATGTATGCAAACAAGGCAACCTGTTTTGTTTTTTTTTCAATCTTTACATCAACGTGAACATGAGAATTCAGATCAGAATGTAAAACAGATAAAAGTTTGCAAAGGCACTGCTAAGCATTCTGATTATACCGACATACCAACCATCTGGCCTCGATTTTCTTAGTTTGCTTGTGGAAAATAACCAGCATTTTGAAGGAATTCAGAAATAACACCAATAGGATAATAAGATGAGGGAAAGTAGACTTAGATAATTTGATTGAACAGTATGTTTGAACGCCTACTAATGAAACTTTTTTCCAACTCCTTCATAAATTGATTCCCACCATGATAAAGGGAAAACTAACATATCAGCGTGGTCACAGATTTTTGGGACGACCAATACCCGCTGTTTCTTGTGGCCCACTTGAGTCTTGTATCTACCTCAATTTTGGAATCACATCCTAAAACGATCAGGAGAAATTGATATAGGGACGGATGTTTCCTACTGCATTACATTACAGTAGGCCCCACACAGCTGAGTTTTATGTTGGTCAGGATCGATTCAGCTGGTCGCTGTACACAGTTCGCTACATACATTAGGAGTCCATTCATATGCAAGTAGTTGTTGAATAGACTTTTACTCGGTATAGAATTCCATTCATATGCGATTATCTAGTTGTAGAATAGACTTTTATTCTATAATGCTATATTGGGGCCCACTGGGCTGTTCAAACCTCATTGCACAGAAATCTCAGGTTTCAGTGAATAAGTGGGGCCTATGGTTCAGTAATCCAGACCATTGGCAAATTTGACCCCACGGTGAGGGAAGCATGCCCAAAAAACTCGTAGGTCCGATGATCCTAGCAACCAATCCTGGGTCTTTTTTTCAGTTGGATGTGGGCCTTCGTAGTGTGTGTGTGTGTGTGTGTGTGTGTGTGTTTGATTTACAATGCATTTATTTATCATGCCTATTCAAGTTACTTGAAAGATCCAAAAGGAAAAAAAAAAAAAGAAAAAAGAAAAAAAAAAGAACTATTTAGCAGAAACAGATGCAGCTTAAACTACAATGTTCTTGTAGTGTTGGCCCGCAATCAGCTTGAATACAATGCCTATATTTCAAGCCCGGGCCCTGCCCTTTGGCCATGTTTAGGGTCCAAGCCCTGGCCTAAAGCGGTGGGAGGGGCTGCTTAGCCCATTGCCACTCCTAGTATTAATGGCATAAATGGGCCTGGGTATCATCCATGGAGAAGTTATCTAACCCCTACCCATAAATCCACCAAGTCCAGTGGCCCACCATGAATAGGAGAATCAGGCGAATTAATTCACTCATTAGGTGATCCACAACTTCCAATTGATTTCAACAGCATGCATGGCACTAGGTGATCATAATGGTAAGGTTGAGTCGTGGCATCATTGTCATCAGATAAGGTCCCAAGGTAGATTTCTTTCCCACAAAGCATGACAATCTGTCTGGAAGGTAGATTAGAAATAGACAGTCTGACAAAATTGACCAATAACTCATATTCAATGTATATTTATGGCCTAGTGAAGCAGCCAGAGCTTTTGCCCAGGACATGTTTGTACTACGCAACATCTCATGAATGTTTCCCAATCTGGCCCACAAGTGCAGCGATGGCATAAGAGCTACAAATCCCTATCCATCTCATGGACCCCACCAAATGAACCATCCATATGCATACCAAAAGTGTGAATCACAATATAGGTGACCCAACCCACGTGTATTCTAATAGCTCCTATGATCTAATGCTCAATTAATGTTCTAACCATCCATTGGACAGGCCACAAAACAGATGGTTAGAATCAACATTTGGACTGCGGTATCTTTCTTTCTGATCATATGCATTGCAATACATACCCTCACTCACCTGACTGCTGTCTGATCAAAGATTGTTCCATGCCAGTTTATGTATGCATGCAAGGCACCCATCAGACCACATGAAGGGAAAGAAAAATTGATATACATACATGCACCTTTTAAATGGTAATCAATGCAATATACCAAATCCCTAGGGATTAAACACAAATCTCGTTGAGGCCAGACATCGAACAAATGGTATGCACCATCTTCTATGCAACAAAACTAACGAGATCGAAGAATCTAGCATGATTAGTAAGAAATATAATACAAATATAATATCATCCATAGGGACCTCATCAGATGGGCCAAGCGTTGATGAAGTATTGCCTTAAAATGATTGGGATTAAACGGAATGTGAAGATGAAACTTCCAAACAGAAATGTAGAGTGCAGCCATGCGAATGCTCACCTATTTAAGATGGTTCTGCATGGCGACTGGCGAGGAAGAGGGAGCTCGAAAGATTCACAGCTCAATCTCGACTGTCGATGAAGAGGGCACTCGAAAGAGGTAACGGAGAGGAAGAAAATGGCGGTCGAAAGAGGGATTCGGAAATTCCTCTTCTAAAATGGGATAAGAGATTCAAATCCGGAAAATGTGCGTTTTACATAATTTATGAAATAAACTGTATTCACAGCCGTACAACTAAGGGTCCATTTACTTGATGGTTAAGATACTATTACATAAGAAAATTATAAATATAAACCAACTACACCAAGACCTATTATTTGGATGGTCTGGATAGCCATATAACAAACCCACTTTTTCTATGAACGAGTCAACACTATTTTACATAAAATGCAAAACTCACAGCATTTAACCGTACAAATAAAAACGCTAGCTTTAGCTTTGGATCGGGTAGGGCTCTATGGTCCCCACCATGATGTTTTTATTCAATCCACATCGTACATCCATTTGTAAACATTATTTTAAGGTTAATGCCAGAAAATGAGCACAAAATAAGTCTTGCGTGAACCACACCACAGCCAAACAGTAGTGACTGGACGTCCACCGTCAAAACTAGCTCTCTGGCTGCGGTTTAATTGGTTTTGGCAACGGATTTTAGCCGTCGACGTAATCAACCCACGTCTTTTAGCCAGACCTTGTTGAGTATACGTTGAGAACGGTTTATAACCGTTCCAAATTTTGGAACGGCTTACAACCGTTCCTAAACAAAAAGGTAAGTGTTTCCCAAACTGTGATCTTGGTGTAGTGAGGAAAATAATGTTAACAAAAATGTTCGCCGTTAAAAATTTCCTATGGCTCATTATAATGTTTATTTGTCATCTAACTTATTGATAAGATCACACAAAGCTTGACAAAGGAAAACCTAAATATCATATTGACCCAAAACTTGTGTAATCTCCTAAATGTTTTCAATGGTTAGTGTGCAATCCCATTGTTTCTTGTAGTGTGGTCCACCTGATATTTGTATGTGCTTTATTTTTGGATTCATCCACTAAAATTAATGAGCTGGAAAAATGAATAAACGGTATGTATAAAATAGAAACTTCATGCTGAGGCCCACAAGGCTTTGACACAAGCTGGTTTGTTCGACCCTCAGCTGATCCGTGTCGGATTAGATCTACATGGGGCCCACCATGATGTATTTGTTTATCCACTATGTTCATTCATTTTCTTAGATCATGTTAAGTTATGGGCCCAAAATGAGGTAGATCAAACGATCTAGTGGACCACACCAATTAGTAAGCTTGGGTTACATTTAAATGCACAAAGCATTAAATGCAAGTTGTATTAAATGTAAGAGACATATCCAATATGGTCCATTAGAGCATTGGATCTACCTCATTTTTGGGCCACCACTTAACATGATGACAAAAGGGATGGACTACATGGATAAACAGATACATTATAATGGGTCCCGTGCAAATATGCCCGGACACTTAAAGGTTTGATTGAGTCTGAAGCAATTGCTTCCTGCCGGATATGATACTTTTGTGAGTGCCACTGTAATGTATGTCTATTATCCTACTATTTTATATTATTTTAGAAAATGAGCCAAAAAATAATGAAAATCAAAATCTCACGTGGACCACACCACAGTCTCCCAGAGGCAACAAAAGTTATGGATGAAGCTGATATTTGCTAACCTAGTGAATAGGTTGGATTAAAAAAATAATAATTTATAATAAGCCTTAGAAAATTTTCAACGATGGGCATCATTTGAGATTAGGATTTGTCTCATTTGTGGTTCAGTCCCTAAAATGATCAAAATAAATGTAGAGCATGGAAAAAACAGATATTGGGCCCACATATCCCTGTTAAGCAGGCAGCAGCTACTTGCCTCGTCAGTAGACAATTTGCGTCATTTTGACTATTTAAAAAGAAAGCGGATTAAGTGCGCCCCAGCCTTACCGAATATGGTGTGGCCCTCATAGTTGTGTCCCTATTGATATATGGATTCCCAATCTATTCCGTCCATCCATTTTTCTAGATCATTTTAATGAATGAGCCCAAAAATTAATAATATTCAAGTCTTAGGTGGACCATTCTATAAGAAACAATGGTGATTGAATACAACACCACTTAAAGCTTCCTAAGGCCAACCTTTAATGTCTTCGTAATTTGTTATTTCCCATCTAACCTGTTGATAAGGTCACAAAAACCTGGATGATGGAAAAAAAACAAATATCAAATTGATCCAAAACTTTTGTGGCCAACAAAAAGTTTTTAATTGTCATTCACCACTGTTTCCTAAATTATGGTTGGCCTGATATTTGAATCTGCTTATTTTTTTTACTCTTGCCCTGAAGAGACGTATCTGCTTATTTTTTTCACTCTTGCCCTGAAGAAACGTATGGATGGTGTGTGTGTGCACGCGCGCGTGCGTGTGTCAAAGAAGGTACCCAAAAGCATCGCAGAAATTCTCTCATAAGTGGAAATGGATTGGCTACGGATCCTATCACTAGCCAAATGTTGGTTGTCAGTACTTATGGGCCCCACCATGATATATATGTGTTTCATCCATGCCGTCCACCCATTATTCCAGATCATTTTATATCATGAGCCCAAAAATGAGATTGATCCAAATCTCAAGTGGACCGCATAGTGTTGATTGAATGCCACCATTGAATACTTCTTGGGGGACAAAAGTTTTGAATCAAGCTGATATATATATTTTCCCTTCATACAAGTCTTTACAACCTAATCAACATGTTAGATGTCAAAGAACCATTACAGTGGGCCCTAGGAGTTTTTTTAATGGGGGACATACAATCACTACTGTTTTCTCATGGTATGTTCCACCTGATATTTAGATCTACCTCTTTTTTAGGATCAAGCCCTAAAATTATCTTTCAAAATGGATGGACGACATGGTTAAAACACATACATTATAGTAGGGTATGCATAGCACCTAGCTATCTGGATGGTGGCAGCGTCATTAGCCAAACTGTGTCCATAGTGATTTGGACGGACGCGGATTGCCTAGCTATCTGGATGGTGGCAGCGTCATTAGCCAAACCGTGTCCATAGTGATTTGGACGGACGCGGATTGCACGCATCGCTACTGCTCTGTGGGCCCACAATGATGTATATATGTGTTTTATTTACTCTGATCATCCATTTTGGAACATTATTTTAGGTCACCAGCCTATAAATGAAGCACATCCAAATCTAAAGTGAAACACACCACAGGAAATCAGTGATACTTGAATACCCACCATAGAAAATTTCATAGGGCTCACATAAATGTTTATTTGCCATCCAACCTGTTGAAAGGAAAACACAAATATTAGCTTTGATCATATACTTCCGGGTCATCAGGTAATAGTTTTTAATAGTGGGCACTCAATCCACGCTACTTTATTTAGTGTGGTCCATTTAAGATTTGAACATGTCTTATTATTGGGATCATGTCCTAAAATGAACTAACAAACGGATGAATGGCATGGAAAAACAGATGCATCATGGTGGAGCCCACGGAGCACTGTAATAGCCACTCGCTATGCCAGTATGCAAACGCGTCCGATTTGGACGGCCTATCTTTTGGGGCCATTATAGATTGCTTGCCATCCATTTCGCTAGAGATGTTGTAGATGCCTGGATGCTTCTTGGCTCTCACCATCAAATTGTATTTGCACCTTGTCATGAACCATCATCACCATTTCCATCATCACCTCCATTCAAGCAAATTACAATGGGATAGAAGATCATATTAACACCCCGTACTTTTAGTACTCGGGTGTTACCTTTTAAACCCACACTAAACTAAAAATTATTTGGGTTAACCAAAATGTGAACTTGACATACGCAGGATGGGGATTCCCATCGACATTAGAGCCATCCATCAGGGCTTCCAGGAGCCAGAATACTCTCTACGACAATCAGGAAGGTGAGACCACTTGAAACTCTCAAAGTTGAAGCCATTATGCTAGTTAATTCTGGTGCAACACACTTGTCACTAACACTTTAGAATTCGTTAGCTACAAACAAAGCCTTCATCATAACTAATATCCTATATTAACCGTTGAAAAAGTCTATCAGGCCCACCTGATCAATGGATCACGACCTATGGGCCAATGATGGCCCAAGGATGTATGTAACGGGCCACCAAGGACTCACTATTAACCTAAAGTGAACCAGGATCCCTGGGCACTGTCCCCCAATGCAAATGAACGGAGTAGATCATGGTAATCACATTTCAGCGGACCCCTACACAATGCATGTACACAAAGGGTGCTTGGGCACGAGGTGTACTAAACCCAATGCTCGGTCAAACTAGCTCTGACCGAGCATTTTGCAAATATCTTCCGCTCTCTGTTTCAAACCGACCTACTTCAAGCCTGTAAGTGGGCCACCACAACCGTTTTCCGAGCATTATAAACCGTTCAAATCTTTCATGGGACCCACACGATCAAAACGGTATAGCCGTTTGATCATTTGTAAACGGACGAAGGAGATTGAACGCCACCGTCCAATCCATGCCAAAAACAGTTCGACCGAGGGCCTGTGAAAAGAGGGAGAGAGAAGCCGACTTCCTCTTAGGGAAGGACAAAGCTCGGCAGTCCACGGCGAGGACGATCACGACCGTCCGTCCCTCTCTCACTGGCTATAAAAGGAGGGCACTGTAGCCCTTAAAATCTACGCCAAGAGAAAGAGAAAGAGATTGTAGGAGAAAC
The DNA here is from genome assembly GCF_029962835.1 of Magnolia sinica. Taxonomy (NCBI): domain Eukaryota; kingdom Viridiplantae; phylum Streptophyta; class Magnoliopsida; order Magnoliales; family Magnoliaceae; genus Magnolia; species Magnolia sinica. Next base: position 315,424 of record NW_026682796.1, on the reverse strand, counting down.
AGGGAGTTGGGAGCTGAGAGTGTGAGAAGGTGAGATAGGCTACAACCATTCTGGGGGGAAAACATTTTTGTCTTGTCCATTTCTCATTTCCTAATAGCTTTTCCTTAGGTTGTTTCTCATTTTTTTTTTTTCCTTTGTAGCATTAGCTAGTAGTGATGCACACCTGGAACCGAACGATGGCTGTAACTCGGGTCAGAGATTAGCCAAGTAATGGCTAAAATCAAACCAAGAGATAGGCTAGAAGACAACCCAGTCTCAAACCCTGATCAAGCCAATCAATGGCTGTGGAATGGTCTGAGGAAATAGTGATGTTGGGTCTCTGTTTTGAACTAGAAACTGAGCCAACCCACGGCCCTGTTCCGGGCTGAAATCCAACCCAACTGAAACCCTGTTTCAAGCAGGAACTAGCCAATCAATGGCCTTGGTTCTGAGCTAAAACCAGGACCAAATGTTAGTCATGCGGAGCTCTGTTTTGGAACAGGAAGCGTGCTTCAAACAGGCCCATTTGGAGCTTTATTTTGAGCTCTCTGTAGAGCTTTGAAACTAGCTCGGGTTCGGGTTGGAGACCAGCCAATCAATGGTTGTGAAACAGTTAAGAAAAACAATAGGATTGGTCTCTGCTTTGGGCTGAAGACAGGCCTCATGACGACCCTGTTCGGGAGCTGGAAACGGCCAAACAATGGTTGGGTTTCAGACAGACTACGGGCCTTGATGGCAGTGGAGAATGAAGCCTAGCAAGAGCCCTGGTTGTGTGAAGACAAGCCAAGCAATGGTTATCTTCCCAATTGAGCAATCATGGCTCATCAATGGTGGTGAAGATGGACTGAAACCAGCTCTTTCAGCTACTGCCGAGTTGCACTCCAGATAAGGTTTTCATCAGGCCCTGCTTGAGGCCGATCCACGACCCAAATGGTCCCAACTTGGGATTGAATAACGGTCAAGATCGGACCACGTTCATGCTGAAAATCAGGGCTAGGAACCACTCCAACAACATGCAGGTGGAAGACGGTTTCCACGTCTGAAGGCTGTTGGGCTGTCTGGCGTTGGGCCCTGCAAATTGCAGGTGGGCCTCACCCAAAATGACAGTGGGTTGCACCAACCAAGGGCCCTATGCTGACTGTACGCCCCACCAATGTACTGATGGCTTGCACTGGTCATAGACCCACCCTGAGGTCAGGATCCACCCCAACCGTCCATCAAGGGCATTGCAAAGATCCCTGGGCTGGACGTCCCTCAAAAAGCCCACCTGTGAAGTGCATAAGTGAACGTGGAAGCAGAGGACGCCGAACGCTCCTCTGCCAATCAGTTCACGTAAACTGATTTGCAAAAAGTGAAGATCTCATCAGCTATGATGAGTCTGGGAAATCCGAATGGTTCACATGAAGCAGCACCTCATAAAACCCCTTGGTTTCAAATTTTATTTTAAACTGAAACTTCGGTGGGCCGCAAGGAATGAAAACAGTTTCTTCCTTTAAATTGAAATTATTCTTACTATGGCACACCAGAATCTTGGGTCATGGTGAAAACTCAAGCCCTGAGGTTTCTTGGGATTCTACATCTTATGAACCGTTCGGATTTGACACCCATGTTTATGCAGTACCTACACGTGAAGTGAATTGGCTGTGCATGCATGCACCAGGGAGTGAAGATACGTAAGTTCACGTAAGCCATAGCAAAATTTCGAGATCTCCCCATGGCTGATGAATCTGAAAAATCTAAATGGTCCACTTGGAGCAGAACCTCATAAAACCCCTTGGTTCCCATTTTTACGTTGAACCGAAACTTAGGTGGGCCATGGTTAATGCAAACAGTTTATTCCCTTGAAAGTGCATTTATCTTTGCTATGGCCCACCAGAATCTTAGATCAGGATGAAAATTTACCTCCTAGGGTTTCTTGGGATTCCACATCTTATGGACCGTTCGGATTCAGAACCCATGTCACAAGTGTGAAGGAACGCACATATATTCATATTTGCATGGTGAGTCCTACATGTGTGGGACCCACTTTTGTGCACGCTGGATACAGACCGTCCCGGGGTCTGAATGTGGTGTGCCTGGACACACATCCACATTGTCCACACAGAACTCGTGTGATACATGTATAGTACACATATATATGTACGTAGGTACTGTAGGTTGCAATATCATATACATAACGGATATAGGGATACATTGTGTGATGCATATGTACTGTATACAGTGTGTACATGTATACCACGTGAGATGTTATGTATGTGGTGTATACATTATATGCCATGGATACATACCTCGGATATATAAGGTATGCATATATATATATATATATATATATATATATATATATATATATATATATATATATATATATATATATATATATATATATATATATGTATATATATGCTATGTGCTACGTATGTAATGTATACATGTATATTACGTGATGAACCCGTCCTAAGGATCTAAGGAGAAGGATGAGGCTGATCTAGTGATCAAGTGGGCCCTGACTGGATCCAGTTTAATTAAAAATAAGGGTTTATGCTTAGTGAGTTTGATTGCCTTGAGTACAGCCTAAGACAACCTCGGTCCAGGGTCTTCCTACCCTCCACCTATTCTTATCTGATTAAATTGGTGACTCATTATTTATTATAAATAAATTGCAGGGAGTCACGTGAGTGGTGTAAGTGCACCATCTCTCCAAGGAAACTTGCCCCTAGGAGCATTCTACGAATTGACTGGTGATGATTCTTCCCTTTGAGCTTTCCATCTTCTCATTAGCTTAAGTTATAGTTGTTATTTAAATTCATAATTAATATCTCTCTTTATAATCACATGTGTTAGCTAGTGGAAATTGAATTGTTGTATTATATGCTTTATGATTATCCTATATAACTGTCCATGCTTGTGGATTGCTTATGGAACTTAAACTGGTACATTAGTGGAAAATTCCCATATATGAATGTACACCCATACTTGGGATGTAACTTGACAAGTTGTGATCGTAATGGACCTTCGACTTGGTGGTTATTGAACGGTGGTCTAGATGGACCATTGATGTGGGCCTACCATCCAGGATTGTTGTGGCTAATGGTTTTTAAGGATGGTCTTTATCGTATGGTTTTGATAACGGCCATATGTGGCCTACTTTGATATCGTCCTATGTGGCTTTGTTCTAGTATTTCCTTATATGGGTTCGATGTTTTATTCTGTGCAACCATGCGATGGTAAGCCCCATATATTGTAATGTGATTGGTCACTAGTCGATGAGGTTCCATTAAATATCCTAAGGTGGTAGTCTCATGGGCCGGGGATGGTGGCAATGAGACACTATGCCCGAGCCATCGGCTTACGCTGGGCCATGTGCTCCCCGTAGTGACCTTTCAGCTTACCTAAATTGGCAGGTTGTAAATGGATTAATAATGACTTGGCTAATCATGCATACATGACATATTTCGATGACTTGGATTACTCTGCCCTGCGATTACGCTGAATGTTGCGCTTATGACCAGTCATTCGATGACGATATTGACTTGGATCACTCTGCCCTGCGATTACGCTGAATGTTGCGCTTATGACCAGTCATTCGATGATGATATTGACTCGGATTATTATGCCCTGCGATTACGCTGAATGTTGCGCTGATAACCAGTCTTATCCCTGGGTGACGACCCCATTGTCCGTCCAGATATTTTTCCCGGGACATTGCCTGTCTGGATGTTTTACCTGGGGCACAAACCGTCTGGATGTTTTACCTGGGGCACAAACCGTCTGGATGTTTTACCCGGGTCGATCATTACATTCATGCATCCATGCATCTAACAAGACTGCATTTACTCTGTTTTGGTTGACTGTATGTTTTATACTATTTCTTACCTAATGTGGCGATGTGTAATTTTGAAGGGAATTCACACTGAGTTGGCCACTCATTCATCAAATATAAAACCGTACAGGTAGTACAGGTGGCTTAAGTGATATGCATGTTCAAACTTGATAAGGAGCAGAGTACGATCACCAGGAATGCTTGACTGTATGCTTGGAGGAGCTGTGTGATCTTGCGGCTTATATTTATATGCTTTCTATTATTTTCTCATATATCAGATCATGTAATTCTTGTATTTGTAAATTTTGGAGACATTGGTTTGTATAAGTCATTATGGGCAGCTTCTTGTAAATTTGAATGATAATGAAATTTTTCTTTATGTTGATTTATCTACACTACGCTCATTTGCTTACCCTGATGAAAGAAAAAATATATATACTCGAATTTGACCATCCTTTAAGGTTAACACTCGGGTTTTTAGGAAACGGGTCGTGTACTCGGGTCCTGAAAAGTCGGGGCGTTACATATAATCACCACTACGCGTGAGTGTGTGGGGTGTGCATGTGTGCGTTTTTAAAAAAAAAAAAAAAAATCATATAATCATGGCCCACCAAATATAATATCATCACTAATTAAAATTCAAAAAATTTGGAAATCTGCATTTTCCCTTCTATATAACCTTATCTGACCCCGTATCCATGAGTGGGAGCCCTGACTGTGGGGTTCACAGTGATGTATGTGCCTTAAATCCACACCGTCTAACCGTTTTGAAAGCTCATTTTAGAGCATGATCCTAAAAATGAAACATATCCAAATTTTATGTGGACCATACCTCAGGAAATAATAATGATTAAATTCCCACCGTTAAAAAGTTCATGAGGCCACCAGAATCTTTATTTGTCATCCAACATGTTAATAAGGTAACAAAGATATGAACGAAGAGACACATAAATATCAGCTTGATCCAAAACTTTTGTGCCACAAGAAAATTTTTAACGATTCGATTACTACTGTTTCTTGTATTATGGTCCAATTGGGATTTAATAGTTTAGCACAATTTTTGCAGTTTGGCCGCCTATGCACATTTGTTATTAGGAAAAAGCAAGTTATTGTTAGGTTCTTGTATTTTCTTTCTTTAATTATTTATTTTACAGTCATCGATTGAAGGATGTGGATTTTCTCACCTGAGTTTTGAATTCATGGGCCATCCGCATTGGAGCCCATGGAAATGTGAAGGTGTGTAATATTGAAAGATTAACATTAATTGTAGTTAGGAATCAACCTCGAGAGGGTTTATATACAATAATTCGTGACACCAACACTGAAGTGGGGAGTATATCTCATTTGTTACAGGCCCATCGTATAGGTGTATATCCATACTATACACATGTATACACCACCTTAACAACCCCTTCAATCTGAAATGTTCCCCTTAGTATGGCCCACTTGAATAATGGATGGCTTGATTTTTTGTCCCAGGCTTAAATTTTGGCGTGACATTTAATGGTTGGAGTGAATTTTATATAATCATTACTGCGTGCCCCATACAATTCAGGGTGGAAGTTATCTCCCAACTGTTTCCTTTGGTGTGACCCACCTGAATCACTAGTTAGCCTGATTTCTTGGCCCTGAACCTACTGTGCGACTAGGCATCTAAATGGTCATAGTGGATTTCAAGTACACACAATGCTGGGGGGTCATAAAAAATTAAGGGGTTGTCCTTCTCCCCTTATTTTTGATGGGGCCATTATAATGTATATGTGAGATCCACTTTGACCATTATATGTGTAATCTTATGTTAGGCTAGAGAACAAGAAATCAAGATAATTAACTGATGTAGAGAGGGTCGCAGACAGTTACATGGCCAAGATGGATCAGAAAAGGCCCGGTCGACGACAGAAGTGATCCAGACCATCGGACCTTAAACCAGGGGTATCTCGCAATCCGGAATGAGTTATCGGACGTAAAATATATGATCTTGGGATAGAACGAGGTACTTTAGCCAAGCAACCCCGCTATGTGGGGTTGCGCAAGCCGGATTTGCGAAATACTACCAGATCGACCGTCATTTCCCTATTTTAATTCCGTTTTTACTATAAATAGTAATTTTTAGTTTGATTATAACTTTTCATCTGTTAGGCTTTAGGAGTTGCACCTAACGTGAAAAGAGCTTAGAAAAATTAGGAGAATAGCTTGGTAAAGCCAAATAGGACATTTACTATTTATAGTAAAAATGGACTTAAAATAGGGAAATGACCGTCGATCTGGCGGTATTTCACAAATCCGGCTTGCGTAACCCAGCGTAGCAGAGTTGGTTGGCTAAAGTAGCTCGTTCTACCCCAAAATCATATATTTTACGTCCAATAACTCATTCCGGATTGTGAAATGTATATGCCTGATTTAAAGTCTGATGGTCCAGATCACTTCTGTTGTCGACCAGGCCTTTTCTGATCCATCTTTGCCATGTAACTGTCCGTGGCCTTCTCTACATCAGTGGGGTCCACTAGCTTAGTTAGCTTCTACTTCTTCATCTATCCTATCAATGCTAGCCATAAGAACGGGTCCGGCGTGAACCGGTCTTCATCTGTGGAGGAAGTTTAACAGCCACGTTGCAGATCTCTTGAAACTAGTCAAATAGCATTGGAGCTACTACTGTTCATGTGTAGTTTCTATGGGCATTTTAGTCACTATTATCTATTTATTTTGGTTATGAATGAAATATATGATTGTAATGGAATTTTACAGGAAACTACCTAATGTAGAATTTGCATTCTAATGCCTTTTTGAAAAGGCTTTCAATAAGCTAAGAGCGGGTCAGGCTGGGGTGTGCCCTGTTACGCCAAGTCTCAAAACTTAGCTCCATCTCTGATTAAAGTGGAGCACAAGATTGAAAAAAATTGTATAAGCAATGTTCACCCTCCAAATTATTTCATTTGGAGTGGCTCGCCTAAATTAGGAATGGGTCTGATTTTTAGGCCTCATGCTTAAATTTTAATAGGTCATATATTAGTTAAAATGGTTTTCATATAATCATCACAGTAGCTGTGTAAGAATCAAGTTCGACGTCTCCCTTAAATGTTTCTTTTGGTGTGGCCTACTTGAATCATAAATTAATTATCCTGCTTTCTTGTTCCCTAAGCCAAACATAGGATTACATATCTAATGGTCAGAGTGAATCTCATATATATCTCATATATACATCACAATGGCCCGTAAAAAATAAGGGGATAAGGACAACCCCTTAATTTCTCAAGGGGCCCAACCTTGTGTGTACATTAAATCAACTCCGAACATTTAGATGCATACTTGCACATTAGATCTAGGGCCAACAAATTAGGCTAAACTTTGATTCAAGTGGGCTACACTAAATGAAACAGTTGGGAGAAGTTCCACCCTTGATTTTATGAGATGCACTGTGATGATTATATAAAATTCACTCTAATCATTATATGTCATGCCAAAATTTAGGCCTTGGATAAAAAAATAAAAAGAAAAATAATTAGGCCATCCACTGTTCAAGTGAGCCACACTAAGGGAAACAGTTCAAAATGAAGGGGTTGTTAAGGTGGTGTATATATGTGTATAGTATGGCGTATACATGTGTATAGTATGAATATACACCTATACCATGGGCTTGTAACAAATGAAGATATACTCAGCCCCACTTAGGTGTTGGTGTCGCAACTTATTGTATGTAAACCCTCTCGAGGTTGATTTGTAACTTCAATTAATGTTAATCTTTCAATATTACACACCTTCACACATTTCCATGGGCTCCAATACGGATGGCCCATGAATTCAAAATCTCAGGTGAGAAAATCCTCATCCTTCAATCGGGGACTATAAAATAAATAGTTAAAGAAAGAAAATACAACCACCTAACAACAAGCTTTTTCCACCATAATAATAACTAATGTGCATAGGCAGCCGGATTGCAAAAATTGTGCTAAAGTACTAGTAAATCCCAACTACTATGTTTTGAACTTATTTTTAGGGGGAAAAAAAAGATAGTTGTAGGAAAAAAAAAATGCCGCTTAAAAATTGGTAATTAATCCAAAGACTCTGATGTGCACTAGAAGAAAGTCATTAATAAATAAATCAAGTAACAGAAAGTAAAGTAATTTTTGTAGGCATACCAAAATGATGAATGGCCAGTATGGATAAAACATATACATTATGGTAGGATCCACATAATTCATCTCATTTTCCGTGCCTAAAACCTACTGCTGTTAATGTCATATACTACCCCTTTCCACCACAAATTATTGTAGTATGTAATTAATGCTCAATTAAAAAGTATAAAATATACAACAATTCTCCTGAAATACGTCCAACCAAACATGCCCTAATTAGGTTTTCTTTGTGAGATTAGTCAGATGCATGTATAGCTCAAACTTAGATTAGTGTTTCATGTTTAAATGCCCTGGTCTGCTTGACAAGGGTGCAACTTGAATTAGGAAAACTAAACCTGACTGTATTGACTTGAACTTTAAACCTGACTGTATTGACTTGAACTTCAGGTCATGTTGGGATGGGCTGAGGTCCAGCTGGGCTTTGTCTAGAAATCCTCAATCCTACTCTATGTTGGACTGGATTTGGGTTGAATCTTCGAGCAATCAAACCTTATATATCTATTATACTTAAGGCGAGTAGGTATGGGCAGAAGTTTTCACCCATGGGCAAAATTTTGACTTCAGAATCCAAAGAAGACTGGCACCTACAAGTGGAAGCGGATTGCACTTACAAGTAGCCATGAATGTAAGTGACTTATCTACGCTGTTCATCCATTTTTTCAACTCATTTTAGGGTTTGAACTCAAAATTGAAGCATATCCAAAGATCAAATGGACCCCACCACAGGAAACAGTGAAGATAATGATGTTCACAGTCAAAACCTTCCCAAGGCCCACAGTGATATTTATTTGTCATCCAACCAGGTCATAAGATCACACAGACATGGATGAAGAGAAAACACAAATATCAGCTTGATCCAAAACCTTTGTGGCCCCTTAAGATTCCAATAGTAGGTGTTCGATTTACATTGTCTCATGTGGTGTGGTCCACTTGAGCTTTGGATATGCTTCGATCTTGGACTGGTAACTAAAATAATCTGGTAAAACAGATGGATGGAGTGGATAAGACATGTCACTCATGGAAGGCTTCACAGGGTTTACTCAGTAATCAATCTGCTTCTATCCATGGCTGGGAGCGGATTAGGTGCGCCGTGGCCTCATCCAAGAGGGCTGACTTTACCTGTGGGACCCATTTTGATTATCTATTCTAAATCCATGCCGTTCATCTGTTTTTTCAAACCATTTTAGGGCATGATATCAAAAGCTAAGTAGATCTAAATCTTAGGTGGACCATATCATAGGAAACAGTGGTTATTGAACTCACCGCCATTAAAAACCTCCTAAGACCCATCTAATGTTTCCATATTACTTATTTGTCATCCAAGGTCACACAAACCTGGATGAAGGAAAAATAAATAAACATGAATCACCGATGTTTCCAAAGGTACGTTTCACATTAGATTCGGATCTACTTCATTTTGAGTTCATTTCCTAAAATGATATGAAAAACAGATGGACAGCATGAATGTAGAATAAATACATCATGGTGGGCCCATGGCTAAGGCACCAACTCGAGTGAGGCCTGCACTTAATGGGCTCCCGTGTATGGCACCGACTTGAGTGAGGCCCGCACTTAATGGGCTCCCGCGTATGCCTCGTTGTAAAAGGAAAGAGGATTACCTACCAACAATGGCGAGGTTGTTACTGGACAGTGCTTTATTGGTTTCATCTGATACATGTGTTTTATCCACGTTGTCCATTCATTTTATTTTCCAAATCATTTTAAGGCATGAGTCCAAAAATAAGACAGTTCCAAATTTCAAGTAGACCACATCATAGAAACTAAAAATAAAAATAAAAAATAAATCAAAAGTGATGATTTAATGCCCATTATTAAAACTTCCTATAGCTCACTATAATATTCATTTGCCATCCAAATTGTTGATTAGGCTACTCTGACTTGGATGAAGGGAAAACACAAACATCAGCTTCATCCATAACTTTTGTGGCCCATGAAAATTTTAATGTTAAATGTTTATTTGTTTCTCATGGTGTGGTTACATGAGATTTGGATGTCTTAGTTTTGGAATTGTGCATTAAAATGACCTGAAAATTGATGGACAGGTTGGATTTAAAAACATCATAGTGAGGCAGGAAAGTTCGGCGAGCGTTGGATCAGGCTATTATTTTGGCCCTACTTGTAAAATGACACGACAAAAAGGATGGGCATCACAGATTATACACATACATCAATGTGGGTTCATATGGGTCATGGTTTGCATGGGTCGTAATTGCTATCTTCATGTTTTATGGATCATGGTTTTCAAAGTGATCATTTTCTTTACTACCTAGCCATTTGTACCATAGCTTAAGGTCCACAACGGCATTTAATGAACACCGTTTCATGCAGTGTGGTTTACTTGAAATTTATATCTATTTCATCTTTTTAGAACATGTCCTGAAATAAGGTGGAAGACATCGATAAACAATGAATACATCTAAGCGAGCCGTACGGTCAGGTTCGCAACAGGTCGCTCTCGAAGACGACAATTACGAGGAGTCATCTCGGAAGTTTTTCAGCATCTTCCTTGACGTCTTTTTCTTTTTACGCGTGTTGCTGCCTTTGGCAGGAATTTTCTTAGACGGAAAGCTAAGTGGGCCCACCTTAATGTTTGTTATAAATCCATTCAGTCCATCTGTTTTTCAGATTCAAAACTAAAATGGGCCCACGATAGAAAACAGTAAGTACTGAACGTCCACTTTTGAAGCATTGGCATGGCTACATAAGTTTTCGATCAAGCTAAGAATTTTTTGTTTTCATATCATCTCAATATGAATGACCTTAAGAACGGTATGGATGGAATATAAACATTACCGTGGACCTCAAGGAAGTTTCGACCGTGCGTATTTCTTTACCTACTTTTTTTTTTTTTTTTTTCTATTGTGTAGCCTAATTGAGCTTTAGATCTACTTTTTCGCACGTCCTAAAATGACCTGGAAAAACGGACAGATGGGGTGGATTTCTCATCAACATCATGGTGGCGCCACCTAGCTTCCTGTGGCAGAAAGTTACTTGGAAAGGCTTTGCAGGCAATTCGCATCTTTTTTGCAAACACAGATCAAAGAGGCTATTATATAATTACCGTCCTTTTTTGCGAACACAATTCAAAGAGGCTATTTTTACAAACACAAACCACATAAGCAACCACAGACGAAATTCCTGTAGAGGTGATTTCAGGATCGTAGCAAGCACTACACCAACAAGCCCTTATCAGCAATACTACACCTCTCTCTCTCTCTCTCTCTCTCTCTCTCTCTCTCTCTCTCATTTATACATTTTCCACATTGCCTTTCCAACCTCTATCTAATCCCATATGGATACCAAACGGAACCAAAACGCCCAAGTGTTCATCTCGTCTAGCCCCAAAAGCAACGAACGTGATCCCAGCTTCCCCTACGTCACCTTCTTCACTACTTTCTTCCTCACCTTCAACACTGTAAGTGCCGTGATCCGGGCCCACAACGATATATTGGCCGTCGCTTTCATTCTCTCCATATACGTATCAGTCATCTTGTTGTTTTTGTGCATAAACGTTTATGATCAGTTGGCAGAGGGATCGGAGAGGGAGAGGCTGAAGATTCCGATTTGGAGTCTCTTGACGGTGCTCCATGTTCTATTCGCTTTTCGGGTTTCGACTATCCTACCGTTGGCCTTAGATTTGTTGGTTTGGATCTTGGTGGGGTCCACTAGCTTAGTTAGCTTCTACTTCTTTTTCATCTACTCTATCAGTGCTAGCCATAAGAAGTGGTCCGGCGCGAACCCGTCTTCATCTGTGGAGGAAGTCTAACAGCTACGTTACAGATCTCTCGAAACTAGTCAAATAACATTGGAGCTGCTACTGTTCATGTGTAGTTCTATTTATTTTGGTTATGAATGAAATCTATGACTGTAATGACATTTTAGTCACTGTTTTCTATTTATTTTGGTTATGAATGAAATCTATGACTGTAATGACATTTTAGTCACTGTTTTCTATTTAGTTTGGTTATGAATGAAATCTATGACTGTAATGGAATTTTACAAGAAACTACCTAATGTAGAATTTGCATTCCAATGCCTTTTTCAAAAAGGCTTTCAATAAGCTAAGGGCGGGTCAGGCACGCCTAAACTTAGCTCCATCTCTGATTAAGGTGGAGCACAAGATTGAAAAAAATTGTATAAGCAATGTTTACCCTCCAAATTATTTGGTTTGGAGTGGCTCACCTAAATTACGAACAGGTCTGATTTTTAAGCCTCCGCCTAAATTTTAATAGGTCATCTATTAGTTAAAATGGTTTTCATATAATCATCACAGTAGCTGTGTAAGAATCAAGGTGGACATATCTTTAAATGTTTCTTTTGGTGTGGCCTACTTGAATCATATATTAATTATCCTGATTTCTTATTCCCCGAGCCAAACATAAGATTACACATTGAATGATCAAAGTGAATTTCATGCATACATCATAATGGGCCTATAAAAAATAAGGGGATAAGGACAACCCTTTAATTTTTTACTAGGCCAGCCTTGTTTGTACATTAAATCAACTCTGACCATTTAGATGCATAATTGCACATTAGATCCAGGGCCAACAAATCAGGCTAATCTATGATTCAAGTGGGCCACACTAAATGAAATAGTTGATATAACTTCCACTCTTGATTTTATATAGGAAAATGGTACTATGAGGGACCTCATGGGAACTTCCCATGAGGTTGAGCTGTGTGGGCCCCACTGTGATTTGTGTTGAACATCTACCCCATCATTCAGATGCACCATTCCATGCTGGGCCATGGCCTTAAAAATGAATTCAATCCATGGCCTGGGTGGGCCACACCACATACAACAGTTGAGAGGGGTTACCCTCTCATTAAAACATTCATAATCATTTGTTGGGCCCATCGAGATGTGGTTCGAAAATCCAAACCATCCATTGTGTGTGTCCCACTTGGATGAGGAGTCAGACCAAGTTTCAGCCGCATCCAAAAATCAGGTGGACCACACCAAGTGATTTCATATGTTTTAGGCATGTCTTCACATGGGTTTAGATGGTATGACCCACTTGAGTTCAGTATACGACAGATTTTTGGGGTGTCCCGTTACCTAAAGGGGACCCATCAAATGAACGGTGCTCATGTTCAACCCACATCATGGTGGGGGCCCACACAGCTCGACCTCATGGGAAGTTCCCATGAGGTCGACCTCATAGTACCATTTCCCTTTTACGGGATGCACTGTGATGATTGTATAAGGCCCCACTTAGGTGTTGGTGTCGCAAATTATTGTATATAAACCCTCTCGAGGTTGATTCCTAACTCCAGTTAATGTTAATCTTTCAATATTACACACCTTCCCATTTCCAAGGGCTCCAATGCAGATGGCCCATGAATTCAAAATCTCAGGTGAGAAAATCCTCATCCTTCAGTCGGGGATTATAAAATAAATAGTTAGAGAAAGAAAATACAACTACCTAACAACAACTTGCTTTTTCCAACATAATAACTAATGTGCATAGGCAGCCGGACTGCAAAAATTGTGCTAAAGTACTTAGTAAATCCCAACTACTATGTGTTGAACTTGTTTTTAGGGGAAAAAAAGATAGTTGTAGGAAAAAAAATGCCGCTTAAAAATTGGTAATTAATCCAAAGACTCTGATGTGCACTAGAGGAAAGTCATTAGTAAATAAATCAAGTGATAGAAAGTAAAGTAATTTTTGTAGGCATACCAAAATGATGAATGGCCAGTGTGGCTAAAACATATACACTATGGTAGGATCCACATAATTCATCTCATTTTCTGTACCTAGAACTTACTCCTGTTAATGTCATATACTACCCCTTTCCACCACAAATTATTGTAGTATGTAATTAATGCTTAATTAAAAAGTATAAAATATACAACAATTCTCCTGAAATACGTCCAACCAAACATGCCCTAATTAGGTTTTCTTTGTGAGATTAGTCAGATGCATATAGCTCAAACTTAGATTAGTGTTTCATGTTTGAAGGCCCTAGTCTGCTTGACAAGGGTGCAACTTGAATTAGGAAAACTAATTACCTGATTGTATTGACTTGAACTTCAGGTCATGTTGGGATGGGCTGAGGTCCAGCTGGGGTTTGGCTAGAAATCCTCAATCCTACTCTATGTTGGACTGGATTTGGGTTGAATCTTCGAGCAATGCGAGTAGGCATGGGCAGAAGTTTTCACCCATGGGCAAAATTTTGACTTCAGAATCCAAAGAAGAGTACTGGCACCTGCAAGTGGAAGCGGATTTCACTTACAAGTAGCCATGAATGTATGTGACTTATCTATGCCGTTTATCCATTTTTTCAACTCATTTTAGGGTTTGAACTCAAAATTGAAGCATATCCAAAGATCAAATGGACCCCACCACAGGAAACAGTGAGGATAATGATCGTTCACAGTCAAAACCTTCCCAAGGCCTACAGTGATATTTATTTGTCATCCAACCAGGTCATAAGATCACACAGACATGGATGAAGAGAAAACACAAATATCAGCTTGATCCAAAACCTTTGTGGCCCCTTTAAGATTTCAATAGTAGGTGTTCGATTTACATTGTCTCATGTGGTGTGGTCCTCTTCAGCTTTGGATATGCTTCGATCTTGGACTAATGACTAAAATAATCTGGTAAAACAGATGGATGGAGTGGATAAGACATGTCACTCATGGAAGGCTTCACAGGGTTTACTCAGTAATCAATCTGCTTCAATCCATGGCTGGGGAGCGGATTAGGTGTGCCCTGGCCTCACCCAAGACGGTGCTGCCCTTACCTGTGGGACCCATTTTGATTATCTATTCTAAATCCATGCCGTTCATCTGTTTTTTCAAACCATTTTGGGGCATGATATCAAAAACTAAGCAGATCTAAATCTTAGGTGGACCATATTATAGGAAACAGTGGTTATTGAACTCACCGCCATTAAAAACCTCCTAAGACCCATCTAATGTTTCCATATTACTTATTTGTCATCCAAGGTCACACAAACCTGGATGAAGGAAAAATAAATACACATGAATCACGGATGTTTCCAAAGATACGTTTCACATTCGATTTGGATCTACTTCATTTTGAGTTCATTTCCTAATATGATCTGAAAAACAGGTGGACAACATGAATGTAGAATAAATACATCATGGTGGGCCCATGGCTAAGGCACCAACTCGAGTGAGGCCCGCACTTAATGGGCTCCTGCGTATGCCTCGCTGTAAAAGGAAAGAGGATTGCCTACCGACAATGGCGAGGTTGTTACTAGACAGTGCTTTATTGGTTTCATCTGATACATGTCTTTTATCCACATTGTCCATTTATTTTATTTTCCAAATCATTTTAAGGCATGAGTCCAAAAATAAGACAGTTCCAAATTTCAAGTAGACCACGTCATAAAAACTAAAACTAAAAATAAAATAAATAATAAATAAAAAGTGATGATTTGATGCCCATTATTAAAACTTCCTATAGCTCACTATAATATTAATTTGCCATCCAAATTGTTGATTAGGCTACACTGACTTGGATGAAGGGAAAACACAAACATCAACTTCATCCATAACTTTTGTGGCCCATGAAAATTTTAATGTTAAATGTTTATTTGTTTCTCATGTTGTGGTTACATGAGATTTGGATGTCTTAGTTTTGGAATTGTGTACTAAAATGACCTGAAAAATTGATGGACAACTTGGATTTAAAAAATCACAGTGAGCCATGAAAGTTTCAACAGTCACCATTATTTTCTATTTTATCGCCCACACGAGCGTTGGATCAAGCTAATATTTTGGCCCTACCTGGTAAATGACACGGCAAAAAGGATGGGCAGCATGGATTATATACACATACATCAATGTGGGTCCATATGGGCATCGGAAAAGGTTTTTGCCCAAAGGTAAGATTTTACCGAGTAAAAAACTTTGGCCAACGATTATTTTCATAAGTAAAAGTTTTTACCGACGAATTTGTTCGAAGGTAAAAATATTTACAAAGCTTAAAAATATTTCATGATACTTTTACCTACGAAACTTTTTGTAGGTTAAAATATTTACAAAACTAGTTAAAAAACTTTTACCGACGAATTATTTCGATATGTACAAAACTTTTCCCTATGAAAACTTTCGTAGGTAAAAACATTTTTGCCTTCACAAAATTTTTGATGTACGCCTATCACAATATATTTCTTCATATTCTTCCTGGCATACACCTCTGTTATATAATATATTTCATCTTATTCACATTCACATCCATCTAAACCCAAACTACATAAATCCATCCGAACATAAACTACATTCATCCAAACATAAACTGCATCCATCCAAACATAAACAATCTCCACATCACATTCATCCACGCATAAATACATATAAGTTTAACATCATAAATAAAATACAAAAAATTATTCATAGCCTATTTCCTGGTGGGGCTCACAAAATTCAGTGTGATAAACACATCGCCGACTGTGCACACACACCTAGGTCCTTACTCATGCCTTCATGGTAGATTCAAAATAGTTTTAATATAAGGTCAAGAGTTCAAGTACCCATTGTGGCCATAAGCGACTCTGGTGAGTGTGTGTGTGTTGAAAAAATAAAAATAAAAAAATGCTGATTTATCTTTTTGGGTTGAGTCTAATGGTACTTGGTGATTTCTCATCAGGTAGAAATTATTAATAGTTGTTTTTAGAAAGGTGAGATTAGGCCACTTCTAATTATATTAACATGATAAAATGTTGTAAGTATATTTGAGCAGACACCATAAAATAAACAATCTTATGGAAAAAAATAAATGAAAAGAGAGAGAACATATGAGAGGTGATCCTTATCTCCTTTGATGGATTCAAGCTGCATGTGCCCTACCCAACTTCCTATAAGGAGAAGTTATATGGGTCTTGGAATAATGTTGGTGACAAATCCACCTTGTCCATTAATATTTATCATATTGTATTAGGACATGACTCTAAAAATGAGATAAATCCAAATGTCAAATAATCTATGCTATAAGAGATAGTGAAGATGGAAATAGATACATTGTGATGCTTGAGTTCGAGTATGCTTACCAACAAAGCAAGATTTTCTTGTTTGTTGCCATGTGATTGGGCTACATTATTACATCAATCGTGTTCGGGTTTGGGATCGGGTTTAGGTTTGGGTTTTCAAGTTTAGGTTTAGGTTTAGGTTAGGGAGTTGAGATTAGGATTAGGTGTAGGTTTAGGGATTTGAGAATACATTTAGGTTATAGGTTTAGGTTATAGGTTTTAGGTTTAGGTTATAGGTTTAGGTTTAGGTTATAGGTTATAGGTTTAAGTTTAGGTTATAGGTTAAGGTTTAGGTTTTGGTTTAGGTTAAGGTTTTGGTTAATGTTTAGGTTATAGGTTATATGTTATAGGTTATAGCTTTAAGGAATTGAGAATAGGTTAAGGTTTAGGTTTAGGAAATCGGGTTCGGGTTCGGGATTGGGTTTAGGTTTGGGTTTTCACGTTTAGATTTAAGTTTAGGTTAGGGAGTTGAGATTAGGATTAAGTGTAGGTTTAGGTTTAAGGATTTGAGAATACATTTAGATTTTAGGTTTAGGTTTAGGTTATAGGTTTAGGTTTAGGTTATAAGTGTAGGTTATAGGTTTAGGTTTAGATTTAATTTAGGTTATTGGTTAAGGTTTAGGGAATTAAGTTTAGGTTATAGGTTATAGGTTTAAGTTATACGTTATAGGTTAAGGTTTAGGTTATTGGTTAAGGTTTTGGTTTAGGTTATAGGTTTTAAGATTTAAGAATAAGTTTAGGGTATAAGTATAGGTTTAGGTTAATGTTGTAGGTTATAAGTTCATGCTAATGTTGTACGTTATAGGTTTAGATTTACATTTAGGGATTTGAGAATACATTTAGGTTTTAGGTTTAGGTTTAAGTTTTACGTTTAGGTTAAGGTTACAGGTTTAAGTTTAGGTTTAGGTTTACGTTTAGGGATTTGAGAATACATTTACGTTTTAGGTTTAGGTTTTGCGTTTAGGTTAAGGTTATAGGTTTAGGTTTAGGTTATAAGTGTAGGTTATAGGTTTAGGTTTAGGTTTAAGCTAGGTTATAGGTTAAGGTTTAGGGAATTGAGTTTAGGTTATAAGTTTAGGTTTAAGTTTAGGTTATAAGTTTTGGAATTTGAGAATAGGTTTAGGTTAATGTTGTAGGTTATAGGTTTAGGTTATAAGTTTATGTTAATGTTGTAGGTTATAGGTTTAGGTTTAGGGATTTGAGAATACATTTAGGTTTTAGGTTTAGGTTTAGGTTTAGGTTTTACGTTTAGGTTAAGGTTACAGGTTTAGATTATAGGTTTAGGTTTAGGTTATAAGTGTAGGTTATAGGTTTAGGTTTAGGTTAGGTTATAAGTTAAGGCTTAGGGAATTGAGAATAGGTTAAGGTTTAGGGTTAGGAAATCGGGTTCGGGTTCGGGTTTAGGTTTGGGCTTTCAAGTTTAGGTTTAGGTTAAGGAGTCGAGATTAGGATTAGGTGTAGGTTTAGGTGTTATAGGTTTAGGTTTAGGTTAGGTTAGGTTATAGGTTAAGGTTTAGGGAATTGAGTTTAAGTTATAGGTTATACGTTATAGGTTAAGGTTTATGTTATAGGTTAAGGTTTAGGTTTAGGTTATAAGTTTAGGTTTAGGTTATAGGTTTTGGGATTTAAGAATAGATTTAGGTTATAAGTATAGGTTTAGGTTAATGATGTAGGTAATAAGTTTATGTTAATGTTGTAGGTTATAGGTTTAGGTTTAGGGATCTGAGAATACATTTACGTTTTAGGTTAAGGTTTAGGTTTTACGTTTAGGTTAATGTTACAGGTTTAGGTTTAGGTTTTAAGTTTAGGTTAAGGTTACAAGTTTAGGTTTAGGTTATAGGTTTAGGTTTAGGCTAGGTTATATTTTAGGGTTTACGGAATTGAGTTTAGGTTATAGGTTACAGGTTTAGGTTATAGGTTAAGGTTTAGGTTATAGGTTTATGTTATAGGTTAAGGTTTAGGTTATAAGTATAGGTTTAGGTTTACAGGTTTACGTTATAGGTTTAGGTTACAGGGTTACGTTATAGGTTTAGGTTTAGGTTATAAGTGTAGGTTATAGGTTTAGGTTTAGGTTACGGTATAGGTTACGGTTTAGGGAATTGAGAATAGGTTAAGGTTTAGGTTTAGGAAATCGGGTTCGGGTTCGAGTTTAGGTTCGGGTTTTCAAGTTTAGGTTTAGGTTAAGGAATTGAGATTAGGATTAAGTGTAGGTTTAGGTTTAGGGATTTGAGAATACATTTAAGTTTTAGGTTTAGGTTAAAGGTTTAGGAAATCGAGTTCGGGCTTGGGATCGGGTTTAGGATTGGGTTTAGGTTATAGGTTATAGGTTAAGGTTTAGGTATAGGTTATAGGTTTAGATTATAGGTTTAGGGATTTGAGAATACATTTAGGTTTTAGGTTTAGGTTTAGGTTTAGGTTTTAGGTTATAAGTTTAGGTTATAGGTTTAGGTTTAAGTTAGGTTATAGGTTTTGGTTTAGGTTAAGGTTATAGGTTTAGGTTTAGGTTAAGGTTATAGGTTAAGGTTCAGGTTAAGATTATAGGTTTAGGTTTAGGTTAAGGTTTAGGTTAAGGTTATAGGTTAAGGTTCAGGTTATAGGTTTTGGTTTAGGTTAAGGTTATAGCTTTAGGGAATTTAGAATAGGTTAAGGTTTAGGTTTAGGAAATCGGGTTCGGGTTCGGAATTGGGTTTGGGTTTAGGTTTTAGGTTATAGGTTAATGTTTAGGCTTAGGCTTAGGTTATAGGTTTAGGTAATAGGTTATAGGTTTAGGGATTTAAGAATACATTTTAGGTTTTAAGTTTAGGTTTAAGTTTTAGGTTATAGGTTTAGGTTTAAGTTTTAGGTTTAGGTTATAGGTTATAAGTTTAAGTTACATGTTATAGGTTATAGGTTAAGGTTTAGGTTATAAGTTTTGGTTTAGGTTTAAGTTATAGGTTTTGATTTAGGTTAAGGTTATAGGTTTAGGTTTAGGTTAAGGTTTAGGTTAAGGTTATAGGTTTAGGTTAAGGTTATACGTTATAGCTTTAGGGAATTGAGAAGAGGTTAAGGTTTAGGTTTATGAAATCGGGTTCGGGATCGGGTTTAGGTTTGGGATTTCAAGTTTAGGTTTAAGTTTAGGTTAGGGAGTTGAGATTGGGATTAGGTATAGGTTTAGGTTTAGGGATTTGAGAATACATTTAGGTTTTAGGTTTAGGTTTAGGTTATAGGTTTAGGTTTTAAGTGTAAGTTATAGGTTTAAGTTTAGGTTAGGTTAGAGGTTAAGGTTTAGGAAATTGAGTTTAGGTTATAAGTTATAGGTTATTATAGGCTATACGTTATAGGTTAAGGTTTAGATTTAGGTTATAAGTTTTGGGATTTGAGAATAGGTTTGGGTTATAAATATAGGTTTAGGTTAATGTTGTAGGTTATAAATTTATGTTAATGTGGTAAGTTATAGGTTTAGGTTACAGGTTTAGGTTTAGGTCTAGGTTTAGGGATTTGAGAATACATTTACGTTTTAGGTTTAGGTTTAGGTTTAGGTTTTACTTTTAGGTTAAGATTAAAGGTTTAGGTTTATGTTTAGGTTATAAGATTAGGTTTAGATTAGGTCATAGGTTAAGGTTTAGGGAATTGAGTTTAGGTTATAGGTTATAGGTTTAGGTTATAAGTTATAGGTTATAGGTTAAGGTTTAGGTTATAGGTTTAGGTTATAGGTTAGGCTAATACATAAACACAGCCTATCCAAATGGTCAGGCCACTCCAATGCTATCCATAGGAAATGGACAGTTTCATCATGGTCATAACAGCAATTCCCACCTTCCAGGGATCCCCGCTCAAAATCTGAATAGCTCCAATGCACAATCCGGGTCTGCTTCAACAAATTCGAGCTAATACATAAACACGGTCTGTCCTAATGGCCAGGCCACTCCAATGTTGTCCATAGGAAATGGACAGTTTCATCATGGTCATAACAGCGGTTCCCACCTTTCGGGAACCCCCGCTCAACATCCGAATAGCTCCAATGCATATCCGGGTTTGCTCCATTAATGTTTAATACATAAACACGGGCCTGTCTAAATGGCCAGGCCACCCAAATTGCTATCCATAGGAAATGGACAGCTTTGTCATGGTCATAACGGCGGTTCCCACCTTCCAGGGACCACCGCTCAATTAAATCCTAAATTAGCATGTAGAAGTGGCAAGACATACCATGCTAGTGCAACTGTACACAAGTTGCTGCACGCTTGTAGAAGCTGGTTGAGAACAAGAAATCCATCTATTAAAAGAAGAAAACCCAATTCCCATAAGAATCCAAATCCCAAAAACCCTCGTCAAAACAACTCTAGATGTCAAGCAATCACATTGCTTACCATGAAATGTTATACATAGAAAATCAGCAACAAAGAATAATAAAACCAAACGTGCTTATTACCTAGGATCCTAAATCAATAGATCTTTCAATTTGTACATGTGGAAAACATATATATTAAAATAAAAAAAAAATTAAAAAAAAAACCTTTAATTTTTGTGCAGGAATAACAACTATGAAGAATACAATTAGTGTATTCATGTTCACAAACAAGAATACAGTTAGGCCTCCATGCATGCATGTCTTTGTATGCATTACAAATGTTTGAGTCTCTGTATTGACTTGCGCATGCATAAATAGATGTGCGAGAGTCTAGACTACTGTGTGATTCCCACCATCTTTTAAATGTTGACTAATCCGCGCTACACATGGCAGACATTTTTATCAATCCAGATCGTCTGAATCATGGGCCCCATTGCGAGTATGGGTAATCATGTGCTAGAGTCTAGGTCTTAATTGATGCACATGTATCCACCATTCAAGAATGGCTGGAAAACACACAGCATTCTATCAGTAAATAAATACACAGAGATCTTCAGAGTACTGACCCCAGCAGCTTCAGATTCAACAAAAGATGAAAAGCGTGGTTCACCATGAGATGGAACAGGAAATTCTGGTATAAGTGGCGGGGTGGAGATTGAAACTTTTCCCCCAAAGTGAGTCCTTATCAATTCAACTACACTCTGCAAGAAAACAACTGGACTGCTTAGAAAGACATATCACAAAGCTGAGAATTAAAAAAGTATTTATCATTTTAAGAGGGAAATCTGAATCTGACCAATTCAAACCTGTGTATCAGTAAAATCTCCAACAGCGACCACAGCCATATTGTGTAAATGGTACCATCTATTATAAAATTGCTTGACCGTTTTAGAAGAAACTGTTCGAATCACCTTTTCCAACCCAATAGGAATCCGCTTAGCATACTGCAACCAACTAGCAAGTTTATAATAATTTACCATTATGCTTACTACTTCAAGATAGATCTTCAAAAAAGCATTAATTTAGAGCAGTGGAACTTACAAGCGATTCATATTAATCTACACTATCTTTATCCTAAGAAATGCAATATGCTCTAAAGATGGAACCAGTTATATCAACGCCTACATGTTGAGAATACCAAGCAGCAGCTTAGTAATGATTCCTAGTACCAAAGAAACATGCCATCATTCCATACCTGCAAATTTCTACATTTTTTAGAATTTGAAACGCCTACATGCGCTTGTGCTGAATTTATAAAAAACGAATTCTCAAGATTCCCATTTCAGCGCTTGTCAAACAGAAAATTGCAGGTTTCGAATTACTTGGAAGGTTTTGAATTAACAAGATTTGGTAATTTGATGCAAGGAATGAAGAAAAATGCAATTTCTAGAGAGAGAGAGAGAGAGAGAGAGAGAGAGAGAGAGAGAGATGTTGTTTTGATTTTTTGTGAGAGTTTCTATTGATGAACTAAAAAGCTGTCCTAAAACTCTACCAAATGGAAGTTCCCACACCTTCAACATCTCATTTTGGGCCATGAGCAACTGATATCGTTGTTGAAGCTGCTCAACCGTCAGTTGGGCATCTAGTACTTCTGCTTGCCGTTGATTGATTTCCTCAATCCAGCTACAAAAACAGAGCGCCCATATGTGATATGCTACATTTCGAAAGGTATTGTTTACAGGAAGTACAATCCAATACAAAATACACATTAATATACTCATAATGCTTAATTTGCAAGACTAATTAACCCATTTACGCTATTTCATGTTGTGAAGAACAAAAAAGAATGCAGGTTAAACAAACCAAGAGCCAAATGCAGATTATCTAATCCCCTTAGGGCCCGTTTGGCCGGGTGGTTTGAAAGGGATTGAATGGTATTAGGGTGGATGGCATGGATTTCTAGGTAATGATGGTGTTGTCAGTGGATTGTCTTGAGATCCATGGGATTGCTATATCCAGTCTGTTTGGCACGCCCGGCCAATCCCGGGATTAAACCTTCCCATCCCTTCCAATCCCTCGAAACCAAACACATCTCAGGCAAATTTGAATGGATTAAGGTGGATTGGATGGGATTTAAAGGTAATGATGGTGTTGTCAGTGGATTGTCTTAAGACCCATGGGAGTGGGATCAGATCACCGACTGTGTTTGGCACACCCGGCCAATCCCGGGATTTAACTTCCAATCCCTTTCAATACCATCCAATCCGACCGGCCAAACGGGCCCTTAAAATCTTGAATAGTACAAGTATCTGAAGCAGATGTTTTCACACCCTAACTCACAAGTATCTGATGCAGATGGAATTGTAGCCACAGTGGCGCATTTGGATGCTCAATTATATTGTATTGAGATAAGTAAAGAGTGAATTTCCAAACTGGCCATGACACCATTCTAAGAAGCCCAAGTTGCAAGTCCATGCATTTCAAGTTGTGTTCCAAATAATTTTAAAGGTCATAGCAGCAGATATGGGGCCCAGTTCCACATTGTTCAGTTCCTTCTTTATCAGCTTGAGTTATTGCAATGCAGTTATATATATATATATATATATATATATATATATATATATAGACACACACACACACACACACACAAGCCATTCCTCATACGAACATCATACATATTCTACTATGAAATGGTTGGTTTTTCTGAGCAACAAGCTTCTCTGGACAATTAAGTTTACAATGTTATGATAGTAGGAAATGTACATCGTTATGCAAGGTTATATGATGATCAAACAATGGGTGGGCCATAACAAATCTTATTGATGTTAAGTGAGACCATTAACAAAGTGGGATGTATTATCTGCGAACACGGGCTGCAGCAGATGCAATAAAATTCAATGTGGATAACTCTGTTCTCAAGGAAAAGGCTAAGGCAATGGATGATGATCTTGAAGCCAAAAGGGCCCTGGTGGTTTACTCCTTGGAAATCGAGAAGAATCTATGGCCTGTGGAAGTTAAATAATATTTCTCTGAGTAATATTTGTAATATTGTCCATTATGAATCAATCTTTATGCTGAGGCTGATGGCAGTAATTGTGAAAAGTCCATTACGGTGGGAAGTGGGTTTGGTTGAATAGTTCATGTGAAAGATCTTGCAGAGGATTTGTACAAATGAGCCCTGTTTGCAGTGTGGGCGGATTTGGTTGATCAAATGTGAAGGCCAACCTGCCTCGATTTATCATAACTTTCTTGTAAATTTATTTCAATATTATAGCACTATAACAAGTATTGCTCTTTTATGCCAAAAAAAAAAAAAAAAAAAAAAAAAAAAAAAAAAAAAAAACAAAACAAAACAAAACAAAAACAAAAACAATAAAAACAATACAAGTTTCTTTTTTTTTTTTTTTTTTAAATAAGTAATAAAAAAGAGGGGTGAAAAGGAAAAACAGAGACAATCATAGATCCAGAAAACATCAAGTACCCTGATTATATCTCCTAGCTAAAAAATGTAGGCTCTTTCACTCCTTAAAAGCCTTTTTGTAGACTTTCCATGCCTGAGGAGCAGAACAACCTAATTTTCAGGGTAGAATCATGGGCCCTGGAATACGATCTAATCAGTTGGATGCAGAATCCGGACCTCGCATGCATGTGCCCACGTGCAGATGTGTAGGGCTCTGTGTGCGTATGGAGAATGCAAATTCAAATGAAAAAAAAAAAACCATTTTCTCATTCTAATCTTCCGAAATGCAGACCCTATCTCTAGATCTAGCAAATCTCCATGACAAAGGGAAAAAAAATATCCATAGAAATGAATTCAAACGCCTTCAGTCAATGAGCTTATTGATCAAACGCATAGTTCAAAAACGCATATAAACATGGAGAAATAGAATCATGTGGAGCAGTTCTCGTAAGCCTATAACACAAAGGTCAGCAGGTATCAAAAGATCATGAATGGGCCTTTCTGCCAAACGTTTGTGTGCTTGCAACATCACAAGAAGAAAAGAGATAAAGCAATGACAGATGGAAGGGATTCTGGAATAAAAAACAGCAAGAAGAGGAACATTCGGCGAGGAAAATAAGGGATTTCGAGAGAAACTCACCTATTTGAGATGAATCTGCATGGCACGAGGAAATTCTTCAAGGATTCAAAGCTCTGGTGAGGAAGATTGCGCCGTTCGGAAGAGGGAAGAGCTCTGGCTATGAAGATCGCCCGTTAGAAAGAGGGAAGAACCGTGCGTTTGGAAATCCCTCATCTGAAAAGAGGAGATACTTTCAATCCGATACTTGTGCGTTTACCATCATTTATAACATATACCATATTACCATCCGTACATGTAAGGGACCATTTAAAGGATGGTTAAGATAGTTTTATGTAATAAAGTATATATATATTACCCATCTACAACTAGACCCATTAGTTAGTTGGTCTAGATAACCCTATATCATTACCACTATTGATGTAAACGAGTCACCACATTTTTATAGAAAATAAAAAACTCACACATATTTACTTTTTAAAAAAACGGTACCTTGAGTGATGGATCTGGTAGGGCTCTATGGGCCCCACCATGCTGTTCACGCTGTACATCAATTTCTAAACATTCTTACAGAATGATGTTAAAAAATAATCTCTAAATAAATCTTGGTTACCACAACACATGCTTAAAGTAGAGATTGGACGTCCACCGTTAAAAAAGGGCTCTTTAGATACGGATTGCTTCAGCAAAAAGCTTCGTCGGCCCACCGTATTGTGTGTGTGTGACATCCACTCTGTCCATCATTTCTGCCGGGTCATGTTATGATGTGAGTGCAAAAATCAGGGTGGTACAAAACTTCGGTGCAACACACCATAAGGAAAAGTGGGGATGGGAACACCTATCATTGAAACTTTCTTGGGGTAAACCCAAGTTTTGGATCAGGCTGATGATTGATTTTTCCCTTCATCATGATGGGACTCACCTCATGAGAGGATTGAATGAATTATAAAAAGAGCAATTTTTCAAGGCATTTTTATTCAATTTTACTCGTAGCATTATAGTATGTATATAAGGCCATTCAAGGGTGTTTTTGTAAATTACTAAATACTGGCCCAACGGTGATTAGGGCCCATATTCACTCCATCCATAAGTTGTGCCCCTTCAAGTCTTCCCATTATCCCAAAAATCAGGTGAATAAAAAAAGTTGGGTCACACTATTTCAATGGTAGAGGTTCAATCACACTATTTCCTGTGGTGTGGTCCACTTGAGCTATGCTTTGGAGTAGCCAATCCGTTCCCCTTATTTGTGGTGTGGTCCATTTAATCTTTGGATATGATTCATTTTTTTGGATAATTCTATAAAATGATCTCAAAAAATGGATGAACAGTGTGGGTTCATCCCAAAATTTCGGTAAATGTAAAACTCAAGTGGACCATGCCACACAAAACAGTGTGGAATAATGATTTCCACTGTTGATACCTTCCTTGGGCCCATAGTAATGTTTATTTGTCATCCAACATGTTCATAATATCAAAAAGATATGAATGAAGGGAAAACACAAACATCAGCTCGATCCAAAACTTTTATGAATGTTATTTTTAATGGTGGATGTTTAATCCCCACTTTGTAGTCCAATTAAGCTTTGGACCCTCCCCATTTTTTAGTTAATATCTTAAAACGATCCGAGAAAAGCGTTGAATGGTATGAAGAATGTCAATCCATGATTTGGGTGGGCCAAGAGCTTAAAAATAAGGTCAATCCATGACTTGGGTGGGCCACACCACATAATATAGTGGAGAGGGGTTTCCTTAAAACTTTCATAATCATACATTGGGCCTGCCTAAATGTGATTCACATATCTAACCCACTCATCATGTGTCCCACTTGGATGAGGGATCAAACCTAGTTTCAGCCGCATTCAAAACTCATGTGGGCCCCACCAAGTACTTTTATATTTTTTGAAATGTCTTCACATAGTTTTAGATGGTATGGCCCACTTCAGTTTCGTATACGGATGATTTTTGAGATATCTCATAAGCCAAAGGGGACACATCAAATGCACAGTGTTGATGTTCGACACACATCATGATGAGCCCCATAAAACTTACTAACATTAATTCTTAGGTTCTTAGGGTGTCAATAAAGTTGGGTCACAATTTTGACCAGAATACTTGACCCATTTTACATGTCTGGTCCATTCACTCTATTTTACTGATCATTACCCTCAATTTGACTAGTTACTCGCCCCTATCATGCTACATATGAGAAAGATATTGGGCAAACAAGATTGATCAACAATTTAAGTGAATTCTGATTTAAACATCTGAAGTTATTTACTCTTTAATCTGGACTGATCAGATTGTCCAAAAACAGTTAAAGGTTGTTCATAATATCAAACATATATAAATGAATAGAAAACACAAACATCAGCTTGATCCAAAACTTCTATGGCCTCCAAGAAATTTTAAATGGTAGAGGTTCGATCACATTATTTCCTGTGGTGTGGTCCACTTGAGCTTTGGATATGCTTCTTTTTTGTTCTTTAGACCTCAAATTATCTGTTAACATGAATGAATGGAGTGGATAAAATAAATAAATAATGGTGGACCCCACAAAGTTTACTCTGGTAAGGGTAGCGAGTAACTCACCTAAATGTAGTGGAGAAGGGTTTCCTTAAAACATTCATAATCATATATTGGGCCTGCCTAAATGTGATTCACATATCCAACCCACTCATTATGTGTGTCCCACTTGGATGAGGGGTCAGACCAAGTTTCAATCGCATCCAAAACTCTGTGGGCCCCACCAAGTGCTTTTATATTTTTGAGGATGTCTTCTCATAGTTTTAGATGGTATGGCCCACTTGAGTTTCGTATACAGATGATTTTTGAGATCTCATAACCTAGAGGGGACACATCAAATCCACGGTGTTGATGTTCGACACACATCATGATGGGGCCCACGAAACTTACTAACATCAATTCTTAGGTTCTCACGAGGTCAGTAAGTTGGGTCACAATTTTGACCAGAATATTTGGCCCATTTTACATGTTTGGTCCATTCAGTCTATTTTACTAATCAATACTTTCAATTTGACTAGTTACTCGCCTCAATCAGGCTACATATGAGAAAGATTTTGGGCATACAAGATTGATCAACAATTTTAGTGAAATTTGATTTAAACATCTAAAGTTATTTACTCTTCAATATGAACTACTTGGATTGTCTAAAAATGATTAAAGGTTCAATCAGTGGATGTGCCTAATAATTTAGTAATTTTATTTTTCACAGATAAATTTCAATTTTCATTTTAAAATAACATATTTTTTTCAAAATGTATATTTTTTTGCTCTTTTAACAAAATATCATTTTTATTATAAAATATTTCAAAAAAAAGAAATTTCAAATTGCCGACTTCTTTCTTCAAAAGCAACATTTTGTTCTCAAAATTTTTCTCAAACATTGTTAAAATTTCTAAACTTCTCAATATTCTTTTTCATTTGATATTACAAATCATTTAAATATAACCTTTTAATTATACACACACACACACACACACACACACACACACACACTTTTACTGAGAAAAATATTTAGAAATTAAAACATTTTTACCGACGGTTTTAAGCCGTCGGGAAAAAGTTTTAGGGGAGGCTTTACCGACAACAATTTTTGTCAGTAAAAGTATTACAGCCAAACTTTCCAAACCACTGCGAAAAATGTGCTACCTTAAAAATTAAAACATTTTTACCGGTAAAAACATTTTAACCGACGGTTTCCAGCCGTTGGAAATAAGAATTACGAAAAAGACTTTTGCCGACGAACATCGTCGTCGGTAAAAGTCTAGTTTCGTGGTAAAAATAGAACATTTTTACTGATGAAAATTTTGTCAGTAAAAACATTATTCCCGATGGTTTTAGTTCGTTGGTAAAACTCATCGCGAAAATTTAATACGTTGGTAAACTCATGGTGAAAACTTTGTAACTGAAAAGTATAATAGTTTTACCGACGAAACTTTTCATGTATAAAAACATTATTCTTGATGGCTTTAGTTCGTCGGTAAAACTAGGGCAAAAAATTTTCTAACTGAAAATAGTTTTACCGACGAACCACAGCCGTCGGGAATAATGTTTTTACCGACGGTTGTAGTTCACATTATTCCCGACGGTTGTAGTTCGTCGGTAAAACCCAGGGCTAAAAGTACAAAACATTTAGCGATGAAAATTTTCGTCAGTAAAAACATTATTCCCGACAGTTGTAGTTTGTTGGTAAGACTCGGGGCCAAAATTTTCGTCGGTAAAAGTGGTTTTGTGCTTTTTTCCGACGAAAATTTTTGTCGGTAAAAGTCTTACCGCGAAGTTTTCAATATAGCACAAATTTTCTACCTTAAAAATAATAATTGTTTTACCGATGAAAATTTTCGTCGATAAAAGTGATTTTGTGCTTCTAACCAACGAAAATTTTCATCAGTAAAACTCTTAACTGCGAACTTTTCAAAATAGCATGAAAATTTTCATTCTTAAAAAGTATAATTGTTTTACCAATGAAAATTTTCGTCGGTAAAAAAATTATTACCGATAAAAAAAAATTTCGTCAGTAAAACAGTACTTTTACCGATGAAATTTTTTTCGTCGGCAAAAAGTTTGTCGGTAAAGACGCTGTTTCTTGTAGTGAACATGAGGCTTGTAAGTCGGTCAAGCAACCATTAGACTTCACCCCCACCGCATTTAGAGACCGTCAGCTAGCCTTTATGGGTCCGGCAGTTACCTGTTTCTAAAATAGGTAACTGGGGTGCATTAGCCTAGATTTTGAGATCTATGCCTAACATGGGGTGCAGATCTAATGAACAGCTTGGATGACCTGCACAACACGTTGGGCACTCCTTTCAATATTCAAAACCCACTACATAGATTTCAAAAACGAAGAGAGAGAGAGAGAGAGTAACTATTGTTTTGAGGAGTTAGAGATCATAAATGGTTCGCAGGATAGATGTTTGAGATGTCTAGATTTCCTGCAATGACCGAAGATTTTGGTGTGCGTGCATACACGTGCATGCGGCACACTGCATTTATCTAATCATACATGTATAAATTTGTCCATTCATCCATGCATTCATATGTATGTGCATCAACAAAATTTTACAAGGTGACCATTGATATGTATGGTATATCTGCTTACTTTTAGTCATTGATTTTTATAATTAATGAATATATGACTGTGTATATATAAATAAATATATTTATGTATATGTACACCTTTGCCTATAATACATGCACAATTGATTGTTCACTAATAAAATCACACAATTCTAACAGTTAAGCATACCTTAAACTCACTCAATCATGCACCTTCATGTGATCAACATATGTGACTAACCGCTTGTCTATCCGTTCCTATAATCATATGTTTAGTTACTTAATCAATAATGTAAACTGTTCATTCAATGAATTATCAGACGAATCCATCTCAACCCACTTTATATTTATTCAATCGTAAAAATGATTGTTCATTAACCCATTAATATAATTAGGTTTCCAACTGTCTGGCTTTACATGCATCCAATCATCTAACTATACATAACATTTATCTTCTCCAACTAGATCATCTAAATATCGAAGCAAACCATCAATTTCATTGCTCATAGGGTGAAATTTTAATCCAACGGTTAGTTTTAATATGAGATGAATATGCACGTCACATGGGACCATAGAGAAGAGAAAACCATTAAAATTTGTTTCTAACCACTATTGAGGATCATCGATGAAGATTGTGCTCATTGGATAGATCATGACAACGTAAGGTGGGGCGTCAAGTTCTACCACAATCTAACGGTCTGAGTATAAAATACATTAGATTAAACATTGAAAGATAAAAAAGAAAAATAAATAAATAAAGCATGAAGCATTCGGACTTTATAAAGTAAGTTGGTATAAAAGTAATAAAAAAATAA
Source organism: Magnolia sinica (assembly GCF_029962835.1). Classification (NCBI taxonomy): domain Eukaryota; kingdom Viridiplantae; phylum Streptophyta; class Magnoliopsida; order Magnoliales; family Magnoliaceae; genus Magnolia; species Magnolia sinica. The sequence goes on along the minus strand of NW_026682796.1, from coordinate 284,267 downwards.
AATAGAGAAGTATAGGTGAGTGTTGCTCATGCACTCATTTCATTCATATTTAGCTATCCATCCTTCGATCCCATCAACTATCCCTACCATTTATCATCTAAGGCAATTCAACTTAACTTATTTCCCCAACTACCCTTCAATCCAATGCACTTATTCATCCGCCCATCTAAACTATTCATATGTCTCAATCATTTATCTAACCCAAGTCTTCATTATAAACCACTCTTTCACCTCATTTATTCATGCATGCTTGCGTGCATTTCGCCTTATATGAATTTGTTACACACATATACACTAGTTAACCAGTTAATCACCTCATGAGTATGTGTGTGCCATGTATAGCATAAGCATGTGCACACTTATTAAATCAAGAGAATGGATGTGGGAGTCCATATCCCTTATTTTACTCCAGCTCAAAACGGTGTCTCTTATTTTTTTTGTTAAATAAAAAATAATAAATAATAAATAAATAAAGAAGGGAAGAAACTAACGTACCTAAGAAATTGCGACCCACGTTCCCATGCCACCCCATTACTTCCATCTTTCCGTTCTTCCCGGCATTACAAGCTACGAGAATCACCATAAGACTAATATTCATTTAATCCAAGCCATCAGTATCACACACACACACACACACACACACACACACACACACACTACCGCTGGAATACTCCTGGGCTCTGATTTTCAAAGCCTTACGTAGAGAGGGCAATGAGACCTGCATCTAGTAAGAAAGAAAGCATCATCTAAGCCAACAAGGGAGAGTTTAATCAAAATCAAGTCCACATTCTTGTCATGTTTGGATAAATACAGCGAACCAGGTGGGTAATCCTACTCATTTATGAATTTTCTATTTTTATATATTTTTGAGATTTAATTTTGAAAAAAAAATTCTTAGAAATAGAATTATCAAATTCATTTATACATGATATTATATTTTTTAAATTTTAATATTAATTGAATTTTATTGATTCATAAAGTTCAATTTTATTCTAACATCAATTCTGATTTTTTATTTTTATTTTTGGGTTAGCTTGTTAGTACAAACCCATGTCAATACACACACTCCATGTTAGCCACCCCCACTAGGGATTGATACCAAGACCTCAAGTGTTGAAATGAGGTATCTCCACTCAGTCTGCCAGTTGAGCTATGGATCTGGGTGTGTCAATTCTAAAATTTAGTTTTAGGCATGTTAAATTAAATTCACTAAATTTAAATTTTAATTCTGAGTTAGACTATTTGATTTAAATTTTGTTTGATTAGAGTAAATATTAATTGTTTTATTTCTGTCTTTTGAAAAGAGAGAGAAAAATAAATATATATAAAAATAAAATAAAATAAAATTACAGAATAAAATAAACAATTTATCTAAGTTTATATTTTAATTTAAAAATTATATAAAAAAAAATACTTGTTAATATTAAAATTAAAATGAGTTATTCCTAAATTTTAAAATTATTTATATAAAGGTAAATTATTAAAAATAGAATATGTTCAAATTAAGTTATGAATTATTTAAGTCAGATGTAATATATTATATGCAAATAGATATTATTATTTTATATCAGAATTGTTGAATTTAACTCAGAATTATTTTTAATTAAAAAATAGAATTAATAATTTAAATTAACTTGTAAATTTTAAGACTTATTTAATATATATACTTAATTTCATAAGTAATAATTAATTTAATTAAATTAATATAGATCGAGTGAAATTTAAAATATTAAAATGATAGATTAATTTAATTTAAAGTATAGTTGTTACAATTAAATTGTTAACAAGTGGTTAAATTAAAATTTTAATTTTTAAAGTTTGAAAATTAATATTAATTATACTAATTGAGAATTAAAATTTTTGTAAGAATTAAATTAATGTAAATCTAAATTTAAGGTGACTTTGAAGGCTTTAAAAATAATTAATTATAATTTAAAATTTTAATTATTTAGTAGGTATTATGAATTCTAACTTGTATGATTTCTTAAATTAATTAAGTCAAAATTTAATATGATATTAATTCAAACTTCTAATTATTATTCTAATTTAAACTCTAGTTTAAGTTATAAAAATAAAATAATAATAATAATAATAATAATAATTTAAATATAAGGTACAACTAAACTTTTATAAATTAATAAATAGGAATTTAAATTTCGAATAAAATAATTTATTTACATTGCAAATAAGTAAATAAATTCAAATTTCAAATTTTGAAACAAAATTAGTATTCCAGCATTTTCAGCAGTTTCTTGTAAATTTTTTAGCACTATTAAAGAAAACAACTTGATATTTTAACAAATTTCAGAAACTAAATTTTAATAACATCGAATTTATGCACCTTATATATAACTTGCATTATTGTGTAGAAATTTGATTTATTAAATTGTTTTATTACTGATTTTAGAATTGTTTATATCATTCATACTCCTTTATTAATTATTGAATTATGAAAAGAGAGAGAGAGAGAGAGAGAAGAAAAGAAAGAGAATGTTAAAAGTAAGTAAGGCGATCATGTCCCTTGGGTGAAAGACCCTAAAGCTAGCAAGTAGGGCAATCGTATCCCTTAGGTGAGAGACCTTAAATCCAGCAGGTAGGGCAATCGTGTCCCTTGGGTGAAAGACCCTAGAACCTGTTGGATCCTTCGGAAGTTCCTTTGTGTACGGCGTATGAGTACAATTGTGTGTGCGGACATACGTTAGAGGTACAACTGGAGCAGTAGTCTGACTAACTAACGTATAAATGGGTCCCTCACCACGAGGTACCGGTGCGTGGGCGTTAATGCAACGTGACCATCCACTTAAGTACGATGTTGTAAAAGATGCTGATTATTTAATTTTTATTATGGAATTCATGATAGTGTTGCATTTAAAATATCTTTACGATCCAAGCATCGCATTCATGTCATCATTAAGATTTAATATCTTGATTCATATTTGAAATTATTATTTTTTTTAAAAATATATATAATTTTATTATTTATTCATTTTTTATAAATTTAGGAATTTCATATTTAAGTTGGATTTAATCCCACAAGCTGTTGTGTTCACACCCAAAATAACAATGTTTCAGGGCATCGGAGTTTAGTCGGGGCGAAGCAGAATGAAGATTTAAACATTGGCCTAGTTCTAGTCATATTTTTATTTGTTTTTTTCTTTTTCTTTTTTTTTTAAAGTATAACAGGAATTTAAAAGCGAGTTTAGATTGTAATAGTTAGAAATTGAAATAGATGAATGTTGTTTGTTGTAATGATCTTTATTTAAATGTGGATGTGAATGTTTAAATTTATATCATGGCCTGAAATTCGAAATTGGGTCTGGCTAACTTGGGTACCGAATTTCAGGGCGTGACATTTCCTCTCCTTCTTCTTCTTCTTCTTCTTCTTCTTCTTCTCCTTCTTTCGAGTGCTCTCCAAGTCTCTCTCACAGATCAATGGTGTGTTTGGGCAAAATGGGGTTTTGAAAACCCTAGCGAGAGAGAGAGAGAGAGAGAGAGAGAGAGAGAGAGAGGTTGAGAAACAGAGAGAGGGGAATGGGGCTAAGAGACAGAGAGAGGGTGAGGGAGTGCGGGAGATCGAGAGAGGGCGAGGGAAAGGGAGAGGCTGAGTGTAAGAGAGAGAGAGAGAGAGGGTTTGGGTTTTGGGAGATGGGCGCGGGCGCGAGAGAGAAGGGTTTTTTTTCCTCTGGATTTAGTTTTGGGGGCCGGTGATAAACCGAAAGTGCTTAGATTTGTGGGGCCTACCATGATGTATGTTACTGATCCACTCCGTCCATTCATTTTAACTGATCATTTTAAGGGTTGATCCAAAAAAAGAGTCATATCGAAGTTGTAAGCGGACCTATAAAATATTAACGATAGCAATTTATTTTTTATTATTTCTTATGGTGTGGTCCACTTGGACATTGAGTCTACCTAATTTTTGCACTTATCCACTGAAATTATATATTATAATAGATGAGCAGCTTAGATAAAACATATATATTCCAATGGGCCCCATGGATCCCGTTAAGCACCATCAATCTCTAATAAGATCCTACGAATTAAATAGGTTTTAACACGGATGAAATCTATAGCATACTAGCTACGGTTTATATCCATAGCCAAAAACATCCAAAGTCCATAGCCTTTTCTCAATTTTTTGGTAGTAATACCAATGGTTTAGTAGATAAGGAAGTGACCACGATCCATACAAGCAACTACGACCCATGCAAACCACAACCCAAATGGGCTCACATTGATGTATGTGTATAATCCATGCTACCCATCTTTTTTTTCGTGTTATTTTAGGGGTAGGGCCCAAATATTAGCCTGAGCTGGCGCTTGTGTGGGTCACAAAATAGAAAATAATGGTGACTGTTGAAACTTTTCACGCTCACTGTGATGTTTATTAGAAGTGGACATTGCCCAAGTCATGACTTTTTGGGCCCACGGTAAACTGGCTGATAAATCGGATCACCCCATTGTAGTGTTGAGGGTCAAATATTGCACATTAGACCCCAGTTATTGCCTGGATTTACGAACATGGTACTGTTTAAAGGCTCAATTTAATCATGTTTGTGATTAAAGCATGGATTTAACACTCTGATGACACCAAAGGCAAGGGACAGACCCCAGGGGACCAAGATTGATGGATATACATGCCAGAGATCCGAGAAAATCAAGCCACTCACATTAAAGAGGGCCTGACAGTCGTCTAGAATGCAAGATCACAAGGTTCTCACCATATGTTCGACTCAAAACTTCATATATGGCCTGAGGACCATAAATTAACCGTACACATCGAATTTCAACTCCTAAATCCCTGTAGAAGTGACCCAACGGACAGATCATCCCCTAAAATCCTGATCTGTGGCCCACTTGATATCTGGATATGCTTCAATTTTTCTCTCAACCTATTAAATGAGCTAAAAAAGTGGATGAACGGAGCAGATTTCTCGAAACATCAATATGGGACCCACTTTACATAACGTGAGTGTGCACATCTCACGTGCATAAGAGGCACACTGGACCGATGAAACACGGTCAGTGATCGCTGACCCAATCTGACTCTTGCAAACACAACGTCCGTAAGGTGCGGACGTTGATCTGCATTGTGGGCCCCACCCATCATCTGGTTCTATGATCCGAACCATACACTTGTCATAGGAGTTGGCTACAACCTTCATCTAGGTGACCTTTGGAGACCATGCAAGCTGTTACAAAATCCTATCCGTTAAACATAAGATGGATGACGGAGTAGACAAGCTCATGGGCCACACCTATTTCACTCCAAAAACACTCCTTCCCAGATGGTGTTTTGTCCTGAAACCAATGGACGGAGTGGATTTTCCACTTGGTTTCAATAAATGGGCCAACGAGCGAAATGGATTCAACTTGCGGTGACTCTGTTTCGCAACAGGGAGTTGCGGCTGGATCTATCAATCCAGGTGGGCCACCACGGCTGGCCGATGAAAAGATCCAATCCGTCCATTATATTTGCTTGTAGCGTGATGGGGAGACTTTTTGCTTATGCCTTTTGTTTAGAATGAACTGATATTGAATTTAGTTAATTATAGGGAATGTTTTCAGTTTTTAATGGTCTGTTGTGACTAAAATTACGATGGGTCTGCGATAGCTTTGAGCATGTTCCTTTCATTTTCATGATTATGATGTCAGGAAGTCCTGTTGTTCATCATCGTCTCCTGGGCATGGTCGGATGATGGTACCCTTCCTAACCTTCATAATCCTCTAATTAGTTGTTAATTAGTTTAATTCTGTTGTTTACTTTGTCTCTTGGGCACAGTTTGGTGATGAAATCCATTCTAATTCATATACCTTTCATCTCTTGAAAACTAGATCGAAGGAAGTTCAATTTTGATTTTCATGGTTACACCCTCTAACCGGATGAAGATGGGACTCTAAGTCCAGTTGAGTTCTTGAAGCGGGCATAAGATCTCCCTGATCTCTACAAGTGGATCCTCTGAATCCCTAATTTCCTTCCTCTGAATTCCCTAAGTTTTAGATAAATATTTCATCATTATTCCCTTAATTATATTCGATTTAGATTTCATCTTAGTCTCATTCTAGTTCTATTTAGTTTCAGATTACGCACAGGTTTCAGTCCCTTGGGATTCGACCTCGGTCTTTCCGAGTTTATTACTACATCACAACCCTATACTTGGGGAGTGAACAAGTTTTTGGCGACGTTGTCGGGGATTGAACCTGGGTCACTCGCGTGACAGGCAGGAATACTCACAGCTTCGTTTTTCTGAAATTAATTAGTCTTAGGATTTGTTTAAGATTAGGTTTTATTTCTAGTTTTTCCTTTCTTATTGATTTCTAGAACTAACTTATTTTCCTACTTCGAAGGATTTTTGATAGATCTTCTAATATGGTAACTTCATCCTTATTTCCTTACTTCTCTAGCCTTTAGATTCGGTTTTATCTTCTAGAAACTAACTTGGTTTGTTTTATTTTGCAGGATCTTAACTTAGGACTTCGAATTCGGTAATTTCTTTCCATCTTTCCTCTTTATTTCTAGAATTCTTTTTTATTCTTCCTCTTAGGTCTAGGGTTAGAATCTGAACTAAAGGTTGTGAGTGTTTCATGCCCGAGTGGGTTTGTGATAACACTCGACGTCTCTTAACTGAAGGAGGATTATTTGAGGGGTTGACTGTCCATCGCAAGACTAGACATCGCTGGAGATCCCTAGAGTTAATTGAAGAAATGGCTACAAATCAACCGGAAGCATTACCTCCACCAAGGGTGGAGGACACTCAGGATGAGAATGAGGTGCATCAAGCACCCTCGCCTCGTACTTTACGAGATTATTTACAACCGATGGGGGTGAGTACGCCCTCATGCATGATTTTTCCTAAAAATACAAGACATGGACATCAAGCCAGGGGTTATCCAACTCCTTCCTAAATTCCATGGGCTTGAATCAGAAAGTCCATACTTACATCTGAAAGAGTTCGATGAGATCATAGCCACTTTATACTTTCCTAATGTATCTGAGGATACAGTCAGGCTGAAACTCTTTCCCTTTTCCTTGAAGGAGAAGACTAAGACGTGGTTACATTCACTGCGTCCTAGATCCATTGGCACATGGAATGATATGCAGAGGGAATTCATAAAGAAATTTTTTCCACATCATAAAATGATTACCCTTAGAAAAGCAATCATGAACTTCGCCCAAAAGGAGGATGAAACATTCTTCCAATGTTGGGAAAGGTTCAAGGATCTTGTCAGGTCATGCCCACAACACGGCTTTGAAACGTGGCGCATTACAAACTTTTTCTATAATGGACTGACATCTTCCATGCGCCAATTGGTCGAGACAATATGTAATGGAGAATTCATGAATAAAAATGTCGATGAGGTATGAGATTACCTCGATAGACTTGCTGCCACGTCTAGGCTGACTCAATTAAAGGAGAAAGGTGGATTGTATCTCCTGAAAGAAGAGGATGATCTCAATTACAAAGTGACTAATCTCAAAAGAAAATTCGAGACCATGGAACGAAAGAAGGATAAGGTTAATGAAATTGTTTGCGGCATCTGTGATTGTAACATACACACAACTGAAAATTATCCTACAATACCCGCTTTTCAAGGAGTGTTGAATGAACAAGCCAATGCCATAAATAATTATCAAAGACCTTTCAATGGACCTACCTCTAATACGTACAATCCTGGTTAGAAAAATCATCCAAATTTTAGTTGGAACAATGGACAAACCGCTACCCCTCAAGGTTTCTTTAATCAAACTTCACAACAACAACAAGAGAAACCTCAAGAAGATCCGATTTTAAAACATTTTGAAAAGCAAGATCTTTTCAATCAGGGTATGCTACAAGCTTGCAAGACCTTAACAAAACAATACAAGGACTTAAGGCTAAAAACACGATTGGGGATAAGGGGAGCCTCCCAACTTAACCTCTTCCCAATCCAAAGCTACAATATGAAGTTGGCAACCTAAGCTCTTCAAATCAGATGGAGCACGTTAAATCCATCACTACTCTTAGGAATGAGAAGATTATTGATAAAACCCTTTCGGATAGGCCCGAAAAGCCTCAAGAATCAGAAGAGGATAACAATGATGGATCTAGTGATGCCCCACAAAAATTAGAACTGAAACTTCTAGAGAAGCCAGTTGCTCCATTTCCTCAACGGTTAGTTGCACCAAAACCTCTCTCTAACTCTCAGGATATTCTAGAGGTATTGAAAGAAGTAAAAGTTAGCATTCCTCTACTTGATGCCGTGAAACAAATACCTTTATATGCCAAATTTCTGAAAGACCTATGCACGACCAAAAAAGGGCAGAGTACTCAAAAGAAGATCTAATTGACTGAGAAAGTAAGTGTCATCTTAAAGCAAGATGTGCTGCAGAAATTCAAGGATCCTGGTAGCCCAACCATATCTTGTATGATCGGTAACTACTGCATTGAGCACGCACTTCTTGACTTAGGAGCGAGCGTCAATCTGATTCCCTACTCAGTATACAAACAGCTAGGGTTAGGTGAATTGAAAACCACCTTAACCACATTACAACTCGCTGATCGTTCTGTTCGTATACCAAGAGGGATAATTGAGAATGTGTTAGTTCAGGTCGACAGATTCTACTACTCTTTAGATTTCATCATCCTCGATACTGAACCCGTCAATAATGGAAGCACTCAGATTCCCGTCATTCTTGGTCGCCCATTCCTGACCACTTTAAACGCAATTATCAATTGCAGGAATTGAGTCATGAGCATGTCTTTTGGGAATATGACATTGGAGTCAAACATCTTTTTCAATAACGGCAGAAATTCTGAGGATGATGACGATTTACACGATATTAACATAATTGATTCTTTCGTGGATAGTAAACAATCTCGGCTATGTTTTAAGACATGAAAGCATGTATGTAAAGGAGTGTTGGATTGTAATGACCCAGGATTTTGGTACACGTGCATACACATACATGTATGTACAATTGCCTTCATTGGAGTATACATACATAAACCTATGCATACATCCACGCACCCATGCACACATGCATTTATCGGCTCATGTAAATTGTGACCGTTGATATGTGTGATCGTTTTGCTTAGTGCGAACTATTAATTAGTGTCATTAATGATTACATGATTTTGGTAGAATATATATAAGTTTATTTATAATGCACTCTCTCAACTCATATACTTAAGACCACGTGTTTAATTATTAACTAATCCAAATCTAGCCAACATCAACTATTAACTGTGCACTGAGATTAATATGATCTTAACCACTAGATTGTTGTTAAAAAATAAAATAAAAATCAAGAACAACCCATTTTTTGTGGGAACTAACCCCACCGTCCGCTTGTATGTGGCCCACCTGAGTTTTGGATCAGCCTCATTTTTGACCTTATATCCTCTCATGGTCAGGCCAAGATAATGGACGGAGTAGATTTATATCATCGTTAGTGGGACCCACCAGATCTTTTAAAAAAAATTAATAAAATAAAAATAAAGATTTCATCTTCCACAGCCGCCTAATCCACCTTTTCCATTCTTCCTTCCTTTTCGTACGGTAATGGGCAACGAACCCCCCCACGAAACGAAACTACCCACATTCCCCACTCTTCCACCTCGTTCTTCACATCCATTAAAAAGGAAGGAAAGATATAAACAAATATTCAATCATATCGAAAGGAGAGAGAGGGAGAGAGAAAACTCTGTAGATCAAGAGAGAGAGAGACTGGAGCAGGACCGGATCATCAGATTTTTGAGGTAGGTGATCTTATCCTAAAGTTTATCATTTTCAGTTAATTATGATGATTATTTATTCCAAAATTTTAATAGAAATATTATTTTCATTGATTATTATGTGGGTAATCCTGCTCATTTATGAATTTTCTATTTTTATATATTTCTGAGAATTAAATTTTGAAATAAATTTCTTATAAATAGAATTATCAAATTCATTTATACATGATGTTTATATTTTTGAATTTAATATTAATTTAATTTTATTGATTCATAAAGTTCAATTTTATTCTAACATCAAATCTGAAATTTAGTTTTAGGTATATTAAATTAAATTAGCTAAATTTAGACTTTAATTCTAAGTTAAAATATCTAATTTAAGTTCGTTTGATTAGAATAAATATTAATTACTTTATTTCTGTCATTTTGAAAAGAGAGAGAGAGAGATAGAGAAAAATTATACAAAATAAAATATATAATTTATCTAAGTTTATATTTTAATTTATTAATTCTTTTTTTAAGATTAAAAATTAAATATAAATTATTCCTAAAATTTTAAAAATTAATTAATATAAAAGTAAATTATTAAAAATAGATTAAATTCAAATTAATTTATGAATTTATTTAAATTAGTAAATTTGAATTACTTTTAGGATATTTTTAATTAATGAGTATGCTAGTTATTAAATTTAATCGTGTAATTAATCCGAAAATTATATATATATATATAAATCAAGTAAAAAAAAAAGGTAAGCCAAAAATTTAAATTCCAATAATTTATAATACTTAGAATTAATTATAATTTAAAAAATTTTTAATTTAAAATGAAATAAAAAAATAATAGTATCCAAAGTTCAAGTTAATAACTTCCTTTAACTTATTAAATTTAGATATAAAAATAAATAATAATAAAATTCTGAATTTAGATTTAAAATAATTAGATTAAAATTTTTAAGATAGATTAACTTAAATTATTAAATAATAATTTAATTACATTAGTAAAGTTATATTATAAAAATCATTGTAATATTTTTGTTTCTGTAAAGATTAAAAATTTAAATTTTAATTCTAAAATTTTAAAGAGTTAATTAATTTAAATTTAAATGAACTTAAGTTTAAGAAATTCTTTTCAAAATTTTGGAATTGAAACTAAATTGATTAGATTTCTATATTTTGGAATTCTAGTGATTAATGTATATTTAAAACTTTATTAAATTAAAATTTTAATAAAGTATAATATTAGATTTTTAACTTATAAAAAAAAATCTTTTCCTTGTAGCTCAAAATTTTTGTTTAAATTAAGATTTAAATAATTTATCGATTAAACCTAAATATACATTCTCAATGAATTATCAAAGAAAAATTAAAATTTGTTATAAAATAATCAAGTTATTTCAATATGTGTGTGTGTGTGTGTGTGTGTGTGTGTGTGTGTGTGTGTGTGTGTATTTATTAAGTTTATGTGATAAATAAAATAAAAATTTTAATTTTAGAATTTAGTAAATAAAAATAATAAATATTTTTATACTAATATTTAACATTATTTAAGTAAAAAAATTAATTTAATTAAAGTTAGAATTTAAATAAAATTTCTTGTACATTATTTCACCGTAATTCCTAAATTAAATAATAGTAAAAATAATATTTTATTTAAGTATTTGAATTATTAAAGTTTTAACAAAATGATATCTAGAATTATTAATTAGAAATAAAAATTTATATTGTTGATATTTTCGATTGTAAAACAGTGATTCATTTTACATATCATATCAACCCAACAACACGAATAGTAGAAAACCTTGATTGGAAACAACCATGGTTAAATAGACTAACTTGAAATCCAAACCATTCATCAAATAGACCACTTAGGTGTTATTTTCTCTTGGTAGATGATGTGATGAAACTCAACTTCTCACGTATCCAGCGACTGTAGACAGAAAGTTAATGCTATGTGTTACGTTAGTGGGAGAAACTCGTTGAGAGCGCAAGCGTGGGTCAGGTCTAGCATGCGATGCTAAGTAGGTCGTGAGCGTATGGTCTAATCCAGAAATCGACGGTTCAAATATCAGATGGGTGATTCTCCTTCATTTATGAACTTTCTGATTTTATGTATTTTAGAAATTTTATTTATTTATTTTTTTGACATAATGACTTCAAATTAATATTGTCAAATTCCTTTATGCCTAATATCTACTTTTCTAAATTTTAGCATTTACTGAATCTGATTAACTTGTAGAGTTAGATTTTAATCTAACTTTTATTTCTGAAATTTGGTGTTAAGATTTAGACCTTAAATCTGTGTTAAAGTAATTGATTTAAATTAATTGGTTTAAAATAATATTAATTAATTTGATTCTAAATTTTGGTTTTTTTTTAAAGGCAAAGAAAATAGCTTGATGTTTCAGTAAATTTCAAGAATTGAATTTTTACGGCTTCGAATTTCTGCACATTTGTATACAACTTGCATTATTGTATCGGGATTTAAATAATTAAATTATTTTCCTACTGATTTTGGAATAATTCATGACATGCATTCATCTCTACTGATTACGGAATTATGGAAAAAGAAAGAAAAATGAGGAAATGATTTTGGTATTAGCAAGTAGGGCAATCGTGTCCCTTTGGTGAAAGACTCTAAAGCCAGCAAGTAGGGCAATCGTGTCCCTTGGGTGAGAGACCCTAAAGCTAACAAGTAGGGCAATCGTATCCCTTGGGTGAAAGACCCTAGAACCCGTTGGATCTTTCGGAGTCTCCTTTGTGTACGGCGTATGAGTACAATTGTGTGCGCGAACATACGTCAGAGGTACAACTGGAGCAGTAGTCTGACCAACTAGCATATAAATGGGTTCCTCACCATGAGGTACCAGTGAGTGGGCGTTAATGCCATGTGACCATACACCTAGGTACGGTGTTGTAAGATGTGATGATTATTTAATTTTATTATTGAATTCATGATAGTGTAGCATTAAGTACGTCTTTATGATTCTAGCATCGCATTCATGTCATATTTAATATTCAATATTTTGATTTATGTTTTGAATATCAAGAAAGTACTTTTATTATTTATTTGTTCGATATAAATATAAAAATTTCAGATTTGGTTGGATAAGATCCCACGAGCGGTTGTGCTCACACCCAAAATAATAGTGTTTCAGGGCATCAGAGTTTAGTCAAGGGCAAAGTGGAGTGAAGATCCAATCATCAATTTACTTATATTTTATTTGTACCGATGGAAAAAAAATGTATAATAAGAATTTAGAAGTGAGTTTAGGCTGTAATAGTTAAAGGTTGTATTTGATGAACGTTGTTATTGTAATGAGATTAATTAAGTGTAGTTGTGAATGTTTAATATTAAATCATGACCTGGGATTCGAACCTGGGTCTGGCCAACTCGAGTACCGAATTTCAGGGTGTGACATGGATGATGATATAATTAGGGAGATGTGTGCATTACTTGATACTGCGCTGGTACTTGAAGTTAACTGATAGAGGCCACAATTTGAAGAATTACCCCAAATCGATCTAGTGCATCTACCGTCTAACCTCGAGCCACCGAAGCTTGACCTAAAACCTTTGCCCTCTGATTTGAAATATGTCTATTTAGGTCAAGATGAGACATACCCGGTGGTGATCTCTGCCCACCTGGAGAAAGAACGGCAGAGTATGCTCATATCTACTCTCATTGAGCGTAAGAAAGCCCTTAGATGGACGATAGCGGACCTCAAGGGAATCGACCCCTCGATTTGTACTCACTGCATATATCTTGAGGATAATGCAAAGACTTCACAACAATCATAACGTAGACTCAATCTAAACATGAAAGAAGTAGTTAAGGCTGAGGTGCTGAAACTTTAGATGTGGGTATCATATACCCTATATCCGATAGTCAATGGGTGAGTCCAACTTAGGTGGTTCCTAAGAAGTCCGGAATCACCATTGTAGCCAATGCCAATAATGAACTCGTACCAACCAAAGTTACTACTGGTTGGAAAATGTACATTGACTATAGGAAGCTGAATATCGTCACGAGAAAGGACCACTTTCCTTTGCCCTTCATTGATCAAATCTTAGAAAGGCTAGTTGGTCATTCTTATTATTGTTTCCTTGACGGGTATTCGGGATACAATCAGATTGAAATCGCCCCTGAGGACTAGGAAAAGACCACATTTACATGTATGGCACCTTTGCTTATAGAAGGATGTCATTTAGGTTCTGTAATACCCCTGCCACCTTTCAGCGATGTATGATGAGTATCTTTTCTGACATGGTAGGGAAATATCTAGAGGTCTTCATGGATGATTTATATGTTTTCGGTTCATCTTTCAGCGGTGCTCAGAGAGTCTTAAATGTGTGCTGAAAAGATGTGAAGAAAAGAATCTGGTACTTAATTAGGAGAAGTACCATTTCATGGTTCAGAAGGGAATTGTCCTTGGGCATATCATCTTGTCTAAGGGAATCGAGGTAGATAAGGCAAAAATCGATCTTATCTCTAACCTACCTCCACCCAAGAACATCAGAGACGTACGATCCTTCTTAGGACACGCAGGGTTTTATAGACGATTTATAAAGCTCCTCTCTCGTCCTTTATGTAATCTTCTTCAAAAGGATGCACCATACGAATGGACTGAGCAATGCTAGGAAGCTTTCACCAAGCTTAAGGGCATGTTAACCATTGCACCTATCATGCAGCCACCCGACTGGAGCCTTCTTTTTGAGCTTATGTGCGACACTTCTGATTATGCTCTTGGAGCAGTTCTAGGTCAGAGAAAAGATAAGAGGCCTTACGTCATTCATTATGTGAGTAGGACTCTAAATTCTGCCCAAGTGAACTACTCGACTACGGAAAATGAACTCTTAGTCGTAGTGTTCGCCTTGGACAAATTTAGGTCCTACCTGATCGGATCCAAGATCATTATCTACACAGATCATGTGGCGCTCAAGTATCTTCTTTCTAAGAATGATTCTAAGCACCGCCTGATAAGATGGATCCTTCTACTCCAAGAATTTAATTTAAAAATTAAAGATAAAAAGGGAGTAGAGAACGTAGTGGCCGATCACCTCTCTCGCCTTAATACCTCTGATTCCCTTGAGGCGACCCATATCAATGACATGTTCCCTGATGAACAACTGTTCAGAGTCTTCCATTCACCTTGGTTCACTAATATTGCTAATTATCTCTTGCTATAGGTTCCATACCGACACATTAGATTGTGCAAGATAAGAAGAAATTCTTTACCGAGGTGCACAACTTTTTCTCGGATGATCCATATTTGTTTAAATATTGCCCAGACCAAATCCTAAGGAGATCTGTGTCAGACGATGAGCATTAGAGTATCATCTCCTTCTGTCACTCACAGGCTTGTGGTGGTCACTTTTTTGTTAAAAAGACCACGGCTAAGATTCTGCAGTGTGGCTTTTATTAGCCTACTATGTTTAGAGACACTTATGAGTTTTGCAAGGCTTGTGAGTATTGTCAAAAATTGGAAGATTATCCCATCGAAATATAATGCCTTTAAATCCCATCCTTATCATAGAAGCATTTGATTGCTGGGGCATTGATTTCATGGGACCATTCCTCCAATCTTTTGAAAATTTGTATATTTTGCTCGTTGTAGAGTATGTCACTAAATGGGTTGAAGCGATTCTGTGCCGAAATAATGACCATCGCACAGTCATTAAATTCTTAAAGGAGAACATCTTTTCTCGGTTCGGAACACTTCAAACCATCAGTAGTGATGGGGGCTCACACTTTTATAATAGACCATTCGAGAGCTTAATGAAGAAATACGGTATCTCTCATAAGGTGAGCACCCTATACCATCCACAGACAAGTGGACAAGCTAAGATTTTCAATAGGGAGATCAAACATATCCTGGAGAAAACAGTTAACCCTAATTATAAGGATTGGTCAACCCAATTGACCGATGCCTTATGGACTTACCGCACTGCTTTTAAAACCCTCATTGGAATATCTCTCTTTAGACTTGTCTATGGGAAGGCTTGTCACTTGCCTGTTGAGTTGGAACATAAAGCGTATTAGGCGATCAAAAATCTGAATTTCAATCTGGACAACGCTGGCTCGTTATGCAAACTTCAGTTGAATGAACTGGAAGAAATTCGGAATGACACATACGAGAACTTGAGAATTTACAAGGACGGGATGAAGGTGTTTCATGATCAACATATTCTGCGAAAATCATTCACGTCAAGTCAGAAAGTCCTTTTGTATAACTCTCAACTACATCTCTTTCCGGGTAAGCTTCGATCTCGTTGGACCAGCTCTTACATTGTTGTCACTGCTTATCCTCATGGGGCCGTCGAGATAAGAGATCCTGACAATGGCAAGGAGTTTAAAGTAAATGGACATCGATTAAAGCTATTCGTCAAGAAATTTGATTCAGAGGACTGTCCATGCCTCTGACTGATCCTGTTTATCAAGATTGATCTCCTAGTCTGATGGAGATATAGGTAGGTTTATCTCTTTCATAGGACTAGGGTAGTTTGCTTATGTCGTTCTAGGTTAGATGGTTTTATGCCACTAGGTTAGTTTACTTTCCATTTGTTTTAGGATAGTTTGATTTTATTAGTTTCACTCTTATGTCGAGCTACTCTCATGCTGCGATCTCTATGAAAAAGCCTCTCGATTCTTTCATCCAGGTACTATCTTTCCATCACTTCTCCTTTACTTTCGTTGTCCCATGTGCATTGCATGCTCATATATCTTTTACATTGAGGACAATGTAGATTTTAGGTTGGGGGTGGGAGATTAGGTTACATAATTAGTGTTTTCTTGGTCTTGAGCAAAAATTGTGAAAACTTTTAAATTTTTCTGGACTTTCTTGTGAATTCGAAGTGATTTTGACAGCCATCTTGGACTTAGAAATTCAAGATACGTGATGTTGGTAATTTATGACTCTTGGATTCAGTTATCTGTTAGATTTCACAGTTAAGTTTGAATTATTAATCCATGATTAGAAGTTTTAAACATTGATTGAGTCATGATTTCACAAGACACATCTTGATTACATATTAAGGTTTCAGTTCGATATTGAATTGTAACTTGGTGATCATTAAGCATGGAAGGAACCAACTTGAGGAATTTGTCCATCTTGTTCAATACGAAGAATATAGAAAAAGAAAAAGAAGTTTTTGAAAAAAAAAAAGAGAAAAGAAAGAATGAAAGAATGAAAGAAAAAGAATACCCAGCTAAAAAAAAAAAAAGTTGTCATCAGGAAAAGGTTGGGTGTATGATCTTCACCATAGGTTTGCTTCTTATAGGTGCGGATTCGATTCCCCTCCCCCTCGATGGAAAAATCAAAAGCTAGAAGAATGAAAAAATAAAAAATAAAAAAAGTATAAGGCAAGTTCTAGTTTAGGACATCTTGAATGCTCTTTTAATTGTTAATGTTATCATGGAAATTGACGATTGGATCTCTTAACGATGGTAAGCCGAGAATACACTATACACCCATGGAACTCAATGTTTAGAATTTTTCTGATTGATGGATTAATACTGTGAACTTGACTATGAAGTTTACCATGTGCTTAAAGCCAAGAGAAAATAATGCCCAACATTCATGAATCTTAGAATTTTAAGATCTGGATTGTCTCTCAAAATTCACTCGAGTTTATCAAAATCGACCTTTAAGTCTCAACTTATTTTTCGCATACCTTACTCGGGAGCAGCAAGATGCTGATCGGGGGTTGTGTTGAGGGTCAAATACTTCATATTAGACCCCATTTATTGCCTCGATTTATGAACACGGTACTATTTAACGGCTCAATTTAATCGTGTTTGTGATGCAAGGTGTATTTACGAGCTTGGATTGAAACAAGGTGCTTAAAGCATGGATTTAACGCTTTGATGACACAAAGGTAAGAGAAAGACCCCAGGGGACCAAGATTAATCGATTTACACGCCAAAGATCCGAGGAAATCAAGCCATTCACATTAAAAAGGGCCTGAAAGTCATTCAGAATGCAAGATCACAGGGTTCTCACCATTTGTTCGACTCAAAATTTATATATAGCCTGAGGACTATAAATTAATCGTACATGTCGAATTTCAGCTCCCGGATCCTTGTGGAAGTGATGCAACGGACAAATCAGCCCCTAAAATCCTGATCTGGTGCCCACCTAATATCTGGATATGCTTCACTTTTGGTCTTAACCCATTAAATGAGCTGAAAAAAAACAGATGGACGGAGCAAATTTCTCGAAACATCAATATGGGACCCACTTTACATAATGTGAGTGTGCACATCTCACATGCACACGAGGCACACTGGACCAATTAAACACGGTTAGCGGTCACTGACCCGATCCCACTCCAGCATCCGCAAGGTGCGAATGCTGATCTGCATTGTGGGCCTCACCCATCATCCGGTTAGATGATCCGAACCGTTCACTTGTCTCAGGAGGTGGCCATGACCCTCATCTAGGTGACCTTTCGAGACCATGAAAGGTGTTACAAAATCCTAGCCATTAAACGTAAGATGGACGGCGAATTAGACAAGCTCGTGGGCCACACCGATTTCACTCAAAAAACACTCATTCCCGTATTATTTTTCGTCTCGAAACCAATGGACGAAGTGGATTTTCCACTTGGCTTCAATAAATGGGCCAACGCACGAAACAGAGTCGACTTGCGGTGACTCTGTTTCGCAACAAGGAGCTACGGCCGGATCTGTCAATCCAGGTGGGCCACCACGGATGGCCGATGAAAAGATCCAATCTGTCCATTTTATTGGCCATCCAAAAATGTCCCAGGTGACGTGAATTTTTGGGAAATAAAGCAAGGAAAGAGGAAGGTTCACGTTTGTTTTCTTATCTGCGTAAATAGCTTTACGCAGACGGTTTCTTGGCTGCGCAAGGAAGCACCGCCTCTGGCACACATAACCGACTTTGGTTGCCTATAACAGAGATAGAGAGAGGGCCGTAGAGGATCATCTTAGAGACGGTGGATACAAGGCAGGAACGTGGAGCAAAGAGAGAGAGTGGAGCCGGCCGGTTCCATTCTTCCTTAATTTTCTTAGTTTTCTTTCTTTTTCTTTAAGATACTTAGCCTAATCATGTCTATGTTAGGCTAAGCCTCTTAGCTAGGGCTAAGACGTGAAGCTTGTAATGTGATGGGGAAACTTTTTGCTTGTGCCTTTTGTTTAGACTGAACTGATATTGAATTTAGTTAATTATAGGGAATGTTTTCAATTTTTAATGGTCTGTTGTGACTAAAATTACGATGGGTTTGCGATAGCTTTGAGCATGTTCCTTTTCTTTTCATGATTATGATGTCAGGAAGCCCTGTTGTTCACCATCATCTCCTGGGCATGGTCGGATGAAGGTACACTTCCTAACCTTCATAATCCTCTAATTGGTTGTTAATTTGTTTAATTATGTTGTTTACTTTGTCTCTTGGGCATGGTTTGGTGATAGAATCCATTCTAATTCATATACCTTTCATCTCTTGAAAACTAGATCAAAGAAAGTTCAGTTTTGATTTTCATGGTTACACCCTTCAACTGGATGAAGATGAGACTCTAAGTCCAGTTGAGTTCTTGAAGCGGGCATAAGATCTCCCTGATCTCTACAAGTGGATCCTCTGAATTCCTAATTTCCTTCCTCTGAATTCCCTAAGTTTTAGATAAATATTTCATCATTATTCCCTCAATTATATTCGATTTAGATTTCATCTTATTCTAATTCTAGCTCTATTTACTTTCAGATTACGTACAGGTTTCAGTCCCTTGGGATTCGACCTCGGTATTACCGAGTTTATTACTACATCACAACCCTATACTTGGGGAGTGAACACCTTAGGATATGGTACCCATGGCTAGGTAATAAAGGAAGTGAACATGTTAAAAACCACGATCCATCCATACAACATTGCAACCACGACCCTTATAACATGGCAACTACGACTCATGCAAACCACAACCCATATAGGCCCACATTGATGTATGTGTATAATCCATGCCGCCCATCCCTTTTGCAATGTCATTTTAGGGCTAGGGCCCAAATATCAAACTGATCCAGTGCTCGTGTGGGCCACAAAATAGAAAATAATGGTGATTGTTGAAACTTTCCAGGCTCACTGTGATGTTTGTTAGAAGTGGACACTGCCCAAGTTAGGATTTTTTTGGCCCATGGCAAGCTGGCCAACAAGGTAGATGGATCGGATCATCCCATTGTAAGCCTTATGCTATGGTACCAATGGTTAGGTAGAAAAGGAAGTGAACACGTTGAAAACCACGATCCATACAATATGACAACTAGGACCCATATAACATGACAACTATGACCCATGCAAATCACGACCCATATGGGTCGTATGTGTATAATCCATGCTGTCAATCCTTTTTGACGTGTCATTTTATGGCGAGGGCCCAAGTATTAGCCTGATCCAGTGCTCATGTGGGCCACATAATAGAAAATAACAATGAGAGTGACACCCACTATCGAAACTTTCCAGGCTCACTGTGATGTTTGTTAGAAGTGGAGACTGCCCAAGTCAGGACTTTTTAGCCCCACAGCGAGTTGGTCGATAAGGTGGACGGAACGAATCACCCCATATGGGTTGTGGTTGTTGTGTTATATGGGTCCTGGTTGTCATAGGTCGTGGTTGTCATGTTATATGGGTCGTGGTTGTCATGAGTCGTGGTTATCATGTTATGTGGGGCGTGGTTGTCATGTTATATGGGTCGTGGTTGTGATGTTATATAGGTCGTGGTTGTCATGGGTCATGGTTGCAATGTTATTTAGTTCGTCATCGTGATGTTATAAGGGTCGTGGTTGTCATGAGTTGTGGCTATAATGTTAAAGAGGGCCTCACTTACATAATCTACTTTGTTCACCACGTAGACCAGCTCGAGAATAGAATAATAGTCTTTGACTGGGACTGGTTTGGATGAATAGGGACCCCATTGTGTGCCTAGGAATGTTTTAACATACAAAAATCATTCCCCTTCATGCAGTCCACTCCAATCTCGAATCCACCTCATATTTTATCCCATGCATTAAAATGATCTGGAAAAGTTGGTGGATGGATCAGATCAAATATATACATCAAGATGGTCCCACTTGTGAGACCCAAATTTAGCGAGGAATGGGTTGCCGCCCATATAAATTTGGTCGGGCCAAATTTGGGTCTCACAAGTGGGACCATCTTGATGTATATATTTGATCTGTCCATCCACCAACTTCTCTAGATCATTTTAGTCCATGGAATAAAATATGAGGCGATTTCGAGATTTGAGTGGACTGCATGGAGGGAAATGATTTTTGTATGTTAAAACATTCTTAGGCACACAATAGGGTCCCTATTTAGCCAAACTAGTCTAATCAAAGCCTATTGGTCCCTTCTTGAGCTGGTCTAGCAATAACATGGAAAAAAAAAGAAGGATGGGCGGCATGGATTATACACATACATCAATGTGGGCCCATTTGGGTCGAGGTTTGCATGGGTTGTAGTTACCATGTTATATAGGTTATATGAGTCCTTGTTGTCATGTTGTATGCATCGTGGTTTTCAATGTGTTCATTTCCTTTACTATGTAACCATTGGTATTATAGCCTAAGGCCCATAGTGAGGTGGTCCAATCCATCCACCTTGTCGGCCAGCTCGCCATGGTCCAAAAAAGTACTGACTTAGGTAGTGTCTACTTCTAACAAACATCACAATAAGCCTGGAAAGTTTCAACAGTCACTATTATTTTCTATTTTGTTGCCCACGCGAGCACTGGATCAAGGTGATATTTTGACCCTACCCCTAAAATGACACGGCAAGAAGGATGGGCGGCATGGATTATACACATACATCAATGTGCATCCATATGGGTTGTGGTTTGCATGGGTCGTAGTTGCCATTGTCATTTTGTAGATCATGGTTTTCAATATGTTCACTTCTTTTACTATGTAACCATTGGTACCATAGCCTAAGGCCCACAACGGGGTGATTCGATCCACCCACCTTGTCGGCCAGCTCACCGTGGGCCTAAAAAGTCCTAACTTGGACAATGTCCACTTCTTAAAAACATCACAGTGAGCCTGAAAAGTTTCAATAGTCACCATTATTTTCTATTTTGTGACCCACATAAGCGCTGGATTAGGGTAAAATTTGGGCTCTGCCCCTAAAATGACACGGCAAAAAGGATGGGCGGCATGGATTATAAACATACATCAATGTGGGCCCATTTGGGTCGTCGTTTGCATGGGTCATAGTTGCCATGTCATGTTGTATGGATAGTGGTTTTCAAGCGTATTGCTTCCTTTTCTACCAAACCATTGGTACCATAGCTTAAGGCCTACAATGGGGTGATCCGACCCATCCACCTTGTCGGCTAGCTTGCCGCAGGCGTAAAAAGTCCTAACTTGGGCAATGTCTACTTCTAACAACCATTACAGTGAGCCTGGAAAGTTTCAATGGTCATCATTATTTTCTATTGTGGCCCATATGAGCACTAGATTAGGCTGATATTTGGGCGTTAGCCCTAAAATGACACGGCAAAAACGATAGGCAATATGGATTATACACATAAATCAATGTGGGCCCATTTGGGTCATGGTTTGCATGGGTCATAGTTGCCATGTTATATGGGTCGTGCTTGTCATGTTATATGTACCGTGGTTTTCAACATATTCACTTCCTTTTCTACCAAACCATTGGTACCATAGGTTAAGGTTCACAACGGGGTGATATGAACCATCCACCTTATCAACCATCTTGTTGTGGGCCCAAAAAGTTCTGACTTGAGTAGTGTCCACTTCTAACAAACATCACAGTGAGCCTGGGAAGTTTCAATAGTCACCATTATTTTCTATTTTGTGCCCCACACGAGCACTGGATCAGGCTGATATTTGGGCCCTACCCCTAAAATGACAGGGCAAAAAGGATGGGTGGCATGGATTATACATATACATCAATTTGGGCCCATTTGGGTCATTGTTTGCATGGGTCGTAGATGTCATGTGATATAGATCGTGGTTGTCATGTATGTTGTATGGATTATCGTTGTTAACGTGTTCACTTCATTTTCTATCAAACCATTGGTATCATAGCTTAAGGCCCACAATGGGGTGATTTGATCCATCCACCTTGTCAGCCAGCTTGCCGTGGGCCCAAAAAGTTCTGACTTAAGCAGTGTCCACTTTTAACAAATATCACAGTGACCTAGAAAGTTTCAACAATTACCATTATTTTCTATCATGTGGGCCAAATGAGCACTGGATGGAGCTGATATTTGGGCCCTAGCCCTAAAATGGCACAGCAAAAAGGATGGGCGACATGGATTATACACATACATCAATGTGGGCCCATTTGGTTGTGATTTGCATGGGTTGTAGTTGCCATGTTATATGAGTCGTGGTGGTCCGTGGTTTCCAATGTGTTCACTTCCCTTTCTACAAGACCATTGGTACCATAGTTTAAGGCCCATAATGGGGTGATCCGATCCATCCACCTTGTCGGTCAACTTGTCATGGGCATAAAAAGTCCTTACTTGGGCAGTGTCCACTTCTAACAAACATCACAGTAAGCCTGAAAAGTTTCAACAATCACTATTATTTTCTATTGTGTAGGCCACACGAGCACTAGATCGTGCTGATATTTTGGCCCTAGCCCTAAAATTACATGGCAAAAAGGATGGGCGGCATGGATTATACACATACATCAATGTGGGCCCATTTAGGTCGTGGTTTGCATGGGTCGTAATTACTATGTTTTATGGGTCGTGTTGTCAGATCGTGATTTTTAATGTGTTCACTTCCTTTTCTACCAAACCATTGGTACCATAGTATAAGGTCCACAAGGGGTGATCTGATCCATCCACCTTGTCGGCAAGGGCCCAAAAAGTCCTAACTTGGGCAGTGTCCACTTCTAACAAACATCACGATGAGCCTAAAAAGTTTCAACAATCATTATTATTTTCTATTTTGTGGCCCACACGAGCACTGGATCAGGCTAATATTTGGGCCTTACCTTTAAAATGACACGGCAAAAAGGATGTGCGACATGGGTTATACACATGCATTAATGTGGGCCCATTTGGGTCATGGTTTGCATGGGTCATAGTTGCCATATATGTTATATGGGTCGTAGTTGTTATGTTGTATAGATCGTGGTTTTCAACGTGTTCACTTCCTTTTCTACCAAGTCATTGGTATCATAGCTTAAGGCCCACAATGGGGTGATCCGATCCACCCACCTTGTCAGCCAGCTTGTCGTGGGCCTAAAAAGTCCTAACTTGGGCAGTGTTCACTTCTAACAAACATCAAGGTGAGCTTGTAAAGTTTCAACTATCAACATTATTTTCTATTTTGTGGCCCACACGAGCGCTTGATCAGGCTTATATTTGGGCCCTACCACTAAAATGACACAGCAAAAAGGATGGGTGGCATGGATTATATACATACAACAATGTGGGCCCATATGGGTCATAGTTGCTATGTTATCTGGGTCGTGGTTGTCATATTGTATGGATCGTGGTTTTCAACGAGAACTGGATCAGGCTGATATTTGGACCCTAGCCCTAAAATGACATAGCAAGAAGGATGGGCGAAATGGATTATGCACATACGTCAGTATGGGCCCCACGAGTTGGGCCTTGCCCACGCCTAAAAAAGGGTTCCGTACATGTCATTAAATGCAACATAACTTCTTATTCACTAAAAAACCGTACAACTATTGAACCGAGGACAAAGGGCATTTTGGTCCAAGTAACTTTCAGAAGCTTATCGCAAGGCCACCCTCGGAATATTTGAATGGTTGAATTTCTTTAATAAATTTGACCATACATCGAGGCCAGTACGATCAATTTCCCTTATTTTTTTTTGCTGTAAGGGATCTTTTCTAAACTACTTATTCAAATAGAATTTGCATTTGGGTTTTTTCTAAAAATGTCAAATTGGCCTCGAAGTAGGCTGATTCTATGTTATTGGCCTCCCTTTACAAAACCTTACTTGAATGGTCCTTTGAAAAAAAAAAGTGGCAAAATTGGGGATGAAAATACCGCTGCTTGGTAGGTTGTCAACTGGCCGGGCCCGGGTAGGCTGCCGACTGGATTTTGAACTGTTTCGGGCTAGGCTGTTAGGTTAAGCCTATTTAAAATTAAAAATTTTTAATTTTAGCAAGTCTGGGCTCAAGCTCGGCCCATTGACACCCCTACTGCTTGGATATATGCACCAGTACGATTGTTATATGGGGGAGAGCTACGTAGCACCGGTGATGTGGATGGTTCTTGGTCATTGGGCTCATTGGAAGGTAGATCAAATTCATTCATTTTTTTGGCCCATCATTTATTTGGAAAAATGACAACCTCACACTGATACAATATCTTTGTGGCCCCAAAAAACCTGATAAATTATAACCGTGTCCATTCACTACCTATTGTTTGATTGTAATGTGGTCCATGTGATTAGCGGATGTTGGTGATTCTTTTAACCATGGCCTTCTATGAAATTATGAGGATAATGGAAGGAGTGGATTCCACACATAAGCAACGGTGGGCCCCACAAATGGTGTATAAACTCCGTTAGATTGGGCCAAAGCCACATGAGAACAACTATTACCTTTTTAGTTTATGCGGAGTTTCTTCTTCCTTAGGAAACTTTCTTTATGGGACCTACTACCACTTTCCCACTGACGTTTCTCTCTTGGCGTCGATTCTCCGACATTCGTATGAAAACGCATCTTCCTTGAAGCTTCGTCCATCACTTCCACCATCACGATCGTACATTATATTTTCTAGAGCACTAGTCCTTTTCGTTCCATTTTTCGGTATCCTTATCATCCCGTTGAGCTACGGTTATGGTTACTATTTAAGGTAAAATCTTAACTCAAGTAGTAGACTGAGTGAATGATACCTCGTTTCAACACTGAGGTCTTGGTATTGATCCCTAGTGGGGGTGGCTAACAGTGAAGTGTGAACTGACAGTGGGGTGTACTTACAAGCTAACAAAAAAAAATTTTTAAAATAATTTAAGAAAAAGGTAGAATCTTATATCTTGGCAAGAGTCGAGGTTGTTATGTGTTAAGGGTCTAGGTTGTGATGTGTTCAGGGTTCAAGTTAGCATGTGCTAAGAATCCAGATTGTCATGTGGTAAGTGTCTAGCTTGTCAAATGCCAATAGTAAAGATTAATAGGGTCTAAGTTGTCAAATATTAAGGGTCAAGATTGCTAGGTGTTAAGGGACGAGGTTGATTTCTACTAACAGTGTCAACCTCGTCCCTTAACACATGACAACCTTGACCCCGAATAGATAACTTAGACCCTATCAACATGCCAACCTCAACCCTTAATATATGCCAATGTGGACCCTTTATTTTATAATCATAATAATATATTGTCCAATTTTTATTGCAAGTTAGCCTATATTAGAATAGTATGGCTGGTTGGCCCACCCTATGTTATTATGATGGGGAGTGCATATATGAAAATGGCAGTTTCTCGTTTGAGAGTGAGGACTCAAAATGTATTGTTGTGAGTAATGAAATTACGTACCAGGAACTCGTAGCCAAAATGCATGAGATTATGACAACACTGGACGGATTTTATTTGAGAATGAAGGTTTTATACTTTGGGAAAGTACGTGGACTACTCCATTTACACACGATCAAAGACGACGAAGATGTAGTTGCATTTATGCTCTTCTGCGGACAGATTCCATCTTCTCAGATATTACTGTACATAAAGAAAGTGAGGTGTACACCTTTTACCCAAGCAAGAAGCATACACCTTCCAATATATTCAAACATACTGCATCCTAATATTCAAACTGTTGTATGGAGTGTCCTTGAATAGATTTGAATGAACAATACCCAATAGTGGATCTTGAATTTAGTGTGGGATTAGAAAGTGAGGACATTGCTGATATCCCCAGTCCTTCAAGCAATGCTCTGTGTCATGATCGAAGATTCGACAACTGCAAGATACCATTGTTTCTGCTGTTGGAAAGTGAGGAAGCTATATATATTCCCAACCCTTAAAGCAACATCCATGCCATGATCGAATACTCGACAATTGTGACATGGCATCGTTTCGGTACCGGATAGTGAGGACGCTATAGATATTTCCGGCACTATGAGTAATGCTCCGTGTCATAAAGAAAGATTCGAGGATTGCGAGATTTATAATCACAAAAACACTAAAGAGGCTAATCTTCAAAATTAGAGATTTATAATCACAAAAACAAGTAATTCCTTTGTAATGAATGTTCTTCCATTGCAAATAATGCTACTAAATCTATGCATTTATGGTTTGATCAATCAGTGGATTTACCAAATTCAGGTTCACATTTTCTCTATCAGAAACTGGGCCCGTAAAGGAAGCCTTGTGCGAGTCAAAGGTTTAGCTCAAAGAGTTCTATCGAGTCATGACCGAATCATCCTTATTACTGAGTTTCTCTTAGACTCAGCTCTAAATCTCACTGAGTCAGCTGAGTTTTGAGTCAAGTCAGTGAGTTTTAGAACTATATGTCAAAGAAAAGCCTTGGGCTGAGTCAGCAGAAGTTGATCAAGTCAGAGGTCTGACTCAACGAGTCTTATCAGCCACGGCGAGTCATCATTATTACTGAGTTTCTCAGAGACTCGGCTAGAAATCTCACCAAGTTGGCTGAGTTTCTAGTTGAACCAGCAAGTCTTAATTAGAATCTGGAATTGGAGCCGAGATTTCATATAGGTTTTCCATCCACCTTTTTTGTTTTTGTTTTTTTTTTTTTTTTTTTTAAATTACACTGGACTTGCAGCACTCTCATATGTTCACATGTCATTTCATAACTTTCATCACGAATCATGACCATCTAACATTTCAAACTAAGGTATTTCATAATGGTAATGGTAGACATAATAACTAATATTGTTGTGGCCTAAAAAAAGAAAGCAACAACAACATCGATGTTGGCCGGTAACCACGGTTATAGGCCATTTTTCTGTAACATGTAAAAGTTCCCAATGTCACACAATCGTTTTTGAATATATACCTTGTTTGCTAAGGCGTGCTATGGCCGTTGATATATAGATTGGAATGGCGGAATAATATTACTTTAGCTGACCCCAAGTAGTTGGGATGATGATAATAATGACGTGGTTCTAGGTCATGTTTGGAAAATCTTGTGCTGCCACATCTTCTGTAGCGAGTTGTTTTGCAGGAAGAGTCCTCAGCGAAATTACAACAGCTAAGAAGTCTGAAGTTTGGAACTGGTCTAGCTTCTACAGGGTTCTCCTCAGCAAAATTACAACAGCTAGGGATATCATCTTGATTGAGGATGTGTTTGGTTGCACCGCGAAATATTGTGAAATTTTGTGCCAGATTTGCATATTTGGTGCAACCAAATTGACGCGGGGTGAACATGATGATGAGGTCAATCACTGTGGCCTCCAGGATAACTACTCCGAATCCACGGAGTTTTTTTTAGAAAAAAAGTAAGGAAAATAAAAAATAAATTCTATAAAATTCGTAATTTGATTAATGATTGAAATAAGTGAGCTCACAACTCTTTAAATAAAGATACTAAGCTATGGGAGAAGTTTCGGAATCAAAATACAACTAAAACTCCTAGCACCCTAAATTAGAAAAAGAAAAAATATATCAAGATTTTCTGAAGTCTGAGAAATTTTCTGGATCGGTTGCTAGGATCTCCCAATCTGAGAAATTTTGTGGGCGCAATCCAACGAATGAAGGTTGCCTCAGACGTCTGGATCGCTGGATGAAAGGACTCACATCGCAGAATGGCAATGGTGAAAGAGGAAGACGCGCTGCATAGAGTATTCTTCTGTTGCGCAATTACAGCGAACCCCACCTGACACGCTCAGCGCCCTTTATACTGGCGCGTTGAGAGAAGTCACGTGGACCCGTGTTCAAAGGGACGCGGATTGCCGGCAACCCCCGTCGTAGGGGGCAGACTCGGATTGGGTAATACCCCCGTCGCAGGGGGCGGACGCGGACTGCCGACGACCCCACCTAAGGGGGTGACGTGCATTGGGTACGGACGCGGATTAGCGGAAACGGATTGGCTACTCCCTCTGCCACTAGTCAATGGCTGGGGCGCGGATTGTCAGTATCCAAGCTACTGAAGTGACGGCACCAAGATCTGTGGTCCCCACAACCATAATGCATGTGTTATATCCATTCCGTCCAACCATTGTTAGAGATCTTTTTACGGCATTAAAAAGATAATCGGATAAATCTAAAGCTCAAGTGGACCCACTACAGAAAACCATGGGAGCCATTACACTCACCATTGTAACATTTATAAGGCCCACCGTGATGTATTTTTGAGATCCAACTATTCATAAATTAACATGGAGATAGAAGAAGTAAAAACAAAAATATCAGCTTGATTGGAAATTACTGTGGCCCCTAAGAAGTTTTGAACGGTGGATGTCACTGAAGCTTAGATCTATCTCATTCTCTTTGTAATGCCATAAAATGATCTCTAAAAATGGTTGGACCGTATGGATACAACACATGAATCATGGTGGGGTCTACGGATCTTGGTGACATCACTTTAGTGGTGATTTGGCTATGGACCTTGTCAATCCAATCGAAGCCCCAATGGCCGGTGGCCGGTGTTTTATGGGTCCCACCATGATGTATGTGTTTCATCCATGCTGTCCATCTATTTTTCTAAATCATTTTATGCTATGAAATAAAAAATAAAGTATATCCAACTCTCAAATGGACCACATTACAAGAAACAGTGTTTAATAAACATTGACTATTAAAAAAACATTTTGGGGGCCATACAAGTTTTGGATCAAGCTGATATTTGTTTTTTCCCTTCATCTGGATCTTTATGACCTAATCAACAGATTGGATGTCAAATAAACAGTACATTGAGCCTTAGGAGGATTTTAACGGTGGATATCCAATCACTATTGTTTTCCTGTGGTGTAGTCCACCTGAGATTTATATCCCTCTCAATTTTGTAGTAAACACTAAAATGATATGTTAAAATGGATGGAATACATACATCATGGTGGGGCCCACATATCACTGACCACCAGCCACTGGGATCGTGACAGTGGGAGTAGCCAATCCGTTTCCCGAATTAGGTACTGAACTCGACAGTAGCGAATCGGCTACATCGTCCTTTTTTTTTGTGCCTCACACCATGATGTATGTGTTGTATCCATACCATCCATCCATTTGGAGAGATCACTTTAGAGGATTATACAAAGAAGGATGCTGATCTAAAGTTTAAGTGAACCCTATCGCATGAAACATTGGGGACAGTGATGACACCATTGAAACCTTCCTAAGGCCTACCA
The DNA here is from genome assembly GCF_029962835.1 of Magnolia sinica. NCBI lineage: Eukaryota > Viridiplantae > Streptophyta > Magnoliopsida > Magnoliales > Magnoliaceae > Magnolia > Magnolia sinica. The sequence goes on along the minus strand of NW_026682796.1, from coordinate 254,290 downwards.
TGATTTTTATTTGAGATCCAACCTGTTTATAAGTTAATATAGACATGGAATGAGAGAAAACATAAATATCAATTTGATCGAGAACTTCTGTGGCCCAAAGAAGATAATAATAGTAGGCGTTCAATCCCCACTTTTTTTATGGTGGGGTCCACTTGAGCTTTGGATCTTCCCCATTCTTTGGATTATCCCCTAAAATGATCTCTCTAAATGTATGTACAGTGTGGATACAACACATACTTCATGATGGAGCCCACATAACATGGTGACGTCACTTTATGGCTAGACTTGCTGCTATCAAGTTCAGTGACGTCACCAACTTTGTTAAACTCACCATGACGTATGCTTTTTACCGGTACCGTCCATCTATTTTGAGAGATTATATCACATTACATTCTAAAGAATGAGTCAAATTCAAAGCTTAAATGATCCCATCGCTTACGATGGGGCGAGTGACACCCACTTTAGGGCTTGAAAAGTTTTGATCAAGCTGATATTTGTGTTTTCCCTTCTTACATGTTGCGTTAACACATGAACAGGTTGAATCTCAATCTCAAATAACATCATGGTCAATCTCCAAAAGGTTTCAACAGTGGTTGTTACTCTTCCTACTGTTGTCTGTAGTCGGGTTCACTCAAGTTTTGGATCTAATTCATTCCTTGGATCACTACTCTAAAATGCTCTCTCCAAATGGATGAACGACGTAAATACAACACATACATTATAGTGGGACACACAGAACTAAGTGACGTCACGTCATTAGCAAGCCTGGCTGCTCATCTTCTCAGTACATAATACGCTTCCGACTTGTGCCAATACGTACACAGCGATGTGGGTGCGGGACTCGGACCGTGTGCCCACCTCGATGTATGCGTTGGCAAGAGCAAAAATATAAACAAGATAGGGAGCGGATTAGATGAGACCCGGGTTCCACTTACGTGGATGGGAACCCTGACTGTGGGGCCCATTGTGATGTATGTGACTACATCAACACCGTTCATCCATTTTGAAAGCTCATTTTAAGGCATGATCTAAACAATGAAGCAGATCCAAATTCCAAGTAGACCATAATGCAAGAAACAATGGTAAGTGAATCATTAAAAAATTTCCTGTGGCACAAAATTTTTGGATGAAGCTAATGTTTATGTGTCTCTTCGTCCATATCTTTGCTACCCTATTAACATGTTGGATGGCAAATAAACATTCTGGTGGCCTCGTGAAGTTTTTAATGGTGGGAATGTAATCATTATTATTTCCTAAGGTATGGTCCACATAAGATTTTGTTCTGTTTCATTTTTAAGATCATGCTCTAAAATGAGCTTCCAAATCGGTTAGACGTGAATTTAAGGCACATAGATCACTGTAAACCCCACTCATGGATAAGGGGTCAGATAAGGTTATACAAAAGAGAAAATGCAGATTTCATTGATCCAAATTTTTTGAATTTTAGTGATGATATTATATTTGGTGGGCCATGATTATATGATCTTCCATCCCATTGTAATTGCTTGAATGGTGGTCATGATGGAAATGGTGATGATGGTTCATGACAAGGTGCAAATACAATTTGGTGGTGAGAGCCACGAAGCATCCAGTCATCTACAACATCTCTGGAAATGGAAGGCAAGCAATCTATGATGGGCCCCAAAAGATAGGCAGTACAAATCGGACGCGTTTGCATACTGGCATAGTGAGTGGCTATTACAGTGCTCCGTGGGCTCCACCATGATGCATCTGTTTTTCCACGCTATTCATCCATATGTTAGTGTTTTTTTTTTTTTTTGGGACACAGACACACGGCAAACACTTGACCAGGTGTTGAAACTACTTAGAGTACTCTACCACAGGAGCAAGAGCAAGGACCAAAAATTAATTAGTTTGTTAGTTCATTTAAAGACATTATCCCAATAATAAGACATGTCCAAATCTTAAATGGACCACACTAAAAAAAAGTAGTGTGGATTGAATGCCCACAGTTAAAAACTATTGCATGAAGACATGGAAGGATAGGATCAAAGCTAATATTTGTGTTTTCCCTTCAACGGGTTTGATGGCAAATAAACATTTCTGCAAGCCCTATGAAATTTTTTTTACGGTGGGTATTCAAGCATCAATGTTTTCCTATGGTGTGTTTAACTTGAGATTTGGATGTGCCTCATTTATAGGTTTGTGACCTAAAATAATGATTCAAGGTGGACGTCCAGAGTAAATAAAACACATAGATCATTGTGGGCCCTTAGAGTAGTAGCCACGCAGGCAATCCGCGTCCGGTCCAAATTACTATGGACCTGGTTTGGCTATTGACGCTGCCACCAGCCGGATAGCTAGTGGTTGGTGCTATGTAGACCCTAGTATGATGTATGTGTTTTATCCATGCAATCTATCCATTTTGAAAGATAATTTTAAAGCTCAAACCTAAAAAAGAGGTATATTTAAATATAGGTGGAACATACCGTGGTAAAACAGTAGTGATGGAATGTCCACAGTTAAAAAACTCTTAGGGCCCACTATAATGGTTATTTGACATCTAACATGTTGATTAGGTCATAAAGTCTTGTATGAAGGGAATATATATATATATATATATATCACCTTGATTTAAAACTTTTGTGCCCCCGAGAAGTATTTAGTGGTGGGAATTCAATCAACACTGTGCGGTCTACTTGAGATTTGGATCAACCTCATTTTTGGGCTCATAGCATAAAATGATCTGGAATGATGGATGGACGGCATGGATGAAACACATATATCATGATATGGCCAACAGAGCACCAACCACTAGCCATTGGGTAGTGGCAGGACCGTAGCCAATCCGTTTCCACTCGTGAGGGAGTATCCGCGACGCTTTTGGGGTTCCTTCTTTGACGCCTTTTCACAGCTTCGTTGGCATTTTCCGAAGGAAGCAGCCTCACCCCAGACAGTGCGGCCCTTGCAGTGTGACCCACCTTGATATATATAATCTAAATCCACACCATCCATACGTTTCTTCATATCATTTTATGGTAATGGTTAAAAAAAAATCAGATTCAAATCTCAGGCGAACCATAATTTAAGAGACAGTGGTGAATGACCATTAAAAACTTTTTGTTGGCCACGAAAGTTTTCAATCAATTTGATATTTGTTTTTTCAGTCATCCATGTTTTTGTGACCTTATCAACAGGTTAGATGGAAAATAAAAAATCACACAAACGTTATGGTTGGCCTTAGGAAACTTTGAGTGGTAGAGCATTCAATCACTTTTGTTTCCTATATTATGGTCCACCTAAGACTTGGATATGATTCATTTTTGGGCTTCAGATGATGTACAAAAATGGATGGACAGAATGGATTTAGAATCCATATATCAACATGGACACAACTATAAGGGCCACACCATATTCGGTACGCTCGGGCGCACTTAATCCGCTTTCTTTTCAAGTAACGCAAAATAGACACTGACGAGGCAAGTAGCTGCTGCCTGCGTAACAGTGATATGTAACCCCAGTATCTGGTTTTTTCATTTCATCGATTTTGATCATTTTAAGGCTTGAACCCACAAATGAGACAGATCCCAATCTCAAATGATGCCCATCGTTGAAATTTTTCTAATATTCATTATGATGTTTTATTTTTCATCCAACTCATTGATTAGATTAGACAGACCAGGATCAAAGGAAAACACAAATATCATCTTCATCCAAAACTTTTGTTGCCTCCGGGAGATAGCGGTGGTGTGGTCCACGTGAGATTTGGATCTTCATTATTTTTTGGCTCATTTTTTAAAATAATATGAAAAAATAGTTGGACTGCATGGATAATATACATCCATCATGATGACACTCACAAAAGTATCATCCAGTGGGAAGCAGATTGTATCTGACCCAATTGAACCTATAAGTGTCTGAGCAGATGACCCATTGTGATGTATCTGTTTGTCCATGTCGTCCATCCCTTTTCTCATCATGTTAAGTGGTGGCCCAAAAATGAAGCAGACTGACCATACCAAATATGGCTCTTACATTTAATACAACTAGCATCCAACGCTTTGTGCATTTAAATGCAGCCCAAGCTTACTATTTGGTGTGGTCCACTAGACCGTTGGATCTACCTCATTTGGGCCCATAACTTAACATGATATAAGAAAGTGGATGAACATCGTGGATAAACAAATACTTCATGGCGGGCCCCATATAGATCTAGCTCTAGACTTAAAGGATCAACTGAGGGTCGGACAAACTAGTTGGTGTCAAAGCCCTGTGGACCTCAGCATGGTTTCTAGTTTATACATGCTGTCTATTCATTTTTCCAGCTCATTTTAGTGTATGAATCCAAAAATAAAGTAAATTTAAATCTCAAGTGGACCACACTATAAGAAACAGTCGGATTGTGTGCTTACCATTGAAAACCATTTTTTAAGATTACATAAGTTTTAGATCAAGATGATATTTGGATTTTCCTTCGTCAAGTTTTGTGTAACCTTACCAATAAGCTGGATGACAAATAAACATTACAATGAGCCCTAGGAAATTTGTAGTAGTGAACATTTTGTTAACACTGTTTTCCTATGACGTGGTACATTTGAGGTTTGAATTTGCATCATTTTTATTTTTTTTAAAGCTCATGTCCCAAAATGAACTGACAAAATGAATGGACTTCGTGGATATAACAGATACATCATGATCGCCCCACGGACCTTTGACACCAACTAGGTGGCTGGTGTTGTGTCACTGGCCAAACCGCATCCCTCCGGGATATATCTGATATCGACTGGTGCTGGAGGTTGGTGGATCCCTGAATTTGGGGCTACCATGATGTCTATTACTTACATCCATTCCATGCCGTCCATCTGTTTTTACAGCTCATTTTAAGGAAAATCCTAATTTTTATTGGAATATTTGGTTGAATTAAATAGACTATTAAAAATCAGGAATCAAAAAAGGAAAATAAATTTTGAGAGAGAAGAACTTATTGAATTGAGTCGAGGCGTGACTGAGTCACTCGGCTTGAAATCGAATTTGCTCCCCTTGGACAGCGTCCCAAGTGCAACAGGTTTCCAGAGCAATCGACCTCTAGGATACAACGACTATGACCCGGTCCCAGCGGTGCACTCACTGTACACGGGCTCGAACCACTTGCAGTTTAATCCGAAAGTGCTGAGTTGACTCAGCGATGAACTCAGTAGAAAATTGCCTAAAACCGAATATCAGAGAGCATTTTATAAAAGAAGAATTTTTCGTATATATGAAACTGGAATCGGTTGTCCTTATATAAACTCTGAAGTAGTGCATAAGCACCCTTTATAAAAGGTTATGTCCGTTGGGTTTAAACCCAACAGGAGCGACCAACTGGAAGGGACGCATCTCTCTGATTTAAAACGAAAAAGCGCAAGTGTGAGTACACTCCCGCACATACAGTCCTGCGAGTACCCATACACATACCCACGCGAGTACACACACACCGCACCCGCACCCGCGCCCACGCCCAGCCCAGCCGGTCCCGTCGCGTCGCGCACACGCACACGCACACGGACTCGGCTCGGCTGGGCACGACACGGCACGACTCAGCTCGGCTCGGCACTGCGCGCGTGTGTGGTCAATGGTATAGATTAGAGCTATTGGCATAGCCCCCCACAGGACCAAATTCACATGCTCCCTGAAAGGGGCTCAAGCCCTAGGAAAAAAGACTATCTTATATACAAGATAGTTTACTATGTCAAATCCGATGTGGGATAAAACCCACAACTCAAAAGTACTACAACTTTTTAAAAATGGAGAGAAATTACCGAAAATTTGAAAATTCAAATTTTAATACTATTTTAAAACAAAATATAACAATTTTTAGATCCAACTCTCAGGTGGACCATATAATAGGAAACAGTGGTGATTGCCCATTAAAAACTTCTTCTAGACCATGAAAGTTTTAGATCAGGATGATATTTTTGTGATCACTTCATCCACGTCATTATGACTTTTTCAATAGAATGGACGAAATAAACACTCTAGTGGCACCAAGAAGTTTTTAATAGTGGGTATTCAATATCGGCATGCTGTTTCCTCTCGGATCTAATTCATTTTTGGAACCATGTCTTAAAATAATCACACAAAACGGATGAACGGCGTGGATTTCTGAAAAACATATATGTGGGTTCCACCAGCTTCCCTCACCAATGGCTAGTAGTCGGTGTTATTTGGACCCCACCATGATGAATGTGTTTCATCCTGTCCATTTTTTCTGATTATTTTATGATATGATCCCAAAAATGAGTTAGATCCAAATCTCAAGTGGACCACACTGTGTTGATTGAACGCCCACCATTAAAAACTTCTTGCAGGCCACAAAAGTTTTGGATCATGCTGATGTTACTTTTTCTCCTTAATCCTGGTCTCCACGACCTAATCAACATTTTGGATGTCAAATAAACATTACATAGGGCCTGGAAGGTTTTTAATGGTGGATATACAATCACTACTGTTTTCCCTTGGTGTGGTCCACCTGAGTTTTAGATTTGCCTCATTTTTGGCATTAGCATCTAAAATGATATGTAAAAATGGATGGACGGCGTGGATAAAACACATACATCATTCGGGTCCACAGAGCACCGAATCATTAGCGAAACCGCGTCCAGGGGAAGCTACTGCGAAAGGGCTTTTGCAGACAATCCACGCAATCCGCGTTCCCTTTTTGCAAACACGTAGGCTAATTTTGCAAACCCAAAACCAGTAGGATACTAAAAACGAAAATTTCCGTAGAAATTACTAGATAAATAGGGAAAGGCTTTGCAGGCAATTCTCTTCTTTTTCGCAAACACAGATCAAAGAGGTTATTTTTGTAATTACCAACCTTTTTTGCAAACACGGATCAAAGAAGCTATTTTCACAAACACAAAATAGGCAACCACAGACGAAATTCCTGTAGAGGTGATTACAAATAGATAGAGAGGATCGTAGCAAGCACTACACCAACGAGCCTTACTACATCTCTCTCTCTCTCTCTCTCTCTCTCTCTCTCTCATTTATACATTTCCCACATTTCCTTTCCAACCTCTATCAAATCCCATATGGATACCAAACAGAACCAAAACGCCCGAGTGCTCATCTCGTCTGGCCCCGAAAGCAACGAACGTGATCCCAGCTTCCTCTACGTGTACTTCTTCACTACTTTCTTTCTCACATTCAACACTGTAGTTGCCGTGATCCGGGCCCAACATGATATATTGGAGGTCGCTTTCATTCTCTCCATCTACGTATCAGTAATCTTGTTGATTTTGTGTATGAATGTTTATATCCGGTTGCCGGAGGGATCGGAGAAGGAGAGGTTGAAGATTCCTATTTGGACCCTCATGACGGTGCTCCATGTTCTATTCGCTTATCGGGTTTCGACTATCCTACCGTTGGCATTAGATTTTTTGGTTTGGATCTTGGTGGGGTCCACTAGCTTAGTTAGCTTCTACTTCTTCTTCATTTACCCTATCAGTGCTAGCCATAAGAACAAGTCCGGCGTGAACCAGTCTTCATCTGTGGAGGAAGTTTAACAGCTACGTTGCAGATCTCTTGAAACTAGTCAAATAGCATTTGAACTACTACTGTTCATGCGCAGTTTCTATGGGCATTGTAGTCACCGTTGTCTATTTTGTTTTGGTTATGAATGAAATCTATGACTGTAATGGAATTTTACAAGAAACTACCTAATGTAGAATTTCAATTCCAATTAATGCCTTTTTCTTAAAGGCTTTCAATAAGCTAAGGGCGGGTCAGGCACGCCTAAACTTAGCTCCATCTCTGATTAAGGTGGAGCACAAGATTGAAAAAAATTATATAAGCAATGTTTACCCTCCAAATTATTTGGTTTGAAGTGGCTCACCTGAATTACGAATGGGTCTGGTTTCTCGGCCCCATGCCTAAATTTTAATAGGTCATCTATTAGTTAAAATGGTTTTCATATAATCATCATAGTAGCTGTGTAAGAATCAAGGTGGACGTCTCTCTTAAATGTTTCTTTTGGTGTGGCCTACTTGAATCATAAATTAATTATACTGATTTCTTGTTCCCTAAGCCAAACATAAGATTACACATCTAATGGTTAGAGTGGATCTCATAGACACATCATAATGGGCCTCTCCGTAAAAAATAAGGGGATAAGAACAACCCCTTAATTTTTCAAGGGGCCCAGCCTTGTGTGTACATTAAATCAACTTTGAACATTTAGATGCATAATTGCACATTAGATCTAGGGCCAACAAATTAGGCTAAACTATGATTCAAGTGGGCTACACTAAATGAAACAGTTGGGAGAACTTTCCACCCTTGATTTTATGAGATACACTGTCATGATTATACAAAATTTACTCTAATCATTATATGTCATTCCAAAATTTAGGCCTAGGACAAAAATAAATAAATTAGGCCATCCATTATTCAAGTGGCCCACACTAAGGGAAACATTTCAAAATGAAGGGGTTGTTACGGTGGTGTATACATGTGTATAATATGGTGTATACATGTGTATGGTATGGATATACACCTATACCATGTTCTTGTAACAAATGAAGATAATACTTGGCCCCACTTCGGTGTTGGTGTCGCAAATTATTGTATGTAAACACTCTTGAGGTTGATTTGTTACTTCGATTAATGTTAATCTTTCAATATTACGCACCTTCACATTTCCACGGGCTCCAATAAGGATGGCCCATGAATTCAAAATCTCAGGTGAGAAAATCCTCATCCCTCAATCGGGGACTATAAAATAAATAGTTCAAGAAAGAAAATACAACCACCTAACAACAACTGCTTTTTCAAACATAAAAACTAATGTGCATAGGTGGCCAAACTGCAAAAATTGTGCCAAAGTACTGGTAAATCCCAACTACTATCTTGAACTAGTTTCTAGGGGGAAAAAAAGATAGTTGTAAGGAAAAAAAAATACTGCTTAAAAATTGGTAATTAATCCAAAGTCTCACATGTGATGTGCACTAGAAGCAAGTCATTAGTAAATAAGTCCAAAATGACGAAGGACAGTATGGATAAAACATATACATCATGGTGGGATCCACATAATTCATCTTGTATTCCGTACTTAAAACTTACTGCTGTTGATGTCATATACTACCCCTTCCACCACAAGTTATTGTAGTATGTAATAAATGCTTAAAAAGTATAAAATATACAACAATTCTCCATAGATACATCCAACCAAACATGCCCTTGGGCTTTCTTTGTGAGATTAGTCAGATGCATGTAGCTCAAACATAGATTAGTGTTTCGTGTTTGAATGGATTAGTGTTTCGTGTTTGAATGCCCTGGTCTGCTTGACAAGGGTGCAACTTGAATTAGGAAATTACTTAAACCTGACTGTATTGACTTGAACTTCAGGTCAGGTCATGTTGGGATGGGTTGAGGTCCAGCTGGGCTTTGGCTAGAAATCGTCAATCCTACTCTATGTTAGACTGGATTTGGGTTGAATCTTCGAGCAATCAAATCTTATATATCTATTATACTTAAGGCGAGTAGGTATGGGCAAAAGTTTTCACCCATGGGCAAAATTTTAACTTCAGAATCCAAAGAAGACTGGCACGTACAAGTCGAAGGTGGCTTATCCACGCCGTTCATCCATTTTTTAAAACTCATTTTAGGGTTTGAACTCAAAATTGAAGCATACCCAAACATCAAAATTGAAGCATATCCACTGTTTCCCAAGGTACATTTCACATTAGATTTGGATCTTCTTCGTTATGAGTTTATTTCCTAAAACAGATGGACAGCATGAATGTAGAATAAACACATCATGGTGGGCCCATGGCAAAGGCACCGACTTGAGTGAGGCCCGCACTTAATCTGCTCCCACATTGATGCCTCATTGTGAAAGGAAAGAGGATTGCCTACCGACAATAGCGAGGTTGTTACTGGACAGTGCTTTATTGGTTTCATCCGATACATGATGTGTTTTATCCACATTGTCCATATATATTATTTTTCAAATCATTTTAAGGCATGAGCCCAAAAATAAAACAGATCCAAATTTCAAGTGGACCACATCATAATTTTTTTTGAAAAAAATAGTGATGATTTAATGCCCATTATTAAAACTTCCTACAACTCACTATAATATTTATTTGCCATCCAAATTGTTGATTAGGCTACAGTGACCTGGATGAAGGGAAAACACAAACATCAGCTTCATCCATGACTTTTGTGGCCCATGAAAATTTTAACGTTAAATGTTTATTTGTTTCTCATGGTGTGGTTACATGAGATTTGGATGTCTTAGTTTTGGAATTGTCCTAAACTAACCTGAAAATTGATGGACAGCTTGGATTTAAAGAAAAAAAAAACATAATGATACTGGGCCCACAGACGTCTAATCTTATTTGGCAATCTGCATCCCATCCATAAAGATTGCAGCGGAACTTACACCCACCTTAGATTTTAAATGGGTGTATTTCAAATTCAAATGGTTGCTTTTTTTTGTATTTGATGACATTGAATTTGGCAATATAAAGGGAAAACACCCAACAAAATGTTGAGATTAGTGTGTAATTTAAAGGAATTTGCTTTTAATTTTGTTTCTCCTTGAGGGCAGGAGAGTTGCACACCTAATAATGGTGTCTTTAGGCTACTAATTCACTAGACACATGACATCCTTCATACCCAAAATAATTTAATTATCGGCTACAACACTAAAATCACATAAATAAAATGATTTAAACCATCTATACGCTGGACATATAATGGACAGTTATGTCAATGAGTCACTTGTTTGTGATCTTTGCATTTGTGGCCCACGTAAGGCTTGGAATTTCCTCTTATTTAACCAAAGCATATATTTTAAAAATCTTATTACAATCATCCTATAAAATATCATATAAATATAGTAATTTAGGATATGAAAGCTTATTTAGTTAATCAAATCTAAGTCCATTTGATATACTAAAGAATTCCAATACTCTTTAAATATAAGCTTGTGCATGAAAATTTTGAATTCCAAGACATTTTAACCAAATACAAATGAAGATTTGAAATCACCTTGATTCTAATATAATTGCGGTATAAATTCTCCAAATCTAAGCTCTCAAATAGGCTTTACTGCTGCCAGTGGTTAAGTGGAGCCATGTTGTTGTTTGTGGGAAATCCACCCAGTCCATGCGTTTTGCCTGATCTATTAGGACATGGGCTCAATGAGGCAAATTCAAAACTGAAGTGACCCACGAGATAGAAAATTGCAAGTATTGAATGTCCATCGTTGAAATATTTGTGGAGCCACGTGAGTTTTCAATCCCGCAAATATTTTTGCATCTTTTGTTCATCTTAACAGGATTGAACGTAAGAACGGTATGGATGGAATATTAGACTCAGGCAAGATTTCCGCGGTAGGCATTTTCCAACGTGCGGCCCACTTAAACTTTGAATCTACTTTCTCAGGTGGGACCCATTTAGCTTCCCCCAAGAAGTTGCAGCAAACGTGTTTGCGTAGACAATCCGCGTCACCTTTACTAAACCCAGGGCCGAAGGACTTGGTTTTCCAATCCCAGTGCAGAGAGGTTACTACAAACGAATTCTTAGAGAAGAATGCAAATAAATAGAGGAGGATTGCAGCAATCATTACACCAACAACCACTCTCCCTCTCGTATTTATACATTCCCCCTTCCTGACGTCTAACCACACATGGATCCCAAACAGAACCAAAAGGCCCAAGCGCACATCTCGGCCAACCCCGAAAGCAACGAAATCCCATACGCGACCATCTTCGCTACTTTCTTCCTCACCTTCAATACTGTAATTGCTGTTAACCGGGCCCAACACGATATATTGGCAGTCGCTTTCATTCTCTCTATCTACGTGTCAGTCATCTTGTTGTTTTTCTGCATAAACATATATGATCGATTGCCAGAGGGATCGGAGAGGGAGAGACTGAAGATTCCTATTTGGAGTCTCTTGACGGTGCTCCATGTTCTATTCGCTTATCGGGTTTCGACTATCCTACCGTTGGCATTGGATTTGTTGGTTTGGATAATGGCGGTGTCCACCACCGTAATTGGCTTCTACTTCTTCTTTATCTGTCCTATCACTGATACCCATATGAATAGGTCCGGCGGTAGCCAGTCTTCACCTGTGGAGGAAGTCTAACGGCTACATTACAGACTGCCGAAACTAGTCAAATAATTTGGAGCTACTCCTGCTTTATGTGGGCATTTTAATCGCTTTTTTTCTATTTGTTTTGGTGTCGAATGATATCTACGACTGCAATGGAATTTTAAAAAACATAATTATTACACATGCCAGGGGATTGCTCCCTGTTACCTACGGTGGGATAAGCTTAATTCCATGCTATGTTTGTGTTAAGATGTAGAGCCACATCTGGGATTATCCTCGACCGGTCGCGAGCCATGTTCGACCGGTCGTAGGGTCCAGCTCGACCGGTTGTGGACCGGCTCGACTCAAAGTCCAGCGAGCACTGTTTTTTTATCCCGAGGTATTCGACCGGTCGTGGCCCATTCACGACCGGTCGCGGGGTCCTCTCGACCGGTCATGCAGGCTACACGATCAGTCGAGGTTATGCAGATTCGTTCCGCGATTTTGCGCGGATTTTGTGTCGCAAGTCCTTTCGCAACTAGGATGCGGAAGGGGGAGTTTCCTAAACTATAAACAGGGGTTCCTAGGATTTTTCACATTGAAAAAATAAAATAAAATTAGTCTAAGGTGTGGGCAAAGGGTTTTCTATATGCTTCCAAGGGAGAGGTTAGTATATTGCTTTGTAATCTTCGTTCTTCATAGTGGAAGTTTGCATCCATGGTTTTTTACCTTAGTTTGAGGTTTTTCTACGTATATCTTGTCTTGTGGTTTGTTTTGAATGCTTTGATCTATTTCTAGTTTATATTTCTTCCTGTTTATCATTTGTGGGTGAAGCCTGAGATTGGATCTAGGTTCACTGCGTTGTTGGCGTGCTGCACAACAACTGGTATCAAAGCTATTAGTTTAGTTCTATTGGGAGCGATGATGGAAGAAGGGAAAACTAGAATTGAGAAGTTTGATGGTTCAAACTTCGCCTTCTGGAAGATGCAGATAGAAGATTATCTGTATCAGAAGGACCTCTATATTCCTCTAGGAGGAAAAGAGAAGAAACCAGAAAAGATGACAGATGATGAATGGTTTTTACTAGATAGGAAGGCTTTAGGAACGATCCGACTCTCTTTGTCTAAGACCGTCACCTTCAATATATCCAAGGTAACAACGACAAAAGAATTAATGGAAGCCCTAGCCACCATGTATGAAAAACCCTCAGCATCCAATAAGGTTCATCTTATGAAACAGTTATTCAACATGAAGATGTCAGATGGTGGGAGCGTGACTGAACATCTAAATGAGTTCAATACAGTCACGAGCCAGTTGGAATCCGTTGGCATTGTTTTTGAGGATGAGGTAAGGGCTTTATTGATCTTATCCAGTTTACCAGACAGATGGGATGGTTTGGTGATTGCTGTGAGCAATTCTTCAGGGTCGACAAAGTTGAAATTTGATGATGTGGCTAGTCTAATTCTCAGCGAAGAATCTAGAAGAAATGCATCAGGAGTTTCAAGGGATTCAGGGAATGCTCTAAATGTTGAAGGAAGAGGAAGATCGCTGAACAAAGGAGGCAATAAATACGGGCGTTCTAAGTCGAGGAAGAAGTCCAAGGGACCGAAAGACAAAGACGAGTGTTGGCATTACGGCAAGAAGGGGCACATGAAATGTGATTGCAGGACACTTAAGAAACAAGAAGGAAGCTCTCAAGGCAGGAAGGATTCAGTGAATCTATCTGAGGAGAGTGACACAGAGGCCTTAATCTTGTCTCTTGATGTGAGGAATAAGTCTTGGGTTATAGACTCGGGTGCTTTGTTTCATGTCACTTTATGTAAGGAAGTTCTGCGTGATTATCTGTTAGGTGACTTTGGGAGAGTCTACCTGGGTGATGATGAGCCGTGCAGTATTGTTGGAAAGGGAAACGTTCATGTCAATCAGAAAGACGGAACTGTTTTGAAATTGAAGGATGTTAGACATATACCGAGTTTGAAACGTAACTTGATCTCAGTGGGGCAATTGACCGATACCGGTTATGTGACGACATTCACTAGTAATTCCTGGAATATCACAAAAGGTGCCTTGGTGATATCTCGAGGCAAAAAGGAAGGTACTTTATACGTGACTTCAGGATCGTATTGTTCACTCTCAGTCGCATCAACTGGAGTGAATGGGCAATTATGGCATCAGAGGTTGGAACATATGAGTGAGAAAGGGATGAAAGTACTATTGTCAAAAGGGAAGCTACCAGGCCTGAAGTCTATTGACTTGGAATTTTGCGATGACTGCGTATATGACAAGCAGAAGAGGGTAAGTTTTAAGAAGACGGGACACACTCCAAAGACGCATCTGTTGGAGCTTCTACACACTGATGTGTGGGGACCGGCACATGTATCATCTCTTGGTGGCTTACGTTATTTTGTTTCCTTTATTGACGATGCTAGTAGAAAACTGTGGGTCTATTTCTTAAAGTACAAATCTGATGTGTTTGACGTATTTAAGAAGCGAAAAGTTATGGTAGAAAACGAGACAGGTAGAACAGTAAAATGTCTCAGATCTGATAATGGGAGAGAGTAATATGATAAGAGATTTGAGGAGTATTGTGCAGCAAATGGAATCAAACATCAGAAAACGATTCCAGGGACACCACAACAGAATGGTGTGGCTGAGCGCATTAACAGGACCATCCTTGAGCGCGCCAGGAGCATGAGGCTACATGCAGGGTTGCCCAAGACCTTTTGGGCAGATGTTATGAATACTGCCGCATATCTCATCAATAGAAGTCCATCAGCACTATTAGATGGTGGGCTACCAGAAGAAACGTGGACTAGAAAAGAAGTGAACCTTGTACATCTCAAAGTGTTCGGTTACACTTTATATGTTCACATTGATGCAGAGCATAGAAACAAGCTGGATGCGAAGTCCAGGAGGTGCACGTTTATAGGCTACGGGCAGCATGATTTTGGCTACAGGTTTTGGGATGCAGAAAATAAGAAAATCATCAGAAGCAAGGACGTAGTCTTCAATGAAAAAGTGATGCATAAGGACAGTGTGCAGGAAAATAAGGCCGAGGAGAAAGAATTTGTAGAGATGGAAGAGTTACAGGACACGGGTGTTACAACGCCACAGGATGATCATGCATAGGAGCATTATAAGGCAGAGCCGCATACACCAACTGTGAGGAGGTCTACTCGGGAGAGGAGACCCACGGTTTGATACTCACCCTCCTTACATTATCTATTAATGACAGATAATGGTGAACCAGAATGTTTTGAATAGGCATTAAAGACAGATACACGGGTTAAGTGGGAGCAGGTCATGGATGAGGAGATGGATTCTCTTGAGTCCAATCGTAACATGGGAGCTATTCACCCTACCTATGGGTAAGAAAGCTCTTCATAACAAGTGGGTTTACAGATTGAAGGAGGAGCACGATGGTTCGAAACGGTACAAGACTAGACTGGTTGTGAAAGGGTTTCAACAAAAGGCAGGTTTCAATTTCACTGAAATATTCTCACCTGTGGTGAAAATGTCTACAATTCGTATGGTCTTGAGTATAATGGCTACAGAGGACTTACATCTAGAGCAGCTAGATGTTAAGACAGTCTTTCTTCATGGGGAACTTAAAGAAGAGATATATATGCATCAGCCGACAGGATACGTGGCACCAGGAAAGGAGAACAAAGTGTGTAGACTGAAGAAGAGTCTAGATGGCCTGAAGCAGGCCCCGAGGTAGTGGTACAAGAAATTCGACAGTTTCATATCGGGAAACGGTTATAGGAGAAGTCATGCAGACCATTGTTGCTATTTGAAGAAGTTTGATACGTCATACATCATCCTTCTTCTGTACATTGATGATATGCTTGTGGCCAGTTCAAGCATAAAGGACATCTCAGATCTCAAAAGACAACTATCTAGAGAATTTGCCATGAAGGATTTAGGAGCTGCAAAACAAATCCTATGCATGAGGATAAAGCGTGACAGTAAAAACAAGAAACTGGTTTTGTCACAAGCAGAGTACATAGCCAAGGTACTTAATCGATTCAATGTGGGAGGTGCTAAGCCGGTTAGCACTCCATTAGCCAACCACTTCAAGCTATCTAAGGAGCAAGGTGCAAAGACATAGGAGGAACGAGACTACATGACTAAAGTCCCATACGCGTCAGCTATTGGGAGTCTCATGTATACTATGGTGAGCACGAGGCCAGACATTACTCAAGCATTAGGAGTTGTTAGCAGGTTCATGAACAACCCCAGGAAGGAACATTGGGAAGCTGTGAAGTGGATTCTTAGATACCTGGTAGGTACTAAGGATGTAGGGCTGTACTATGGGGAATCAGAAATCAAGCTACAAGGTTATGTGGATTCAAATTTGGTAGGAGACATCGACAGCAGAAGAAGCACTACAGGTTATGTCTTTACTCTAGGTAGTACTGCAGTCAGTTGGGTCTCTCAGTTACAGAAGATAGTATCTATCTGTATGACAGAAGCAAAATATGTTACGGCTACAGAAGCGTGCAAGGAGATGGTGTGGATGCAAGGTTTCATGGAAGAGTTGGGTAAGAAGCAAGCAGATTGCAAGATGTACAGTGACAGTCAGAGTACAATACAATTGGCTAAGAATTCAGCCTTTCATTCAAAGACCAAGCATATTGCCATCAGATATCACTTTATTCGTTCGTTACTGGAAGATGGATCGATTGCTCTGGAGAAGATTCATACAAGTGAGAATTCTACGGATATGCTGACTAAGGCGGTCACATGGGAGAAGCTAAAGCTCTGTTCAGCTTTGATTGGTCTTCAGGCTTGAAAACAGGGAGGTGATGCACTCCGGATGAAGAAGAAGAATGTTTAAGGCATTGTGTCTCCAAGTGGTAGATTGTTAAGATGTGGAGCCACATCTGGGACCGTCCTCGACCGGTCGTGAGCCATGCTCGACCGGTCGTAGGGTCCGGCTCGACCGGTCGTGGCCCATTCACGACCGGTCGTGGGGTCCTCTCGACCGGTCGTGCAGGATGCTCGACCAGTCGAGGTTACGCAAATTCGTTCCGTGATTTTGCACGGATTTCGTGTCGCAAGTCCTTTCGCAACTGGGATGCGGAAAGGGGAGTTTCCTAAACTATAAACAGGGGTTCCTAGGGTTTTTCACATTGAGAAAAAAAAAGGAAAATTTATTCTAAGGTATGGGCAAAGGATTTTCTATGTGCTTCCAAGGGAGAGGTTAGTATATTGCTTTGTAATCTTCGTTCTTCATAGTGGAAGTTTGCATCCGTGGTTTTTTACCCTAATTTGAAATTTTTCCACGTATATATTATCTTGTGGTTTGTTTTAAATGCTTTGATCTATTTCTAGTTTATATTTCTTCCTGTTTATCGTTTGTGAGTGAGGCCTGAGATTGGATCTAGGCTCACTGCGTTGTTGGCGTGCTACGCAACAGTTTGTAATACCGTTGTACATTAAATGGATATACTCACTATCATTTGAAACTATTAAGAATAACACATGTGTTATATCCAAACTGTTCATCTGTTCTCATTTTATGGCATGGACCTAAAAATGATGCAGACCCAAAACTTACGTGACTCCAAAGAAGTTTTCAACAGTAGGTATTCAATATCCACTGCTTTCTATAATCAGTCCACTTAAGCTTTAGATATACCTGATTTTTTGGCCTGTGCTCTAGAATGATCTCAAAAAATGAGTGAACAGTGTGGTTATAAGTATGATGAGACCTACACAACTTGCTAACATTAAGGGCGTGTTTTGGCGGTGGGATTAGAAGGGATTAGGTGGGATGGGATTAAAAAACATAATTATTACCCATGGCAGGGATTGTCCCTGTTGCCATGGGATAAGATTAATGACATGCTTTATTGGTAATACATTGGTACATTGAATGGTATACCCATCATCATTTGAAATTATGAGAATAAAACACATGTGTTATATCTAAACCGTTCATTTGTTTTGTTACCTCATTTTATGGAATGGGCTTAAAAATGAGGTAGATCCAAAACTTATGTGGCCCCAAAGAAGTTTTCAATGATAAGTGTTCAATCCCCGTTGCTTTCTATGGTGGGGTCCACTTGAGTTTTAGATTTACCTGATTTTTTGGCCCATGCTCTAAAATAATCTCGAAAAATGGGTGGACGGTGTGGATATAGCCCACACATCATGGTGGGACTTACACAACTTGCTAACATTGAGTGAAATTAGCACGGGGCCAATGCAATTCCATCTAATGTAATTCCAAGCTTCTCCATTCTTCCCAAACATGGAGTGGAATCGGCACAAACCAGATGAATCCCATCCCACCTAATCCCTTCTAATCCCACTGCCCAAACACGCCCTAAGTGGAATGGGCACAGGACCAAATGCAATTCCATCGGATCTAATTCCAAGCTTTTCCATTCTTCCCAGACATTGAGTGGAATTGGCACGGGACGAAATGCAATTCTATCCCACGGATTTCCTGTAAAAGCCTTTCCCAAGAGCTTCCTGCGCTGGAAACCTAGGCAGGACCCACCGTGATGTTAGTGAGAAATCTACCCCGCCCATCCGTTTTGTGAGATCATTTTAGAATATTGAACCAAAAATGATCCAGATCCAATAATCAAGTGGGCAGAAAACATAACGATTGAACATCCACTGTTGAAATTTTTGCAGGGCCACATAAGTTTTGAATCTGGGTAATATCTGTGTTCTCAATTCATCCCAATAATAATGACGTTATTAGCTGTATGGATTGTATTTAAATGTCACTGTCAACTGCTAGAGGTTTCAATGGTATTAATTTCCCTACCCACCTTTTCCTTCGGTGCGGCTGACCTTAGTCTTTGATCCTGCTCACTTTTGGTCTCAAGGCCTAAAATTAGCTTAAAAAATGTATACGCGGAGTAGATTTCTCACAGAGTTTGAGTAGCGAGGCTTACTACGGAAGTGACATCACCAAGTTATGTGGGACCCGCCATGATGTATTTGTTGTATCCACACCTTACATTCATTTGGAGAGATTATTTCAGGGCATGACACGTTGAAACCTTCCTAAGGTCCACTTTGATGTTTATCTGAGATCCACGTGGTCATAAGTTAAAGAAAGACATGAAAGAAGGGAAAACACAAATTTCAGCTTGATCGAAAGCTTTTGTGGCCCTCAGGAAATTTTAATGGTGGGCGTCACTCTCTCCACTGTTTTCTGTGGTGGGGTGCATTTGAGCTTTGGATCTGGCTCATTCTTTAGATTATACCCTAAATTCATATCTCTAAATAGATGGACGGTGTGGATACAATACATATATCATGGTGGGTCCTACAGAACTAGATGACGTCACTTCCATAGTGAGTCTCTCTAGTCAACCTGTTGGTAGCTAATCCGCGTCCGATATTATAGAGAAATTTATGACTGTCGATCCCACCTTTTATCCATTGGATATTCTTGAAGCAATACAAACTTAACATACGCACTTGGACCTCGTACGAACGACAAATTCCAGGACGAAAATACCCTTCCTTTTCACATAAACGGACTGGGTACTCCGCTTGCCACCCGCCAATGGCGGATCGTCGGTGGTCTGTGGGCCCCACCATGATGTATGCTTTTCATCCATGCCGTCCATATATTTTTCCAGATCATTTTATGGTATGAGACAAAAAATGAGGTATATCCAAATCTTTAAGTGTACCACATTATAGGAAACAGTGTTGAATGAGCATCAACCATTAGAAATCCTCCCCCGTCTAAGTTGGGGCCCACTGTGATGTTTGTGAGAAATCCTCCCCGTATAAGTTCATTCATAGGGTCACAAAGACCTGGATGAAGAGGAAAAACAAATTTCATAATGATCCAAAACTTTTGTAACCCCTAAAAGGGTTTCAATGGTAGACGTTCAATTCCCCACTGCCTTTTACAGTGTGGTCCACTTGATAGCTAGATTTGTCTTATTTTTCACCTCAAGCCTTAATACGAGTTCGCCAAATAGATGGATGGTTTGGATATAACACATACCTCATAATGGGACCCACAAAGTTCGATGGGGATTACAATAGAAAAAGAAAAGAAAAGAAAAACGAAAACGAAGCCAGCGAGTTGGGGTCGACCGAGTTAGGACCCGGTCGACCGGGTCAGAGAACAAAAATAAAAATAAAAAATGCAGTCAGCGAGTTGGGGTCGACCGGGCTGGGAGCCGGTCGACCGGGTCAGAGCTTGACCTATCGCTACGGATTATAACCGTAGCTATAACTGTAGTGCTATGCACTTTTTTCTCTTTTTTATTTTTATTTTTATTATTTTTTATTTTTTACATGGAGAACATTTTCCCCCTTACATTTTTCTATAGTACATAATTATGTAAATATGTATATATAAGTATAAAAAAATATTTTTCTATCTTTTAATTCATTTCTTTGTCTATTTATTTAACAAGCATATCTCCTAAACTAGAATGATTTACTTAACTTACCATATATGATTTTGGGGTAGGAGATGCTAATTTAGCCAACCAACCTAGTTATTTTCCAAGGTTCCATCGGGTCGATGGTTGAAAATCTTATTTCATTCAGTTCGTGGTCAATTTCAATCACTTCGCGGTCGGGTTTGTTCAGGTTGAAAGTCAGGTGGGTTGGTTCGGGTTGGTGCTCAACCCTAACCCAACCCAAGTTTCCTATACCTAAACCTTGACCCAACCCAACCCAATCTTGAGATGGGAATTCTCAACCCAAGCCCAACCCAAGAGAGCTCGACGGGTTGATTAGGTTGGTCGGGTGTATACGTGCTAATATTTTCGTTATTACATTAGTTTATTATATTTCAATATAGGACTTATTTTTTGTATCTATGATTTTATTAATTATATACGTGATTATTCATCATAAAGAACTTCCTTTTTTCCTTTTAAAAACTAAGCTAAAATATGGGACTACTCCTTTAAAAAGTCATGTACCATAGCACACAATCTATTTTGGAGAGAGAAATCCGGCATATCTTGTTAGCGTGAGTCCTTAGAAATGACATGGACAAATGAGACCCGACATCACTAGTGTACCTTCTACATAAACAATCCACACTCAATTATAATTTATAAGTAACTAATATATTGATCGGGTTAGAGTTGGGTCGGGCAACCTGAGACCTCAACCCAAGCCCAGCCTAAGTTTTATCGGGTTAGTGATATAGGACTTATTTTTTGTATCTATGATTTTATTAATTATATACGTGATTATTCATCATAAAGAACTTTATTTTTTTCTTTTAAAAACCAAGCTAAAATATGGGACTACTCCTTTAAAAAGTCATGTAGCATAGCACGCAATCTATTTTGGAGAGAGAAATCCAGCATATCTTGTTAGCGTGAGTCCTTGGAAATGACGTGGACAAATGAGACCCGACATCACTAGTGTACCTTCTACATAAACAATTCACACTCATTTATAATTTATAAGTAACTAATATATTGATCGGGTTCGAGTTGGGTCGGGCAACCTAAGACCTCAACCTAAGCCCAGCCTAAGTTTTATCAGGTTGGTGTTTGTATAGCCCAAGCTTGAGATCGGACCCGATATATCCGACCCGAGCCCAACCCAATGTCGGGTTGGTCACGGGTCGGTCGGGTTGAACCCGCCCAACTTTTAGCCGTACATGAAATTGAGCGAAGGAAATTAGCAAATCAGCGGGGCAAACTAGAAATCAGCGGGGCAAATTAGGAAATCAGCAGGGCAAACTAGAAAATTAGCGAGGCAAACTAGGAAATCAGCGAGGGAAACTAGAAAATCAGCGGGCAAACTAGAAAATTAGCGGGGCAAACTAGGAAATCAGCGGAGGAAACTAGAAAATCAGCGGGGCAAACATGAATTTGAGCGGGGCAAACTAAGAAATCAGCGAAGCAAACTAGAAAATCAGCTGGGTAAACTAGGAAATCGGCGGGGCAAATATGAAATTCAGCGGGGCAAACTAGACAATCAGCAGGGCAAACTTAACAGATAATTTATGGCTTGAGCCGATAAATCTAAACGTATCCAATGTTCAAATGGACCACACTCATTTTCATGTTTGCCCCGCTCATTTTCATGTTTGCCCCGCTCTTTTTCATGCTTGCCCTGCTCTTTTTCATGTTTGCCCCGCTAATTTTCATGCTTACCCCGCTCATTTTCATGTTTGCCCCGTTCATTTTCATATTTGCCTCGCTCATTTTCATGTTTGTCCCCCTCTTTTTCATGCTTGCCCCGCTCTTTTTCATGTTTGCCCCACACTTTTTCATGCTTGCCCCGCTCTTTTTCATGCTTGCCCCACTCATAATTCAGTTTGTCCCGCTGTTTTTCTAGTTTGCCTCGCTCATACTTAAGTTTGCCCCGCTGTTTTTCTAATTTGCCCCGCTCATAGTTCAGTTTGCCCCGCTGTTTTTCTAGTTTGCCCCGCTCATAATTCAGTTTTCCCTGCTGTTTTTCTAATTTGCCCCGCTCATAATTCAGTTTCTTTTACTGTTTTTCTAGTTTGCCCCGCTCATATTTCAGTTTGCCCCGCTGTTTTTTAAGTTTGCCTCGCTCATATTTCAGTTTGCCCCGCTGTTTTTCTAGTTTGCCCCGCTCATATTTCAGTTTGCCCCACTCGGGTGGTACACTCTTAGGAGTTTCAACACCCGGTCAAGCGTTCGAGTATCCGTAGGTAGTGAAATTCCACTAGTGTGAGTGTGTGGGGGTATGTGTTCATGTTTCCCCTACTAAATTTCATGTTTCCCTCGATCAAATTTCTAATTTGCCCCAGTCAATGTTTTCTCAAAGTGATCGTTTTTTATATATCGCAATAGAGAATTCCATCATTTATAGTTGAAAAGAAGAGTCAAAAGAGATTTTCCAATCCAATGGAATATTGGAAAGTAACTAGGTTGGTTGGCTAAATTAGCTTCTCCTACACCAAAATCATATGTGGTAAGTAAATCATTCTAATTTATGAGATATGCTTGTTAAATAAATAGACAAAGAAATGAATTAAAAGTTAGAAAAATATTTTTATATACTTGTATATACATATTTACATAATTATGTATTAGAGAAAAATGTAAGGGGGAAGAAGTTCTCCATGTAAAAAATAAAAAAATAAAAAATAAATATAAAAAATGATATAAGACAAAAAATGAGACAAATCTAAAAAAATGAATTGACTACTCTCATTATGAGATAAAACAAAAAATTAGAAAAATCTAAAAAAAAGTGGGCAAGACAACAAACCCTGTTGACTCCAACTAGCTGATCCAGTTTATCAGGTCCCTAGACCAAGGTACCTATGGCTACGGATTCGCGGTACCTATGGCTACGGTTATAATCCGTAGCCATAGAGGCAGCTAAATCCGTAGCCATAGACTACCTTACTTAAAAATAAAACCATCGAGTTGGGGTCGACCGGGTCAGAGCTTGGCCTATGGCTACGGATTATAACCGTAGCCATAATTGTAATGCTATATACTTTTTTCTCTTTTTTATTTTTATTTTTATTTATTTTTATTTTTTACATGGAGAACATTTTCCCCCTTACATTTTTCTATAATACATAATTATATAAATATGTATATATAAGTATATAAAAATATTTTTCTATCTTTTAATTCATTTCTTTGTCTATTTATTTAACAAGCATATCTCCTAAATTAGAATGATTTACTTAACTTACCACATAAGATTTTGGGGGTAGGAGTAGCTAATTTAGCCAACAAACCTAGTTGTTTTCTAAGATTCCATCGGGTCCATCTTTTTCATAGCTAACAATCATGGCTACCTAAGACCTATCACTTGCCATGAAAGAGAAAAAGTCCTCAATTTATTTTCAAAATTGCAACAAACCCAAGACATCATTTCAGTAGCAATAGTGTAGGATACGATGTAAAGTAAAAACCCAATACACCTCATGAATCAATGTAATTTCAAAATGAAATTATGCATGCAGTGAATTACTGATTTAGATAGTGGACTCAATCCAATTCCAAACAACACATTCCATCCAATTCTATTACAAAATTCTTTTAAAAAATTCCGAATCAAGTTGAGAAGTATTAACAATATCTATTAATCAATGTGTAGTGAAATTCCACTAGTGTGAGTGTGTGGGGGTGTAAAAAAAAAAAAAAAAAATCATTCTAGTTTAGGAGATATGCTTGTTAAATAAATAGACAAAGAAATGAATTAAAAGATAGAAAAATATTTTTATATGCTTATATATACATATTTACATAATTATGTATTATAGAAAAATGTAAGGGGGAAAATGTTCTCCATGTAAAAAATAAAAATAAAAATAATAAAAATAAAAAAGAAAAAAAAGTGCATAGCACTATAATTATGGCTATGGTTATAATGGTAATGTTTGGCCCTAGGATTGTGGCCGAGTGAATGTAATTTCCCTTAGGCAATGTTTGGCCCTAGTGATATGGCAACCCCCAAATACGGGTTGATTTAAATTGAATTTTGACGGCTCAGTCAATGTCTCAAACAATCATTACAGAATGAGAGATTTAGTCACAAATAGCTTGGAAGCCTATATTGCAGCATTTAGGAAGCACCTCAGTGTCTCTATAGTTGTGGTGGCAGAGGCCATGGGTCTTTTTATCTGTCAAAGACTGGTGATGAAATTGGAAATTCAGAACATTGAAATTGAAGAAGACTTCAGACCTTGTCAGGCCCTATTTTGATGCAATCTCAAAAGGGGCTTTTGACGCCTAGCTGACGTTTTGAGCCAAACCTCTTCTCGTGATGTGCATTTGGATGCACTTTTATCCTGCCACTTGTCGAAATCGACGCCAAAAAAAGCCCACTTGCCAAAAACCCATTGGCTTGCTTTTGCGGGAAAACCCCTTTTGAAAGTTGCATCCAAACAGGCCTCAAGTTGAAACCTTCGTGGTTAAATACTCTGTTTTCATCACAGTGAATTCCCTGTTAGTTGAGAATTTCCTGATTAAATCTTCAATGTTTTCCTTATTTAGATGGTCATGATTTTCTGCATTGTTGATTGATTCCAGATAGATTGAATGGTAGGGATATTCCAATTTTTGTCCTTTATGATGAGATCAGAAACAATCGTGGGATAACTTCTCAGTCTAATTGATCGATGAATATTTTCATCAATTTTCATTTGAACACGTATCTTGGTAATGCTCAATGCAGTTGCTTTATCAGTCTACATTACTCCATCAAGTTCCTTTCTGGTATTTAAAACCAATCTACCAGTTTAGCTCAACCCGAGACTCAATGAGATGAGTTGACTCAGATAGTATCTAGTGTTCTATCAAGTTTCTGAACACCGGCATGAAGACGAGCTGATATAGTTGCATGTTGTGGAAGTATTCTAAGATGCCGGATGTTTCAAGATATGCCACGCAGGCTGCTAAGAGGCCAACACTGAAGTCATGGATTTAATCCTGTCTTCTTTTGAGAAGGAGAAAAACCAAATCGGTGATTTTCATCATGATGTTGGAGGGGAATTCATTTGATTCTGGATCAGGCTTGATTTTGTAGCTAGTAGTAGTTTGAAAGGAGAGCTTGTACCCTCAGCTTGTTCCTCTCTCTCTCATGGCCACAACTTCACTAGGAATTGGTTTCTATCCAATCTTCTTTCCATCCGCCTTCATCAGGGATGGGTGTGTGTTTGAGATCAGTGTTTTTCATCAGGTAAGCCCCACCATATATGGTCTTGTGACCCAAAAATCAGGCTAGTATGATCCTCATGTAGGCCAGACATCTACTCGAAATGGACGATCCAGTGGTCCAAATTTGACATATGTGTGGTCCACCTGAGGACTGGTCTGGGCTGATCATTGGGCCATGAGATATGCATTGGGGCTTGTCTGATTAATGACGGTCTGGATTTCTTGCACGTGTTTCCCATTGTCACATTGCATGTGCTGAGTCCCAAGAAATTAGTAACTCCAACCCAATGGAATCTTGGAAAATAACTAGGTTGGTTGGCTCATTTATTTTTTTATATTTCGACCATCGCCCCACTTGTTTTTTTAGATTTGTCTCATTTTTTGTCTTATATCATAATGAGAGTAGTCAATTCATTTTTTTAGATTTGTCTCATTTTTTGTCTTATATCATAACGGGGCAAACATGAAAATCAGCGGGGGAAACATGAAAATCAGCAGGGCAAACTAGAATATCAGTGGGGTTTACTAGAAAATCAGCGGGGCAAACTAAAATATCAGCGGGGGATACTAGAAAATCAGTGGGGCAAACTAGAAATCAGCGGGGCAAGCATGAAAATCAGCGGGGCAAACTAGAAAATCTGGGAAAGAAGATCAGCAGGGCAAACTAGAAAATCGGGGGGACAAACATGAAATTGAGCAAACATGAAATTGGGGAAAATCAAAATCAGCGGGGGAAACTAGAAAATCAGCGGAGCAAACTAAAAAATCAGCGGGGTAAAGTAGAATATTAGCGGGGGATACTAGAAAATCAGCGGGGCAAACTACAAAATCAGCGGGGGAAACTGAAAAATCATCGGGGCAAACTAGAAAATCAGCAAGGCAAACAGTGATTTTGATGGGGACATGTAACTAGGTATGAATCATACATATCTAGAGAATGTCATTGGAAATTCTTAATATGTTATTTTCTTTCCAACTAAAGGGCCGCAATCATTGGCAGACGAGATGACAAACAGTGATTTTGATGGGGACATGTGCTGGGTGTCAAGAAATCGAGGGGTTCGTTTGTGAGATGGCTACCACTATACTCGGTTTGAATTGTAAAAGTATAAATATAAAACAATGGAGCAAACTAGAAAATCAGCAGGCCAATCTCAAGCATTGAGTTCCATGTACATTGAATTTGATCGACGAGTATAGCGAGGCAAATGGAAAACATAGTGGGACAAAGTATAAAGTTCATTTCATCATCCACAAAAATTACAATGTTATACATCATAACTTACAATCCCGACGAATATGCAAACAATTTTCAAAGTATGCTATCCACCAAAATTACAAAGTATGATATACATCAAACTAGAAAAACAGCAGGGCAAACTAGAGAAACAACGAGGCAAACTGAATTATGAGCAAGGCAAACTAGAAAAACAGCGGGGCAAACTGAAATATGAGCGAGGTTTGTTGGAAATGCTGTTGTAACAGCTTGTGCAAGTGCAAAGGTGGTGGATTTGAATAAGGAATCTTTGGAATTTTGTATTGAGAAGGTGAAAGAAGTAATAGATATGGTGACAGATGAGTATGTGAAATCAGTAGTGGATTGGTTAGAGGTTTATAGAGGGGCCCCTTCCATTTTAGATGAGAATTTTTATGTGTCAGCTTGGTGGAAGCTGTAAGCCCCGTATCCTAGACCGTACCGTTCCATAGGCTTCCGCGGTCTTTCCGGTCGAATTCCGGCAACCTTCGACCCTTATCCGGTATTTGCGCGCGACCCTGATTCTCATGCCGTCGACCCGAGTCGACTCAACCCAGGACTTATACCTTAGTGACCGCGTCGTCGCCGCGGTTCCGATGCCGCGACTTGCACACCGAGGCGATACCCTGGTTAGGAGATGTGAGCCAGCGTTCGGTGCGAGGAAAACGCCGCGCGTGCGAATTTCGAGGGAATCTCTTCAAGGTGTCACATCAATCAATCAATCCCATCATGTCAAGTACACATCACCTTTCACCCTTTCCCAAGCAAGCCCCAAAAGTCAAAAAAGTTTCTTACAACCCATAACTTCTCTTACACCATTAGCTACAAAAGTCAAAAAGAGCCTCTTACACCCATCACCACCACATCCATCACTCCATCACCCATCACTCCCTCTCTCTCTCCCCCTTTACAACTCTCTCTCTCCTTCTTTTTTTTCAAAATCCAATCCAAGCAAGAACTCCTCACGTCCAAGCATTTTTCATGGAGAGAAAAATGCATTTGTGAGGCCCACCTTTCCTACCCCTTCATCTCTCATCTCAACCATCCATTTCTCATCTTCCTCCATCAAAGAGAAGCACAAGGAGCTAAGGAAGCCAAGGAAGCAAGAAGATCAAGCGGTGGGTGCTTTGATAGGGTAGTTTTTGATGTTTTTAAGATGAGCCAAGTGAGGCCAACCGATCAATGGTTTGGATCTCACTTTGGACCCTAAGATGTGGCCAATGGCCCACTTGGATCATCATGATCATTCCATGATGGGGCCATTCTCCATGGACCCCATCATGATGTTTATTTTCTTGCATACTTAGGGTTATCTAGACCGTCTATTTTAGTGGAGAAGGGATCTCCACCGTTGGATTTCGATTTCATAGACCCACATGTAATGGGACCCACTTGATGTATGATTTAGTGCAAGGGAGGGCCCATAGTGCCGGGGTCCCTCCATCACGCGGGTCTCACTCTCTATCCCTCTCTCTTTTATTTTATTTTATTTTTGTGATGATAATGAGGTTGTGTAGCCCACTTGAATGGACCCCACCATGAGGTAGGTATTTTATCCAAACCATTTATAAGTGGGGCCCACCTTATGTGTGTAGTACCATGCCATCCATCACTTGGTGGCCCACCTAAGCAAGGCCCACCTCCAACGAATATGGTAAGTCCAGCGTCCAGGGACGTTGGACGTTTATTGGAAAGAAACACAAATATCAGCTTCTTCCCAAGCTTTGAGGATGGTCCACTCATGTAAGCCCCACCTTGATGCATGTATTCAATCCACGCCGTCCATTCCCTTTTCAACCCCATTTCAGGCGTTGAACCGAAATACAGAGTCAATCCGAGGTTCTGGCGGGCCACACCATATCAAATGATGGTTTTCACCATTGAAACCTTCCCTAATGCTTTTATACACCAAAATATGTCCAATATTGGACTTATTTTGCTCGTGGTGAGCCATGGAAGAATATTGGACGGAGTGGATTGTCAAAATATGGACCCCACCTACGAGAACCACAGAAAAACTAGAAAAAAAAATGCATCACAGCAGTTGCCGCTGCTGTGACAGAGAGCAGCAGGTGCTGCCTGCGCACCAATGCCCGGACGGGCTGGGCGGACGTACAGCGGCCACGGCCCTAGCCGTGGGCCCCACCTTGATGTTCATTTGTCATCCAATCCGTTCATGAGGTGGGCCACTCCCAGAGGTGGGTCCCCTAAAAATTTCAGCTCTATACGATACTCGGGTGGCCCATACCGTAGGAAACAGTGGAATTGAGCCTCTACCTTTGAAACCCTTTTTGGGTCCACAGAAGTTTTGGATCAGGGTGAAATTTGTTTTCACCCTTCATCTAGGCCTACGTGACCTCATCAATAGGTTGGATGGAATGTAAACATTATGGTGGACCCCACATGGAGCCCACAAAGATGTATGTGTTTCATTTCCACCGTCTGCCTGGACGGTGGAGCCCACTGTGATGTTTGTAATTATCCCCACCATCCAGGGACAGTGGGTGGGGTTCTTATGCGTGCGTGTGTGGGTGTTTGCATGTGTGTGTGTGTGTGTGTGTATGTACATATATATAATATTATATAATATTGTATGTATTGTATATATATATTATATATATTATATTATATATAACTTATTGATGGTCGAGGCCCACTTTGATATGTATTTAAGGCCCATCTCAGCTTACTTCTGGCCCATGGTTGAGGCCCACTTTGATTTTTATGTAAGGCCCATGGGTCGAGGCCCATTTGATGTATTAGGGGCCCATGGGTTATGGCCCATTAAAAATGTTTTGGGGCCTATGGGTTGAGGCCCATTTGATGTACATTTGGGGTCCCATTGGGGTGGCCCATTTGTTACACATAAGGCCCATAAGATTAGGCCCATTTGATGCATTCTAAGGCCCACGGGTCATGGTCCATTGCAATGCACATAAGGCCCATTGGTGCGGCCCATTGATGTGGCCTACTTGATGAATATAAGGCCCATATGATATGGCCATTTGATGTATTTAAGGCCCAATGGGATGTACCTAAGGTCCATTGCAATGTACAATCCCAACATGGGTTATGTAATGATGTTTACGTCGGGCTATGCCTTGGGAGCAATGGTGGTTTGACGTCCACATTGCAAGTATAGTGTGGTTAAATGTCCGCATTATGACTTTCCTTAGGGCCCATTGTTGGGCCCATGCGTGTAATGTGTAGGCCGTCTAGGCCCATCTTCGTTATGAACATCATCCATCCCATATAACATGTTTAGTTCCATGATTCATGATCATATGCATCATATGTATGCTTGATATGAGAAATGACCGATCATAGCATATGCCTTCGGGCAGATTGTTTAGGGGCTCCCGTACAGGGGGTGTTGCCCTACATGAGCGCACGATACGCGCAGGATTGCTGCACGACTGGATAGTGTGATTCATGCATTCGCATTGTGTGATATGGTTACTGTACGCCCTAGAAACATCAGGGCCGTAGCCTCCACAGACGTATCGTGGTTGGCAGGATTGGATACCGAAAATACTGTTCTACATGGGGTGCGATAGATATCCCTAGGTGAAAGTCCCTAAACCCTTATGGTACCAAGAGGTTGCTCCAACGTTTAGACCGAGTGGGTGCATGAGCGCTGAGTGCCGATTACCAGACGGTTGCGCTTTCCACTGTGTCGTGGTCGGTTGGAAGGGGGTGCGGCCTTACCCGCCCGAGAGTAGGGGGCAATGCTAGGCTGAGTCTGACCAGCTCGAGGAATGGGTCCGCTATTGACGAGACGAGCCCGATATTGGCAGGCGGATAGTGAGGTCTTTTTCACTCACCTTATTGCGCGCGATGGGGCGACAATCTGGCTTGGAGTGTACTAGACCCCGGTGATATCCCAGATTTTGAACTGTATTGATGTGGACTTAGATGAGGATTTATATGCTTGAGTTGCATTTCGCATTGCATGGCCTTGGTAGGGCCGACATCATTCATGCTTTGCACCGCATGGCCTTGGTACGGCTATGGTATTCCTGGCTTTCATCAGCATGTTCCGCATTACTCTGATACTGCATAACTGCATTACCACCTTGAGCATACACTTTCACCACCCTCTAAGCTTTCTATAAGCTTATGCACGACCGTTGCGTGCAGGTGACGTTGGATCGCAGCAGCGCTGAGGCTTGGACGCGTAGCAGATCTTTTTTGGAGCTTTTGGTCTATCATCATTGTATTTCCCTTTATGCTCATTGTACTTGTAAAGTTTTGATCATAGTGGAAATGTGATGGAGTTTTTGGTTGTTGTTTGTGGGTTATGCCTTTGGTTATGCTTATTACGAATCAAACTGATGTTG
This sequence comes from Magnolia sinica, assembly GCF_029962835.1. Taxonomy (NCBI): domain Eukaryota; kingdom Viridiplantae; phylum Streptophyta; class Magnoliopsida; order Magnoliales; family Magnoliaceae; genus Magnolia; species Magnolia sinica. Next base: position 223,036 of record NW_026682796.1, on the reverse strand, counting down.
AAAATCCTCCTTGTAGCATCCCAGGATCGGAACCTAGCGAATGGGCGCTGGGAGCCGAGAATGGGGTTCAACGGAGGTTGTCGGCGCCGGATTCGGCGATCGGGAATTTTGTGAGCCCGGTTTCTGAGTTTGGGGCGTGGCAGAAGCTGCCCTTCCATGAGTTGGATTTTGGGTATGGGAGGCCCACCTATGGTGGCCCAGTTGTGAGTGGAATGGATGAGTTTGTGCTGTTGTTCTCTGATGGTATTGGGGTGAGGAGAGGTGGAGGTGACAATGTATGGATGGCCTTAGAACAAGAGAAGATGGAGAAATTCATGATGCATGTGTTCGAGATGTAGTCATTTCCTTATATATTAGATGTTGGTATACACGTAAAATAGGTAGTGTCCTTATCATGTGTATGAGTTGTACTGTAGTGAAAAGAGTACAAACTATAGTGTTTGACTATCCACTTTGTTGGTGTCCCTGTACAATGGTTTGATTACAGTGGTCCACATCTTTGTACAGAATGCATAGTTTTTAATTTTCACAAGTGGGAGACATTTTTGGGTGATGCAGAACAATTCATTGGTCGGTTGACTTCCACTGAGGATGTATCAAGGCACAAAGCAACATATATTCACTATAAAAGAATAAAATTACAGGAGAGAGATTACTCGATTCAAACAAGTCTTGAATCACCTAAGCTATAAGCTTGAAACCCTACGAATGAATTAGAAAGCTCTTGATACCCCATATTCTTGATTACACCCATATATATATATGCATGGCATCTAGGTGAATCACAATCGAAATAGGAAATAAATCCCGCACGATCGTTCGATGAAACATTCGATGATACTTCAATGGCATCGAACATCTTCAATGTTATCGAATTAACCAAAATGTTCTAGTGACTAAACATGTATTTTCCGGATTTTCTCGATGGGACTTTGATGTCATCGACGCTTCAATGGCATCGAACATCTTCGATGTTATCGAATTAACCAAAATGTTCTAGCGACTAAACATGTATTTTTCAGATTTTCTCGTGGGACTTTGATGTCATCGACGGTTCGTTGATGGCATTGAACCTCTTTTAATAGCTTTGAGCAAGATACCAAAAGTGTCTAGTAACAAATCGTGAGATTTCTGTATTTTAGTCAGTATTGCACTAAAAAAGAAGAGAAAATGGGCTTTATTGTTACACACTGTCAGCATGGCGATTCATATGTAGGTGTAGCAATTATATATGACACAGGCAAATAGCAAAATTGTGTTTACAAAAATAACGATTCATATGCTTGACCCGCTCATTTTCATGCTTGACCCACTCATTTTCGTGCTTGCCCCACTGATTTTCTAGTTTACCTCGCTCATATTTCAGTTTGCCCGGCTCATTTTCTAGTTTGCCCTGCTCATTTTCATGCTTGCCCTGCTCATTTTCATGTTTCCCCCGCTGATTTTCTAGTTTCCCCTGCTCATTTTCATGTTTCCCCCGCTCATTTTCTTGTTTCCCCCGCTCATTTTCATTTTTCCCCGCTAATTTTCTAGTTTGCCCCGCTCATATTTCAGTTTACCCCGCTGTTTTTATAGTTTGCCCAGCTCATTTTTCAGTTTGCCCTACAGTTTTTTTAGTTTGCCCCGCTCATACTTCAATTTGCCTCGCTATTTTTCTAGTTTGTCCCGCTGTTTTTTTAGTTTGCCCTACTCATATTTCAGTTTGCCCCGCTCATTTTCATGCTTGCCCCGATAATTTTCATAGGTGATTTCATCATGTATAAACCACATAGTTTCCTTATTTGGATGAAACTTTTGTTTTGGAGTTTTTGGGGTTTGAATCTTTGTTTCTGCTCCCAATTGAAATAGGGTTTGAGAACACAAAAAATGACGCGTTCACAGCTTTTACTCGTAATCTTCATATGGTTAACTCTACTTGATAATCTCATAATCACTTTCATGACAAACTACATAAATAATTGTGTTCTTTAATTTTCTTCATTGCTTTCACATTTTTAATTAACCGTATGATTGTGAGTTCATAATGGTTTCCTACCTATTCAAATAAACATGAAAATCAAAGCCAACAGTAAAACTTGGAGAGGAATGATATGATCGTTGACAAGATAATATGAATAGTACTCTCGGGTCTTGAGTTTATTCAACTGTGACACATAGTTTGGTGATCCAGGTCAGTTGTCTAATGGGTCGCACCATGAACTAAATTTTTCCCAAAATTTTCCCTGTAAGTAAATCATTCTAGTTTAGGATTCTTACTTTTGCTCGGGTGGTAAACTCTTATGAGTTTCAACACCCGGTCAAGCATTCGAGTATCCATACGTGATGAAATTCCACTAGTGTGAGTGCATGGGGGTGTGTGTGCATGTGTAAAAAAAAAAAAAAAAAAAACATTCTAGTTTAGGAAATATGCTTGTTAAATAAATAGACAAAGAAATGAATTAAAAGATAGAAAAATATTTTTATATACTTATATATACATATTTACATAATTATGTATTAGAGAAAAATGTAAGGGAGAAAAAGTTCTTCATGTAAAAAATAAATATAAATATATATAAAAATAAAAAAGAGAAAAAGGTGCATAACACTACAGTTATGACTACGGTTATAATCCGTAGACATAGCCCAGCTCTGACCCGGAACCCGGTCGACCCCAACTCACTGGTTCCCTTTTTTTTTTCTTCCCTGTTTTAATCCCCACCGATTTTTGTGGGTCCCATTACGAGGTATGTGTTATATCCAAACCGTCCATCTATTTGGAGAACTCGTATTAATGCTTGAGATGAAAAATAAGACAAATCTAGCTATCAAGTGGACCACACTGTAAATGGCAGTGGGTAATTGAACGTCTACCATTGAAACCCATTTAGGGGTTACAGAAGTTTTGGATCATTATGAAATTTGTTTTTCCTCTTCATCCAGGTCTTTGTGACCCTATGAATGAACTTAGACGGGGAGGATTTCTCACAAACATCACAGTGGCCCCACCTGAGTTCCCATCGCCCAGACCGTCCGTCAGCGCTCGTCTCTGCACGCCAGCCAGAGGAAGGCAGGGGTATTTTCGTCCTCAAATTCGGTGGCCGTACGAGGAGGTCCAAGTGCATATTCTAAGTTTGTATTGCCCAAAAAAACCGCTGGATAAAAGGTGGGGTCCACAGTCGTAAATTTCTCGATATTATAGGAGGCGGCGGATTAGCTAGTGACGTGCACCATTGGTTGGTGGTGGCAGGAGAGCATCCAATCCACCCATTGTGATGTCGGTGAGAAATCCTTCCCGTCCATCTGTTTTGTAAGTTCATTTTAGTATATAAGGCCAAAAATGAACCATATCCAATACTCAAGTGGGATGAAACGTGATAATTGAATTTCTACATTTGAAATATTCGTGGGCCAACAGAATTTTGAATCATGCTAATATTTACGTTTTCAGTTCATCCTAGTAAGAATGACGTTATGAACGGTATAGATGGAATGCAAACATCACTGTTGAATCCAGGGAGGTTTCAATGGTAGGATTTTCCCTAATCAACCTTTTTCCTTCAGTACAGCCCACTTGAGTCTTTGATCCTTCTCAATTTTGGCCTACTCTCCTAAAATGAGCTCAAAAAACAGATGGACGGAGCAGATTCCTGACAAACATCATGATAGGCCCCACTTAAGTTTACAGCACAGGAACTTCCTGCCAAAGGCTTTCGTTGAAATCTATGTCTGAGCAAAGGTGTGAGGAATCTGGTGGACCCTCCATCATGTTAATGTGAAATCCATCCGTCGTGTTAATGTGAAATATAACCAAACCACCGGATGCATCACCCCCTGCTATAACCAGGTCCCAACACTCAGCTCCATCCCTATTTAAGTTGGAGCACATGATTGGAACAGTGTAATAGACAATACTCACCCTCCAAACTTTTTCCTTTGGAGTGTCCCACCCGAACCATGGATGGGCGCGATTTTGGATTCCAGGCCTAAGTTTTGATATGTCATCTAATGGTTAGAGTTGATGTCATGTAATCATCACCTCTCTCTATGGGTTTCTTTTGGTGTGGCCAACCTGAATCGCGGGTCATAAAAATCTATGTCTAAAGGCCTACGGTGGGATTACACATCTAATGGTTAGAGTAGATCTTCTATACATGTCATAGTGCCCCCATCAAAAAGTAAGAAGAGAGGGATGCCCTTACTTTTTTATGAGGCCCACCATGATGTGTATGTGAAATCCACTCCGAACATCAAATGTATGATCCCACGTTGGGTCTAGAATTAAGAAATCAGGCTAACACGTGATTCAAGTGGGCCGCACCAAAGGAAAAAATCGAGATAAACTTCCACCCTTGATTTTTATAAGGCCCACAGCTATGGTTATATAAAATCCACTCCAAATATTAATGTCACACAAAATTTTAAGCCAGTACAAAAAATAAGCCCATCCATGATTCGGGTGAGCCACACTAGGGAAATAGTTTGAAAGCAGAGTGGCCATTAAGGTAGTATAACAAGTGTATGGTATGGATATACACCTCTGTCATGGAGTTGTAACAAACCAAGATGCACTTACCCAACGATCACCATAGTCATCCATCCAATGCTGATGAAAGATAATGTGTTTTTCTTGATCCTAAGGGCATGTTTGGATGGTCATGACTTGGGTTAGTGGAAAGTGCCTTAGAGAAGATGGCCGTAACTTAGGTCAGTGGAAAGTGATCTACCGAGAAGTCACTTACAAGTGGTGTTTAGGAAAGAAAATTCACATGTTAGTCACTTTCAACCGATAGGTTACTTGTATGCAAAATTACTAGGAAACTTCAAAAGCTGCTGTGAGAAGTTACTTAGAAGGGAAGAAGGGGAAAACATACACATTACAGCAAATCTACAGCTACTGAAGAAGATCTAATAAGCGTGATCTTTCTCTTCCTGTAACTCTTCCTCTTTACAGTTAGGGTTATTGTGCTTTTCTCTCTCTTCCCCTCTCCCTCTCCGTAGCTATACTTACCTCTTTTTTCTTCTATTTGAATTTGGCCCGGTTCAATGAGGTCGTGACAATGGAGCCCACACTACAAGAAAGTAGGCCTTTAGCCTCAATTTTTTAGCCTCGGTTCAAAAAAAGAAGGCTAAATATGGCTTTTAGCCTCGGTTGTAAAGGAAATGAGGTTAAAAATTCACTTTTTGCCTCAGTTGATGAGAAATCGAGGCCAAAACTCTGCCCTATTGCCTTGGTTGGTGAGAAACTGAGGTCAAAAGTCTGTCCTTTTGCCTCGGTTGGTGAGAAACTAAGGCCAAAAGTCTGTCTTTTTGCCTCGGTTGGTGAGAACCGAGGCCAAAAGTCTGCCCTTTTGCCTCGGTTGGTGAGAAACTGAGGCCAAAATCTGCCCTTTTGCCTCAGTTGGTGAGCAACTGAGGCCAAAAGTCTGCCATTTTGCCTCGGTTGTTGAGAACTGAGGCCAAAAGTCTGCCCTTTTGCCTTGGTTGGTGAGCAACTGAGGCTAAAAGTCTGTCATTTTACCTCGGTTGGTGAGCAACTGAGGCTAAAAATCTGTCCTTTTGCCTCGGTTGTTGAAAACTGAGGCTAAAAGTTTGTCCTTTTGCCTCGGTTGGTGAGAAACTGAGGCCGAAGGTCTACCATTTTGCCTCGGTTGGTAAGCAACTGAGGCCAAAAGTCTGCCCTTTTGCCTCAGTTAGTAAGCAACTGAGGCCAAAAGTCTGCCTTTTTGCCTCGGTTGGTGAGCAACTGAGGCCAAAAGCCTGCCCTTTTGCCTCGGTTGGTGAGCAACTGAGGCTAAAAGTCTGCCCTTTTGCCTCGTTTGTTGAGAAACTGAGGCTAAAAGTCTGCCCTTTTTGCCTTGGTTGGTGAGCAACGGAAGCCAAAAGTCTACCATTTTGCCTCAGTTGGTAAGGAACTGAGGCAAAAAAATCTATCATTTTGCCTCAGTTGGTAAGAAACTGAGGCTAAAAGTCCATCCTTTTGCCTCAGTTGGTAAGAGACTGAGGCTAAATGTCTGTCCTTAATGAGGCTAAATGTCTGTCCTTTTGCCTCGGTTGCTCAGGCTAAAAGTCTGCCCTTTTGCCTCGGTTGGTGAGCAACTGGGGCAAAAAATCTGCACTTTTTTATGATGTTTCATATCACAAATAATTCAATTACAAGCATATGAGAGACCATTCAAATGGGCCACACTACCATCATCAATAGGAATTGAACGTCCGTTGTTGAAACCTTCTTGGGCCTGCATAATTTTTGGATCATACTGATATTTATATCTTACCTCCGTTTTGGTGGGAATCACCTCATCAACGGAATGGATGAAATATAAAGATTAGTGAAACGGATGGACTAATTGGCTTTCACACGGGTAGTAGTGGGCCCCACAGAGCTTTCAGTTATTACAGGAACTCAGGCTGGCCCGAGATATCAGAGTTTCGGTCCGCCTTTCTACCGTATCGGTTTATGTCAGCCCTTTCCATGGTTACGCTATCCTATCCTACCGGTGCATTTTAGCCTTTTCCGTAGTTTACACTATCCTAACCTACCGGTGCACGTTAGTCTGTCCCTGTTCAATTATCATTTTTCATTCACAGCCCCTGCAGAGATGCACGTCTATAAAAAAGAAAAGCCAGAAAAAACCAGAAAACTCCTCTCTTATGAGAGCCGAAGGCAGCGCTTGTCATTTCCATGGAAATCTTCACAGAAAACCCTAGATCTTTCAAGATGGATTGGAAATCGCCGCAGGCTTCCAAGCTCAAATCCTCCAAGAAGCTCTTCGAATTCCAAGCCCAGTCACAGCACTTCTACTACTTATACAAGACAGTCCTTTTTCTCTCTCTCTCATCGATACCTTGAAAGAAGAAAAAGAAAAGAAAAAAAGAAAAAAGAAAAAATCAAATCGAAAGCGCTCGTATTTCGATCAGACAGAGGCGAGCAATTCAATCTCTCTTTTCCTCATTTTGGATCTTTGATTGAAGGAATCGAATCGAAGAAGAAGCTCGATCTTACAGGTATTCTTGTTGGAATTCTCTTTTTCTTTTGAATGTGTTTAGTGAGATTTTGCTGCGTTTTTCTTTTTTATATATATATATATATATATATATATTTATTTTCTGAAGCTTTTTTCCGAATCGGTTTGAATCGGATTATTTACGGATCTTTGCTTGATTTCTTAGTTCTTTATCGGAATCGCTCGGTTTTCGCTTCGATCTCCCGATGGGAAGTCGAATTTCCTTTTGATTTTGCTTGCATGCTATGATTTGATGCTTCCTTCAGATCTGTTTGGGGAATTCGCTCAGTAGAAGCTTCGGTTTTCCGATCCCTTCTCGAAGGGATTTCTCTCTCTCCCCCCGATTGTTTCTAGAAAGATCGATATCTTCCCATAAAAGACAAACAGATCTCAGGATTTTGTTTATTTAGGTTAATAATTAGTCATGGATGATTTTATACTTGGGTTGAGTTGATGTAAGGTGTGCCAGAGCATGATCTGGACCTCCATTGATCGATTATGCGGTAAATCCTCCTTGATCCTAGCCCTTCGATTGGTAGATTCCGATTGGATGGTTTTCAATGGAAAAGGGTTGTAGATTTGATGGATGGTTAGGTTCTGAGGGTTGGGTTGATTCATGAAACTCTTGGAGATGGTGTTGATGGGGGAGTAATATCCTCGATTAAAGCTGCTGCTTCACACTTTGAAGAACTTGGATGTGTCGCGACAGAGGTTTTTCTTCTTTCCAAGCCATCACTAACTTTCTGCCTGCTAAGTCTGAAAGCACGACTGGCAGCTCAAGCAGACAAATTTTCTCCCTGTTCTTTTTCTTCCTGTTGCCCCATTCTTATCATCAGCATTCTTGTCTGCTTCTGAAACCAGTTCATGATGATAGCTTAAAATGTTGCTTTGATGTGTTGCAGGTGTCACTCCCTTCCTTTTCTCTTGGGTTACCAGCCTACTATATTCTAGCTTCATCTGAGTCTTCTTCTAATTTATCACGTTAGGATGGTGTAAGGTGATTGGTTACCCATCGTTAGAAACATGGCTTTTCTCTTTCCAGTAGCTTGCATTCTTATAAAACGCTCTTGGTGTTTGAAATCCTGCTTCTTATATATGTCAGATATGGAAAACAAGTTGCAGTAGATGAACTAAGTTTTCTCTATGGAGATTCTCGAGCTAATGGTTTTGGTCCTGAGGTGTGGAGCTTCTTGCATGCTTATGTTTTGTATCAGCTTGATTCAACTAGTGTATTTCATTTACACCGCGGTTGCAGAATTATGGTTTTAGTGCTTGAACAAGGAGTCTAAAATAGATTGGCAATTGCCCGGTAGTTTTACAGGTAGACTAACAACCATGCACATTTTGTTCAGGCCAAAATGAGAATTTTAATGGGAACTTATGCTCTTTCTGGTGGATATTATGATGCATATTACAAACGTGCCCAGCAGGTACCACAGTTATTTTTGTAAAGGCTTTTCATTATAGGCTGTTCTGTGAATTGTACGTAGTGTACCGATGTTTTAATAGCAGTTGTGGTGTTGTAGAAACCTAGAAGTTAATTTTTAGATATCTTGTGCCATTTATTTGGAAACTTATTGCTGTAATAGTGTTTTAGGTGAGGACCTTGGTTCAGAAAAGCTTCAAGGCAGCATTGGATGAAAATGACATCCTCATTTCACCTACTGCACCATCAGTGGCTTATAAGATAGGTATGCCACTTCCAGCAGCATATATTATGAATTATTGAGGCTACTTTCATGGTTACTTCATGCCCAATGGGCAATGTTGTTTGCAGGTGAAAAGACAAATGATCCTTTGGCAATGTATGCAGGCCGCATCATGACTGTAATCCTCACTCTGCTGCTCTATGCTTATCAACGAATTACAGTTTTTTTCTATTCTGAATAAGTGCATCATTATTTTCAAAATAAATAATTTTTTAAAAGATTGTTTGAGAAAATAAATAAATGCTCTTCTGCACGCACAAATCTGCTGAATGAATGGAATTTAGTTTATTCAACTCAGCGGATGACTCATTATTTTGAAATTAATACATAAATTGCCAGGCGTGGACTATTTACACCCACTGTTTTCATTTGCCCACAACAATCATCTGTTTTGCACTATTTCGATTCCAAACATGAATAATGGGAATACAATAATCAACCGGGATTGTTGTAGATATCAATTCCCTACAAACATTGCGTAGATTGTTGCATGGTGCTTGCTCTGAACTAGTCAATTTACAGAAGATAGTAGCTCATAAGGATTTCTAGCATTGATCTACTGGCTGATGTGACTTCAAACTTGAAACATAATATCTATAAGTCTGATAATTAATTGTTGAATACATGCCGATATTTCATTGGCAGTTTCAAGTTATTTTTTAAAAATCTGTTTCTTTTCTTTTGTTTTTGTTGATTGGCAGGTAAGCAAGGTTCAAATCTGAGACCTCAATGTTGAAATACACCCTGTCTACCATTGATCTACTGGCTCAAATTCTTGCGGTTTTGCTACCATCTATTTTTTATTTTCTTGCTTGTAAGATCTTTTTTCTGATTGTTGTGGATGCTTATATTCCTTCTTGTGGCAGGTTCAGCTGCACAGTATCGTTCCTTGGTAGTTAGCTAATTTGAATCTGCAACAACAAGTTGGAAATAGCAGCTATGTTGATGTTGAATTCATCGATCCTGTGATTAGGGCCGTTGGCAGAGGAAAGCTTCTACTGCCGATGACGCACCAGATCTCTCCCAACTACAGCTCCATCATGTTGGCTGATTTCTCGGAGATGGACCAGAGGCTTCAGTTGTTGCAGTCAAGATCTAGCAATCTGAATTAGAATCCAGTGATGACGGTTGATCAAAGCTTCAGTTATTGAATTCTTTTTCTTTTTTTTTCCCAGATTTCTATTCCAAATAGAAACTAAAATTTCAATTTGAAAAGTCGGTGTGATTCTCATGTTTTTCTCCATGAGTTGTTACCTTATGAGAACAAAAATGCAAGCCATTTGATCAATGGCCACTGAATATGCATAGGTTTATGAATGGGTTAAAATAAATGATTTAGGCTCGATTATTGATAAATGATGTTAGAAATTGATTTTAGCCTCAATTGATGTCAACAAAGGCTAAATTTATCTTTAGTTTCAGTTTTGCCTTAGTTACCTAAACTGAGACTACAACTCCCGTGGCTAAAGGCTTTAGCCTCAGTTGTTGAGAACCGAGGTTAAAAATAGATTTAGCTTCGGTTGGAGGCAATTGAGGTTAAAATTTGGATTTAGTCTCAGTTGAAAATAATGGAGGCTAAAATTTTGATTTGACCTCATTTCAAGAAAATTGAAGCTAAAAAGGTTTTTAGCCTCACTTGAAGAACCGAGGCTAAAAAAGTCAATTTAGCTTCGGTTGCTAAAATTGAGGCTAAAGCCTTTAGCCACCGAGGTTTCAACCCCGGTTTGGATAACCGAGGCAAAACTGAGGCTAAAGGCTTTAGCCTCAGTTTTTAACCTATTTAGCCACAGTTTTGAACCGAGGCTAAAGCCCCCTTTTCTTGTAGTGCCACAATGTATTTTTTGGTATATCCACACAGTCCATCAATTGCTAGCTTATTTTAAGGCTTGGGCCCAAACATGAAGTAGATCCAAATCTCTAGTGGGCTTGAGGGTGGCAATGGAATGGATAGCCTGCCCAACTGGCCTTTGGTCGGGCTTGGAGAAACTAGCTCTGCCTGTGGGCTGGGCTTGAGCCTTTCATGCATGGCCTGATCAATTTTTCAGTCAGGGTTAGGCTCAAGTCATGGTCAAAACTAGGGCTTAAAGTCGGGCGGGTTAGGTCCAGTTGGTGGTCAACCTTAGCCCAACCCAAGTTTCTTATACCTCAACTCTAACCCAATCCAACCCAACCTCAAGTTGAAAATTCTGAACCCAAGCCCAACCCAAGCGGGCTTGGTCGAGTTGATCGGGTTGGCCGGGTGCATACATGATAATTTTTCATTATTTCATTAGTCTATTATATTTCAATACATAATTTATTTTTTGTACCTATGATTTTATTAATTATATATATAGTTATTTATCATAAAGAACTTCATTTTTTTCTAAACAGACGAAATAAAATATAGGACAAGTACTCCTTTAAAAGTTGTGGTGTAGCATGCAATCTATTTGGGAGAGAAATCCCACATATCTTGGTAGCTTGAGTCATCGTAAATGGTGTGGACCAATGAGACCTAAGGACACTGAAATTTCATATGGCTTCAACACAGACAATCCATGCTCAAATATAATTTTTAAGTAATTTTTATATATATATATATATATATATCGATCAGGTTCGAGTTGGGTCGGGCAACCCAAGACCTCAACCCAAGCCCAACCCAAGTTTTATCGGGTTGATGTTTATATAGCCCAAGCTCAAGACCAAACCCTAAACATCCTGCCCGAACCCAACCCAATGTCAGGTCGGTGGCAGGTCGGTTAGGTTAAACCCGCCCGACTTTCAGGCCTAGTCAAAGCTTGCTCTATTTCTCTTTCAAACCATGTACATTTACTAAAGAATCTGAGTTGTTGGGGCTCCATTAATACCAAAACTTGCATGTATAGTATCAGGACCAAACGGTTGTCAGATGGGATTTGAGTAACACGAGCGTCTGATTAGTGGGTCACGTCCATGCATTTTCTGCTGCTAGTCCTCACTTATCATAACCCTTGAATAAAAAAAATGGGACAGCTTTTATCAGTGATTTTTGCTGAAATTTTGGTGACAGTGATTGCAAATAGCTCTTTTATATTAAAATGTATTGAACTCGTAAAACACCATCCGTTTTCACCTATGATGGAATAAAATAGGCTAAGGTATTTAAATGAATTTTCTTTGTTGACTGTCCTCTACTAAATGATCTTGACCGTCCAGTTGAAGATCATTGATTGAATGGTTTATGCTTGTCAAAATGGTTTAATGCTCACATGGTTGCCTATGAACTGAGCGTTGGAACTTATGAACGGTCTAGATCAGTCCATGTGGCCAACTGCAACTAGATGCTGCTAGGAACATTATAATGTGCTGGAGCATTTCCTCATTCATAAAATTGATAATTAAAAATTGCTAAGTTATGATTTGGTGCCATCCAAACAGGCACGGTCTTAGAATCTCCTCCGCATACTAGGTTCGGACAGACCTTCGCCCAGCCACTGACAGTCCTAACACCAGCCAACGGATTACGGTTGTCGATGGGCTTGACTCAGCCAGGCAAATTCAAATTTCTGAATAAAGAGCAGTTTAAAATCTAGGCTAGGCTGAAGCCAACCTCAACAGTATCCCATTGACAGCCTTACATTCAATTAATTTAAAATAAACCGTTCAAAGGGTGGGCCTCAATTTCAAGGTATCATTAGAAAATACATTTACAGCGTAATTAGACAATTTGGGAATATTCAGTAAAAAGTTTGAAGTGACATATGGATGGTTTGAATGGAAGCCCGCTCTGAGCGGCCACTGTGATGCATGGGTTTTATCTACATTGTCGATCTATATATGTTTTCGTATCATTTTAAAACGATGCAGATTCAAGGTTCATATGGTGCCAAGGATGTCTGCACAAGTCAATGAAGGGAAGTGCTTGCGGTCTTCATTATCAATCAGTTTAAAATTTTGTGCATCAAAACTGTCGAGCATTGAATTTTAAATACATGCACTACTCAACGGACTAGGGATGTTGCATGAGCCATTGAAGGGATGTCCGTGCAGTTTTCTCTGTATACAGAGATATCCACAGTTGTCATAGGCTCATTCAGATATACCAACTGGGTTCTTGGATTACACATGCAAGTCTAACTTTCTCTACAAACATGTGTATCTGAAATTTGAGGTTCTGACCAGAGATAATTGTATAACCATGACATCATCGTTGTCTCTAATAATTTGTAGATGAAGTGATATGGTGCTATGTAAAGCATAAACAACCTTCATTATAACATCATATTCCTCGGGTGTTGTCTTCTTAATCTTATGCATTTTAGATACAAGCTCCTCGTATATAATTTCATTGCTCACAAGGATAAACTTAGAATCGCCACACTTATACAGCCATTTTTTTGTTCATTTATTAGCTCCCCCATCATAATAGCACCATATGGGCAGAATAGCTATGATGTTCAAATATTGTTGTACCTTAAAGGAAAAGACTTGGCCTATTAACCTTAGAATTATAGTACAACAATCTCAAAACATAACTATGTTTTCGTTTCCAACAGGATCCTTGATACTATTGGTGATCGGCGATAATCATTGTAGATCATCAGTACAATCAACGATCGGCAATCCATAGTGAATATTGATGATCGGCGATCCACGGTGTCTATCAGCAATCCACATGATTATCGGTGATCAACGGTGAACATCAACAAAGCACGGTGAATATCGGTGATCCACGCTAAATATCAACCATTTCAAAATTGAATATCAACAATCCCCATTGAGAGAAGTCCAAGGATCTCTATTGTGTATTTCTTATAAGATTCGTATTGAGGGAAGTCCAAGGATTTTCGATATGCATTTTGGACAAGATATCCTACAATGTCCTGTAAAATCTTGGTACTAAATCCTAAGACACCCATGAGCGTCACTATAAGAAGATCGTACCAGCCCAAATTGAATACATTGTGTAGCCTAAACTTGGTGAGTTAAGGGCAATCAGGATAGAATAAATGTTTCCACTAATTGTAAATAAATTACACTATAAACTTAGCTAAGTCAAACACTAATCGTCAGCACGTGAAATCTCATCGCCAACATATACCAAAAATGCTCAAATTAATCAAAGTAGCTCTAGACTGCTCATTCACAGTCCATTAAATCTGCAACCATAAAAAGATGTATGTCTTATCGGGTTTGACATCCATCGCAGACACTGATTCGAAACCGCACCTCAAATTGGTCAACTAGGGCCCGCAAGCATAGTGCATGGAACACGCGAATGCCTTAAGAAATATTATGAAGTTAAATGTTTCCCTCCTGCTTCGGACCGTTAGATATCCATCATAAATTAGATTTTAGCGACGGATTTTGGTCCGTCGCGAAATTTCGCGACGTTTGAACTGAGGATTTTCGAGAAAGACGGGATTGGCAACGGACTTGTTCCGTTAGCGACGGATTAAATCCGTCGTTAAACCAAGCGAGCAAAAATGCATTGCTAATCCGCAATTTTGATGTAGTGGATTTTGATCAAATTAAGAATATTGACTTAGATTAATACCCTACACATATCCATATAGTTGTGGTCTCAATCGATAATCAGTAACCGTCGAACATAACTTGTGACTATACTCGTTGATCGATGCATTTGAATGTCAGAGCGATCGTATCCAAACATAGATCTCTACTAGAGTCACATATCCCATGGTATAAATTGACCCGTACACCTCCTTATGAGCCCCAATAGTTAGAAACACCATCAACTCACCTCACCCGCAAGAATATCAAGTTCGCTTAAAACTAGAAAGCAGAAGCAACATTTCAAGACTTGAAAGATAGGTTGACATCCACTCCCATACTGGTATTGCCTAAGCAAGGGGTTAAATACACGATTTCTTGATTTCTGAGCCAAACATAGAATTATATATTAATTATCCTAATTTCTTGATCCCTGAGCCAAACATAGAATTACAGATCTAATGGTCAGAGTGGATCTCACATACACATCATAATGGGCCCCGTAAAAAATAAGGGGATAAGGACAACCCCTTAATATTTCAAGGGGCCCAGCCTTGTGTGTACATCAAATCAACTCTGAACATTTAGATGCATAATTGCACATTAGATCTACGACCAACAAATTAGGCTAAACTATGATTTGAGTGGGCTACGCTAAATGAAACAGTTGGGAGAACTTCCACCCTTGATTTTATGAGATGCACTGTCATGATTATATAAACTTTACTCTAATAATTAAATGTCATTCTAAAATTTAGGCCTAGGACAAAAAAAAATAGGCCATCCATTATTCAAGTGGGCCACACTAAGGGAAACAGTTCAAAATGAAGGGGTTGTTACGGTGGTGTATATATGTGTATAGTATGGTGTATACATGTGTATAGTATGGATATACACCTATACCATGGTCTTGTAACAAATGAAGATATACTCGGCTCCACTTTGGTGTTGGTGTCCCAAATTATTGTATGTAAACACTCTCGAGGTTGATTCGTTGCTTCAATTAATGTTAATCTTTCAATATTACACACCACATTTCCACGGGCTCCAATACGGATGGCCCATGAATTCAAAATCTCTGGTGAGAAAATCCTCATCCTTCAATCGGGGACTATAAAATAAATAGTTAAAGAAAGAAAATACAACCACCTGACAACAACTTGCTTTTTCGAACATAATAACTAATGTGCATAGGTGGCCGAACTGCAAAAATTGTGCTAAAGTAATAGTAAATCCCAACTACCAACTTGAACTAGTTTCTAGGGGGGAAAAAAAAAAGATAGTTATAGGGAAAAAAAAAATGCCGCTTAAAAATTGGTAATTATTCCAAAGTCTCACATGTGATGTGCACTAGAAGCAAGTCATTGGTGAATAAGTCCAAAATGATGAAGGACAGTATGGATAAAACATATACATCATGGTGGGACATAATTCATCTTGTTTTCCATACTTAAAACTTACTGCTGTTAATGTCATATACTACCCCTTCCACCACAAATTATTGTAGCATGTAATAAATGCTTAAAAAGTATAAAATATACAACAATTCTCCAGAAATACATCCAACCAAACATGCCCTTTGTGAGATTACTCAGATGCATGTAGCTCAAACTTAGATTAGTATTTCGTGTTTGAATAGATTAGTGTTTTGTGTTTGAATGCCCTGCTCTGCTTGACAAGGGTGCAACTTGAATTAAGAAATTACTTAAACCTGACTGTTTCGACTTGAACTTCAGGCCAGGTCATGTTGGGATGGGTTGAGGTCTAGCTGGGCTTTGGCTAGAAATCCTCAATCCTACCCTATGTTGGGCTGGATTTGGGTTGAATCTTCGAGGAATCAAACTTTATGTATCTATTCTACCTAAGGCGAGTAGTTATGGGCAAAAGTTTTCACCCATGGGCAAAATTTTGACTTTAGAATTCAAAGAAGACTGGCACCTACAAGTGGAAGGTGGCTTGTCCACACGGTTCATCCATTTTTTTTAAACTCATTTTAGGGTTTGAACTCAAAATTGAAGCATATCCAAACATCAAATGGACCCCACCACAGGAAACGGTGAGGATAATGATGTTCACCATCAAAACCTTCCCAAGGCCCACAGTTATATTTATTTGTCATCCAACCAGGTCATAAGGTCACACAGGCATGGATGAAGAGAAAACACAGATATCAGCTTGATCCAAAACCTTTATGGCCCCTTAAGATTTCAATAGTAGGTGTTTGATTTACACTGTCTCCGGTGGTGTGGTGCACGTGAGCTTTGGATATGCTTTGATTTTGGACCAATATCTAAAATAATCTGGTAAAACAGATGGATGGAGTGGATAAGACATTTCACTCATGAAGGGGCCCACGGGTTTTACTCAGTAATCAATCTGGGGAACAGGTTAGGTGCGCCCTGGCCTCACCCAAGACGGTACTGCCCTTACCTGTGGGACCCATTTTGATTATCTATTCTAAATCCATGCCGTTCATCTGTTTTTTCAAACCATTTCAGGGCATGGTATCAAAAACTAAGCAGATCTAAATCTCAAGTGGACCATATTATAGGAAACAGTGGTTACTGAACTCCCTACTATTAAAAACCTCCTAAGACCCATCTAATGTTTCCATATTACTTATTTGTCATCCAAGGTCACATAAACCTGGATGAAGGAAAAATAAATAAACATGAATCACCACTGTTTCCAAAGGTACGTTTCACATTAGATTTGGATCTACTTCATTTTGAATTCATTTCCTAAAATGATCTGAAAAACAGATGGACAGCATGAATGTAGAATAAATACATCATGATGGACCCATGGCAAAGGCACCGACTTGAGTGACGCCCGCACTTAATCTGCTCCCACGTTGATGCCTCGTTGTAAAAGAAAAGAGGATTGCCCACCGACAGTGCTTTATTGGTTTCATCTGATACATGTGTTTTATCCACATTCTCCATTTATTTTATTTTTCAAATCATTTTAGGGCATGAGCCCAAAAATAAGACAGATCCAAATTTCAAGTGGACCACATCATAATTTAAAAAAAAAAGAAAATTTAATAGTGATGATTTAATGCCCATTATTAAAACTTCCTACAGCTCACTATAATATTTATTTGCCATCCAAATTGTTGATTAGGCTACAGTGACCTGGATGAAGGGAAAACACAAATATCAGCTTCATCCATAACTTTTGTGGCCCATGAAAATTTTAATGTTAAATGTTTATTTGTTTCTCATGGTGTGGTTGGATGTCTTAGTTTTGGAATTGTGTCCTAAAATAACCTGAAAATTGATGGACAGCTTGGATTTATTACAAAAATAAAAAAAATAAAATAAAAAAAATAAAACCATAATGAAGTGGGTCCACAGATCACCGTCTGATCTTATTAGGCAATCTGCATCCCATCCATAAAGATTGCTGGGTAGCTTATAACACCGTAGATTTAAAATGGGTGTATTTCAAATTCAAATTAATGGTTGCTTTTTTTGTATTTGGTAATTTGGAAGTATAAAGGGAAAACACCCAACCAAATATTGAGATTAGTGTGTAATTTAAAGGAATTTGCTTTTAATTTTGTCTCACTTTAAGGGTAGGAGAGTTGCACACCTAACAGAAGTGTCTTTAGGCAACTAATTCACTAAACACGTGACATGCTTGATACCTAAAATAATTTAATTATTGGCTACAACACTAAAATCACATCAATAAAAAGATTTAAACCATCTATACACTAGACATATAATGGACGGTAAGAAAATGTCAATGAGTCACTTGTTTGTGATCTTTGCATTTTTGGCCCACCTAAGGCTTGGAATTTCCTCTTATTTAGCCAAAGCATATATTTTAATAATCTTATTACAATCATCCTATAAAATATCATATAAATACAGTAATTTAGGATATGAAAGCTTATTTAGTTAATCAAATCTAAGTCCTTTTATGGACTAAAGAATTCATAAATGAAAATTTTTAATTCCATAACATTTTAACCAAACACAAATGAATATTGGAAATCACCTTGATTCCAATGTAGTTGTGATGTAGATTCTCCAAATCTAAACTCTCAAATAGGCTTTACCGCTACCAGTGGTTAAGTGGAGCCATGGTGTTGTTTGTGGGAAATCCACCCAGTCCATGCATTTTGCCTGATCTATTAGGACATGGGCTCAACGAGGCAAATTCAAAACTAAAGTGACCCACAAGATAGAAACTTGTAAGTATTGAATGTCCACCGTTGAAATATTTGTGGAGCCACATAAGTTTTCAATCCCGCTAATATTTTTTGCATCTTTTGTTCATCTTAATAGGATTGAACTTAAGAACGGTACGGATGGAATATTAGACTCCGGAAAGATTTCCGCGGTAGGCATTTTCCAACGTGCGGCCCACTTAAACTTTGAATCTACTTTCTCAGGTGGGACCCATCTAGCTTCTCCCAAGAAGTTGCTGCACACGAGTTTGCGTGGACAATCCGCATCACCTTTACCAAACCCAGGGCCGAAGGACTTGGTTTTCCCTTACCAGTGCAAAGAGGTTACTACAAACGAATTTTTCCGTGGAGAAGAATGCAAATAAATAGATGAGGATTGCAGCAATCGCAACACCAACAACCTCTCTCTCTCTCTCTCTCTCTCTCTCTCTCTCTCTCTCTCTCTCTCTCTTCCCATATTGCCTTCCCAACGTCTATCTAATCCCACATGGATTCCAAACGGAACCAAAAGGCCGAAGCGCACATCTCGTCCAGCCCCGAAAGCAACGAAATCCCCTACGCGACCATCTTTGCTACTTTCTTCCTCACCTTCAATACTGTTATTGCTGTTAACCGGGCCCAACACGATATATTGGCTGTCGCTTTCATTCTCTCTATCTACGTATCAGTAATGTTGTTGTTTTTGTGCATAAACATATATGATCGATTGCCAGAGGGATCGGAGAGGGAGAGACTGAAGATTCCTATTTGGACTCTCTTGACGGTGATCCATGTTCTATTCGCTTATCGGGTTTCGACTATTCCGTTGGCCTTAGATTTGTTGGTTTGGATAACGGCGGTGTCCACCACCTTAATTGGCTTCTACTTCTTCTTTATCTACCCTATTACTGCTACCCATAAGAACAGGTACGGCACGAACTAGCCTTCACCTGTGGAGGAAGTCTAACGGCTACATTACAGACTCTCGAAACTAGTCAAATAACATTGGAGCTACTCCTGTTTTATATGGGCATTTTAATCACTGTTTTCTATTTATTCTGGTGTTGACTGATATCTACCGCTGCAATGGAATTTTGCAAGAAACTACCAATTGTAGAATTTACATTCCGATGCCTAAAACGTTTTTCAATAGAGTCCGGATCAATGAGAAGCTGTTTTTTATATTTTTTATTTTTTTAGTGAGTGGTGACGTGGACCAATGAGAATTAGGGTATCAGGAATCCTCTGTTGACCTGATAACAGAGGATCCCGACTCTTTTCAATAAGCTAAGGTGGAGAAATTTTACTGTACGACCCATATATGGCCCAGGAACCTTTTTAAACCCCCCACCTGTATCGGACATCTTTTCTCAGGTCGAAAATGCCCCTGCTTTTCCTTCCGGAAGCGGATCGGCTGGTTCTCGAAGACGAGCGCTGACGCACCTCGAACTCCGAGTTGTACCAACGGTTCAAAAGATATCAAAGTTACATGGGCCCCACAGTTATTTATTTATTATATCCACAACATTCATCCATATTTTGAGATCTTTACGGAGCATTATCAAAAAAAAAAAATCGTATCCAAAGATCAACTGGACCACACCACAAAGAGCAGCGGGAAAATTGATTTTTACTGTTAAAATTTTTGTAGGGCCCACTGTAACATTTATTTTCCATCCAATCTATTCATAAGGTCACAAAGACCTGAATGAAGAGGAAAAACAAATTTCATAATGATCCAAAACTTCTGTGACCCCTAAAAGGGTTTCAATGGTAGTCGTTCAATCCTCCACTGCCTTTTACAGTGTGGTTCACTTGATAGCTAGGTCTGTCTTATTTTTCGTCTCAAGCGTTAATACGAGTTCACCAAATAGATGGACGGTTTGGATATAACATATACCTCATAATGGGACCCACAAAAAGCAGTGGGAATTACAAAGGAAAAAAAAAACTAGCCAGCTGACCCGGTCGACGACTCGCTGTCCCACTGACCCGGTCTGGTCGACTCCGACCGGGTCCACTCTACTTCCAAACAACTCCCAAAACCCCACCCAAACTGGTGATAGTACTGGGCTAAATATCAGGCCATCTGATCTGTCACGTCTTCTCTACTTGGGAGGCATGATATATTGATGCTGAATCCTTTCTGCCCTCGTGTCACAAGCTTAACCATTTCTGGCTCTAATTTAAACAGCAGGAGGCTTGTATGTAGCAGGGTAGAGTGAGGTTTAGTTGTAAGTTAGACCTTTGTAAGGTAATGTAGAGATCTCTAGGATTCTAGAGTTGTCTAAGAAGTTTTGGCAGCTAGACTTTTAGTATAATTGAGAAAGTTTAGAGGATTCCTGTACTGTCCAATGAATGTTAAATGGTATAATCCAAGCCATATAAGATATCTAGAATGTTCCAAGGCCTATATAGGTGAGTTTTACTCATTTGAGACTTCTGAATTCTAGCAGCTCTTTCATAGAACTCATTTGAGACTTCTGAATTCTATCAGCTCTTTCATAGAGCAATACGAGTTATTTCCTACTTTACTCGTGTTCTCTAGCGTCCTAGTCATGGTCTTGTGCACAACGCTTGGTGTTGCAAACTTGTGGAGACCGTCTTGAGTAGCTTTGCGGTTTCTACACAGGTGCTGCTTGAGCAAGAGGGATAAGGAATTAGTAAGTCCATGACTCTCCATTCTTTGCCTTTGATGCTTCATTCCAATTACTTGTCTTGTTGACAATAATTGTCTTACCTTGCAGTCCTGGCACAGTGTGTTAATGATGAAACTCTTGGGCTTATTAAGGACCGTGAAGATGAGTGGTTGGTGGTTGGTGGAGAGCTGTCCGAAGGGCACTAGCTAGGGAACCATTGGGAATACAAAATCAACATTCATCCTAGTCTTATGTTTTATGTTAAAAGTGTTATATGCACAGTCACTATTAAGAGGTTTGAAATGTATGGAATTTACTGTCTTGTTTTAAAATGGACCTTTAGGTCTTGAAATATATAACTATCTTGGTTTAAAATATTAAATCCAAGTATCCATGAAATGCATGGAATTGACAGTGAAGTGAAGAGGAATTGGCCGTGAAATGAATGGAAATAACCGTGAAGTGAAGGGAATTAACCGTAAAATGCATAGAATTGACCGTCAAGTGAAGCGAATTGACCGTGAAATGAATGAAATGACCCTGAAGTGAAGGGAATTGAATGTGAAATGTATAGAATTGACCGTGAAGTGAAGGGGAATCGCCGGAATTGACCGTAAAATGCATGGAATTGACATTGAAGTGAAGGGGATTGATTGTGAAATGCATGAAAATGACCGTAAAGTGAAGGTGATTGATCGTGAAATGCATGAAAATGACCGTAAAGTGAAGGGGATTGACCGTGAAATGCATGGAAATGACCGTGAAGTAAAAGGGAATCGCTGGGATTGACCGTGAAATGCATGGAATTGATCATGAAGTGAAGGGATATGACTGTGAAACGCATGGAATTGACCGCGAAGTGAAGGGGAATCGTCAGAATTGACCGTGAAATGAATGGAAATGACCGTGAAGTGAAGGGAATTGACCATGAAATGCATGGAATTGACCATGAAGTGAAGGGAATTGATCATGAAATGCATTGAATTGATTGTAAAGTAAAGGGAATTGACTGTTTGCATGGAATTGACCGTGAAGTGAAGAATTGACCGTGAAATGCATAGAATTGACCATGAAGTGAAGCGAATTGACCGTGAAATATGCGGAATTGACCATGAAGTGAAGGGAATTAGCCGTGAAATGAATTGAATTGACCATGAAGTGAAGGGGAATCGCCGGGATTGACCGTGAAATGCATGGAATTGACCGTGAAGTGAAGAGAATTGACCATGAAATGAATGGAAATGACCGTGAAGTGAAGGGAATTGACCGTGAAATGCATGGAATTGACCGTGAAGTGAAGGGGAATCGTCGGAATTGATAGTAAAATGAATGAAAATGACCATGAAGTGAAGGGAATTGATCGTGAAATGCATGGAATTGACTGTGAAGTGGGGAATTGACCATGAAATGCATTGAATTGACCATGAAGTAAAGGGAATTGACCGTGAAATGCATGGAATTGACCATGAATTGAAAGGGAATCGCCGGAATGGACCATGAAATGCATGGAATTGACCGTGAAGTGAAGCGAATCGACCGTGAGATGCACGGAATTGACCATGAAGTGAAGAGAATTGACCGTGAAATGAATTGAATTGACCGTGAAGTGAAGGGCAATCGCCGGAATTGACCGTGAAATGCATAGAATTGACCGTGAAATGAAGGGAATTAACTGTGAAATGAATTGAATTGACCGTGAAGTGAAGGGAGTTGACCGTGAAATGAATTGAATTGACCGTGAAGTGAAGGGAATTGACCGTGAAGTGAATTGAATTGACCGTGAAGTGAAGGGAAATTGTCGAAATTGACCGTGAAAAGCATGTAATTGACCGTGAAGTGAAGGAAATTGACTGTGAATGAATTGAATTGACCATAAAGTGACGGGAATTGACCGTGAAATGAATTGAATTGACCGTGAAGTGAAGGTGAATCGCCGGAATTGATCATGAAATGCATGGAATTGACCATGAAATGAAGGGAATTGACTGTGATGTGATTGAAATTGATCACGAAGTGAATGAAATTGACATCGAAGTTAATGAAATTCACCGCGAACTGATTGAAATTGACGGCAAAGTGAATGAAATTGACCGCGAAGTAAATAAAATTGACTGCGAAGTGAATGAAATGGATTTTCGACCATCGACCTGATGAAATCTTGGAAAATAACTAGGTTGGTTGGCTAAAGTAGCTTCTCCTACCCAAAATCATATATGCTACGTCAAGTAACTAATTTTGGTTTAGAAGATATTCTTATTAAATGAATAAAGAAAGAAATGAAAAGAGAGAGAGAGAGAGAGAGAGAGAGAGAGAGAGAGAGAGAGAAATTATACGCTTATATATACATATTTATATAAATATGCACTAGAGAAAAATGTATGTATAATAAAGTTCTCCATGTTAAAAAAACAAAAAAGTGCACATATTGTCGCAACACTACGGTTATGGATACGGTTATAATCCGTAGCCATGAGGAACCCCAGCTTTCAAAAATCACATTTCCTAAAAAAGTAGGGGCATTTTGGTCCAATAAATGTGCATCCGTACAGCTAGGGCTTATTCTTGGAGCTAAAAGCAAGTGGGCTTAAAAAGGTTCATGGGCCATATATGGGTCATACAGTAGGAAATTTCTCGCTAAGGTGGGTCGGGGACTCGGGACGCAGATTTCCTGCAAAAGCTTTTCCCATGAACTTCTTGCACTGGAAATCTAGGTGGGGCCCACTGTTATGTTCGTGAGAAATCCACCCCGCCATCCGTTTGGTGAGATCATTTTAGAATATCAAACCAAAAATGATTTGGATCCAAAACCCAAGTGGGCCGAAAATGTAACGATTGAACGTCCACAGTTGAAATTTTCACGGGGCCACATAAATTTTGAATCTGGGTAATATTTGTGTTCTCAGTTCATCCCAGTAGTAATGACGTTATTAACGATATGGATGGTATTTAAATATCACTGTCAACTACTGGGAGGTTTCAATGGTAGGAATTTCCCTACCCACCTTTTCCTTGTGCGGCTCACCTAAGTCTTCGATACTTCTCACTTTTAGTCTCATGTCCTAAAATGAGTTTACAAAATGTATGTACGGAGTAGATTTCTCACAAACATTACTCTGGGCCCACATAGGTTTCAAGCGCACAGGAACTTTATGCGAAAAGCTTTTGCAGTAAATCCGCGTCCGAAGGTATTATAGGACGCAGATTAGATACTAAGAGGTTGAGTAGTGAGACTCGCCAGCCACTAAAGTGACATCACCAAGTTATGTGGGACCCACCATGATGTATTTGTTGTATCTCCACCATACATTCATTTGGAGAGATCATTTTAGGGCATGATACAAAGAATGGGTCAGATCCGAATATGGAGTGGACCCCACCACAGAAAACAATGCGAAGAGTGATGCCCACCGTTGAAACCTTCCTAAGGTTCACTATGATGTTTATTTGAGATCCAACGTGGTCATAATTTAAGAAAGACATGAAAGACGAGAAAACATAAATTTCAGCTTGATCGAAAACTTTTGTGGCGCTTAGAAATTTTTAATGGTGGGCGTCACTCTCTCCATTGTTTTTTAAGCTTTGTATCTGACTAATTCTTTGGCTCATGCCCTAAATTTATATCTCCAAATGGATGGACGGTGTGGATACAATACATACATCATGGTGGTCCCACAGAACTTTGTGATGTCACTTCAATAGGGAGTCTCTCCGGTCAACTCGTCGGCAGCTAATCCGCGTCCGGTATTACAGGAGGACGCGGAGTAGCCAGTGGCGGCACTTCAGAGCACCGACCACCAGCCATTGGCTGCTGGCAGGAGAGTAGACAATCCGCCCACTGTGATGTTTGTGAGAAATCATCTCCGTTCATCTACTTTGTGAGTTCATTTTAGGACATGAGGTCAAAAATGAACAGTATCCAATACTCAAGTGGGACAAAAACGTGATAATTGAACTTCCACAGTTGAAATATTCGTGGGCCAATAGAAGTTTTGAATCATGCTAATATTTGTGTTTTCAGTTCATCCCAGTAGGAATGAGTTATGAATGGTATGGATGGAATGCAAACATTAAAGTCGAATCCAGGGAGGTTTCAATGGTAGGAATTTCCCTAACCACCTTTTCCTTTAGCACAGCCCACTTGAGTCCTTGATCCTTCTCAATTTTGATCTGCTCTCCTAAAATGAGCTCAAATAACAGATGGATGGAGCTAATTCCTGACAAACATCGCGGTAGGCCCCACTTAAGTTTATAGCGCAAGAAACTTCTTGCGAAAGGCTTTTGCAGGAAATCCGCATCCGAACAAAGGTGTGAGGAATCTGGTGGCCCTCCATCATGTTAACATGAAATTCATCCATCATGTTAATGTGAAATCTATTCAAACCACCGAATGCATCACCCCCTGCTATGACCAGGTCCCAACACTCAACTCCATCCCTAATTAAGTTGGAGTACTTGATTGAAACGGTGTAATAGACAATACTTGTTGAGGTCAAAATCTGGACCACCCTCCACTCAATGCCGCTAACCTTCAACAAACCCTGGTCCTGCACAGAAGGATGAGCACAGGAGAACCTGGCTCATCCGGAAACCCTCCAATGCCTAAGTCAGGCTAAGGAATCTGGGTCTAAGTTGAATGTAGGGAGAGGGTGCGAGATATTGCGTACCTGTAGCAATGGGGTCCCATGGTATTTGTACCTGTGGGTTGAACGATCCATGCCTGTTAATCTCGGCATGATTTGCTCAATCAGTAAGATATTGTAATCGTGGAGATATTATCCCTAATCTTTCGGTCGTGCGGCATATCATGTCTTAAGGGCGTGTATCCTTGGGCGAAATCTTCGGTCATGTCCGTATTTGGGTTAGTCTTCAGGCTCAGCACACGGAGTATCCTTACCTGGGCTCGACCTCAGCCTGGGCATAAAGAGTATCCTCACCCGAGCTCAGCCTCAAGCTATGTGGACCCTAGGCCGAGCACTAGTAGTTGGAGTTTGTCAATAGATCACCGATGTCAGAGTTCGATGAATGATACTGAGGATGAAGGTCAGAGCTTGACTCAGCCATCCTTCTTCGGATGAGGACGAGGGTTTGGATCAACCAATCAGGGTTGTAGTTCGGAGTCGTGATTCATTAGTGGAGAGCTCGTCTTAGCTAACCTACTGTCGTAACCCGAGGGTCGGTTTATACTTGACGCGGTATCCTCCTTCCGATGCCTTGTTAACCAATTTGGGTAGCTCAAGCCGACCCTGATTATCCTTGTTCAGATTTTCCCATAACAGAAGCCTCCTACTCTCTTGGTCCGAATTCGAACTTAAAGAGTAAACGCCTGGGGAAACAAAACAATGTCTACATGCCTCTACTCATGATGGCGATTGGGATGATCGGGGCGCAATTAATGCGCCACATACGCCTCAGATCTCGCGTGTTGTACGGCGGCCACAACCCTTCAGCTTCTATCCCTTTGGCGAACGACGCGTGGAGACGGTTACGATTCGCAATCAGTAGAGTGAAGGAGACAGCGCCACGTGTATGCGGGGAGACAAGGAGCCGCCTGCACCATTAATGACATTAAATGCTGAGAAGACTCCGACCTTGAAGCGTGGGTTCGGACGTATGACTTTCTTCCACGTGTCCCTTAGTGTCAGTGCCGAGTTGCCTTGGTTTTGAAAACACCCGTTTGCAATGATGACACCAAGTAATGATGCGGTTATATAAACCCCTTCCATTCTCATTCTCACACTCCTTGCGCTCTTACTTCTCATTCTCCCTACTCTTTCCTTTTGAATCGCCCTCTGCTAAAAATCGCCCTTCGTCAAAAATCGCCCTCTGCCAAAAAAAGGATTTTCATCGCGATATAAAGGGTTTCGGACCATCGGAGAAGAGATTTTGCTCAAAGGAAGCCGTCAGAGTTAGAAAAATTTTTGCTGGAGGAAATCGCCTACAACGCTGTGAGTCTTCCATCACTTTAAAGCCTTTTTCCTTGCAGCATCTCGAGCAACTCTGACGAAGTAGAAGGGGTCCAAGGAGCTAGTTTAGACTTCGAATCAGAGTCTATCGCCTCGGGACCCTGAGAGTCCGAAGGCCCTTTTGAGGCCATACCCCTTGTCACTTCAGTCCCGACCCAGGGAACCGCTAGTCAGAGGGTCAAAAGCCAAGGCAAGAGACCAAAGAGGGCTCTTAGAGATCCTGCGGGGGCGGTTGAAGGCAGGCCCCTCGAGAGGCAGGTCAAAACTACTAGTCCCTAGGGGCTCAATCCTGGTCAAGTCCCAGATGGCCTAGCTCCGCAAAGACTATCAAATTTTCGACTTGGTACACATCTGAGCCCCTACCCCCACGGACCAAGCAGGCCCTCCAGCTGAGGGGGAGATTGTTATTTTCATCTGTGCCCTTCAATGCGGGCTCTAATTTTCCATCCATCTATTCTTGCGCGAGCTGACCGCACAGCTGAGAATAGCGTCGGGGCAACTAGTTTCGAACTCCTGGAGGATCCTCGCCTCCACCTTTATTCTCTGGCTGGGGAATCAAAGGCTGACACCAGATAAGTTCCTTTTTTTTTATATGGCCAAATACGATAGGTCGAATAAGGTCTGGTGGTACTTCTCGGCTAGGCCTCTATGTGTCCCGGGTCTGGTAAGTCAACTTCCCTTTTCTAATAAAGACTGAAAAGGAAAGTGGTTCTGGGCCTCGGAGAAATGGGAGGCCCTTGCCTCTAAATTGCACGGACTGTGGGTCCGAGTCCCTACCAAGTTTGCCAACCTAAGTCAGACACTTCTTTTTAGTCGCACTACATGCTCGATCCATCGTTCTGTGTTTTAACTCATACTCTGCTTCTGTTTACAGCTCAGCCGAAGGGGGGCCCTGACCTCTCTTTTCTTCAAAAGCGGCAGGTCAACCGAGCCAGAGTGCTCTCCGAGGACCAGCGCGTCTGGTTTGAACTCATCACCGGGAAGAACTTGGTGTCGTTTGGCTTCTGTAGAATCCAGCCTACTCTCTTTGTTCTGGGTAAGCGGGGTAAGGACCTTCGAAAATTGGTTTGCTGACATTCAGTCATTCAATAGATTTTACTTGGCTGATTCCCTCTTTTGGAGAGGAATGGAGGTAGGCGGCTCGAAGAGAAAGAGGCTGATAGTGCCACACCCTCCGATGGACGTCTTCCTCTCATTTGAGCCGAGGACGAAGGTGATGTCAAAGAAGATGAAGACTTCTGAGGCCGAGGTTGCTCCGACTACAGTCATGACCCCCGCTGAAGCCGTTCCCATTGCTGCCGCAAGCTCTGCCCCTAACGCACGAGATCCCGAGGCCCCTGTCAGAGTCGAGCCTATCACCATCTCGACGCCATCTGCAGAAGAACCAGCCCCCGAGGTTCCGCCTTCAGCGGCTGCGGGCCTTCCTGGGGTGGAGAGAGAGGCAGTTGAGGAGACTCCTAGTACTGTCATCCCTGCATGATCCGTAGCTCACTGCCCTGCTGCTGAGGCTAAGCTCTTAGCCGGTCGCACTGACGCCCTTGTCGGATAAACCACCACGCCCAAGGCTACTAAGCTTCTGTGGCCTACTCCAGAGACTCCGCCTCCCGGTTATTATATGACTTTGCTAAACCCATGGGCGGCCATGCATGTACCAGAGTCGAGGATAGCCGACACACTCTCCCGACGCCACGTCAACTTCATGAATGACTACGCAGCAGTCTGTTACCAGTCACTGCCAATGATGGTGGAGATGAAGGAGATGGAACGACTCAAGGCGGAAAGGGCCGAGTTTGTGGTGGAGAAGGCAAAGCAAGAGGCGCAGAGAGCCAAACTTGAGGCACAGAGGGCCGAGCTCGAGAAACTATTGGAGATTTCGACTACGGAGCAAAAGGAACTGAGAAGGGCTGCTGCCGAGGGTCGAGTGAGGGAGCTAGCACTCCAGGATGAGGTCAACTAACTCCAAGCTCACTTGGACATGGCCGACCCAGAGGTCAAGCGTCTGCGCGAGGCTAACAAGGACCTAGAGTTTAGGATCGCGGAGGCCGAGTCGGGGCTCGGTGACGAAGGAGACACTTAAGACGGAGCAACGGCTGATTGCGAACCGGTTGGCCCAGCAGCGGATCACCCTCGAGGCCGCGGCATTTGTAGACCGGGCAACACTACGAGAAGAGCTTGAGGCTCGAGCAGCCTCGCAGGCTACCGCAGCCGTGGCCGAATACAAGGGGTCAACTGAGAGGGCCAAGGAGCTGGACAAACTGTATTACTTTGGCTATAACACTGGCTTCGATGCTTGCATCGTTGAGGTCCGAAAGCTTCATCCGACTATCGACCATAACGCTTTCGCTGCAGACGAGGCTGAGGATACTAAACGGGTCGTGGCAGATAAATCTCAAGTGGACCACATTACAGGAAACAATGGGATTGCACACTTACCATTGAAAAAAAAAATTGGAGATTACCAAGTTTTGGATCAAGATGATATTTAGATTTTCTTTCGTTGAGCTTTGTGTGACCTTATCAATAAGTTGGATGACAAATAAACATTACAATGAGCCTTAAGAAATTTTTAATAGTGAACATTTTGTTAACATTGTTTTCCTTTGATGTGGTCCACTTGAGGTTTGAATTTGCATCATTTTTTTAGCTCATGTCCCAAAATGAACTGGCAAAATGAATGGACTTCATGGATATAACAGATACATCATGATCGCCCACGGACCTTTGACACGAGCTAGGTGGCTGGTGTTGTGTCACTGGCCAAACCGCATCCCTCCGGGATATAGCAGATATGGACAGGTGCTGGAGGTTGGTGGATCCCTGAATTTGGGGCCACCATAATGTATATTACTTACAACCATGCCGTTCATCTGTTTTTACATTTCGTTTTAACGCAAATCCTAAATATTAGGTAGATCCAACTCTCAAGTGGACCATACAGTAGGAAACAGCAGTGATTGACCAATAAAAACTTCTTGTGGGTCATGAAAGTTTAAGATCATGATGATATCGGTGTAATCCCTTCGTCCGCGTCATTATGACTTTATCAATAGATTGGACGGAATAGACATTTCAGTGGTGCCCAAGAAGTTTTTAATAGTGGGTATTCAATACCGGCATGCTGTTTCCTCTTGGATCTAATTCAGTTTTGGAACCATGTCTTAAAATAATCACACAAAATAGATGAACGGCGTGGATTTCTGAAAAACATATCGGTGGGTTCCATCAGCTTCCCTTGCCAATGGCTAGTGGTCAGTGCTATGTGGGCCCCACCATGATGTATATGTTTCATCCCTGTCCATTTTTCCTGATCATTTTATGATATGATCCCAAAAATGAGTTAGATCCAAATCTCAAGTGGACTACACAGTGTTGATTGAACGCCCACAATTAAAAACTTCCTATAGGCCACGAAAGTTTTTGATCAGGATGATATTTCTTTTTTCCCTTAATCTAGGTCTCCACGACCTAATCAACATTTTGGATGTCAAATAAACATTGCATTGGGCTTAGAAGGTTTTTAATGGTGGATATATAATCACTACTGTTTTCCTGTGGTGTGGTCCCCTTGATTTTTAGATTTGCCTCATTTTTAATATTAGCATCTAAAATGATATGTAAAAATGTATGGACGGCATGGATAAAACACATACATCATTTCGGGTCCACAAAGCACCAGTGGCAGCGTCGTTAGCGAAACCGCGTACAGGGGAAGCTACTGCGAGAGAGCTTTTGCCGACGAAATCGGATTGCGTACTAGTTACTCCGTACGTTCTTATCATACTGAGTAAACTCAGTTGGGCCCACCGAGAATGTATGTGGTTTATCCACGCCGTCCGTTCTTTTTTCCAGATCATTTTATGGGTTCAAACCAAAATTGATGCATATACAAACCACAAGTGGACCATACCACTGGAAAAGGTGGAAGTATTAATTTCAACCGTTGAAAACTTTCGAGGGCTCCAAGTGATGTTTATTTGTCATCCAACCTGTTCATAATATCAGAAAGACGTGGATGAAGGGAAAACACAAATATCAGCTTGATATAAAACTTCTGTTGTCCCCAAGAATATTTCAACGGCAGATGTTCAATTCACTGTTTCCGGTGGTGTGGTCCATTTGACGTTTGAATATAATCCATTTTTTGGATAAAGCCCTAAAATTATGTGTTAAAAGAGATGGACGGAGTGGATATAATGCATGAATGACACTGGGGCCCACGGAGTTTACTCAGTACGCTTACCGTACTGAGTTACTCAGTACGCAATCCGCTTCCTTTGCCGACTCCACGTTGCAGGCGATCCGCGTTCCCTTTTCGCAAACACGTAGCAGACTAGGCTACTTTTATCCTAAAAATGAAATTTCCGTACAAATCACTATGTAAATAAGGAAAGGCTTTCCAGGTAATTCGCATCTTTTTGGCAAACACAGATCAGAGACGTTATTTTTGTAATTACCATCCTTTTTTGCGAACACAATCAAAGAAGCTATTTTCACAAACCCAAACCAAATAGGCAACCACAGACGAAATTCCCGTAGAGGTGATTACAAATAAATAGAGAGGATCGTAGCAAGCACTACACCAACAAGCCTTACTACATCTCTCTCTCTCTCTCTCTCTCTCTCTCTCTCATTTATACATTTCCCACATTTCCTTTCCAACCTCTATCAAATCCCATATGGATACCAAACGGAACCAAAACGCCCAAGTGCTCATCTCGTCTGGCCCCGAAAGCAACGAACGTGATCCCAGCTTCCTCTACGTGTACTTCTTCACTACTTTCTTCCTCACATTCAACACTGTAGTTGCCGTGATTCGGGCCCAACATAGTATATTGGAGGTTGCTTTCATTCTCTCCATCTACGTATCAGTAATCTTGTTGATTTTGTGTATGCATGTTTATATCCGGTTGCCGGAGGGATCGGAGAAGGAGAGGTTGAAGATTCCTATTTGGACCCTCATGACGGTGCTCCATGTTCTATTCGCTTATCACGTTTCGACTATCCTACCGTTGGCATTAGATTTTTTGGTTTGGATCTTGGTGGGGTCCACTAGCTTAGTTAGCTTCTACTTCTTCTTCATTTACCCTATCAGTGCTAGCAATAAGAACAAGTCCGGCGTGAACCAGTCTTCATCTGTGGAGGAAGTTTAACAGCTACGTTGCAGATCTCTTGAAACTAGTCAAATAACATTTGAGCTACTACTGTTCATGTGTAGTTTCTAAGGGCATTTTAGTCACTGTTGTCTATTTATTTTCGTTATGAATGAAATCTATCACTGTAATGGAATTTTACAAGAAACTACCTAATGTAGAATTTCAATATTTCCAATTAATGCCTTTTTCAAAAAGGCTTTCAATAAGCTAAGGGCGGGTCAGGCTCGCCTAAACTTAGCTCGATCTCTGATTAAGGTGGAGCACAAGATTGAAAAAAATTGTATGAGCAATGTTTACCCTCCAAATTATTTGGTTTGGAGTGGGAATGGGTCTGATTTTTAGGCCTCATGCCTAAATTTTAATAGGTCATCTATTAGTTAAAATGGTTTTCATATAATCATCACAGTATGTGTAAGAATCAAGGTGGACGTCTCTCTTAAATGTTTCTTTTGGTGTGGTCCACTTGAGCTTTGGATATGCTTTGATTTTGGACTAGTAATTAAAATAATCTGGTAAAACAGATGGATGGAGTGGATAAGACATGTCACTTATGGAGGGCCCCACAGGGTTACTCAGTAATCAATCTGCTTCTATTCATGGCTGGGGAACGGATTAGGTGCGCCCTGGCCTCAGCCAAGACGGTGCTGCCCTTACCTGTGGGACCCATTTTGATTATCTATTCTAAATCCATGCCGTTCATCTGTTTTTTCAAACCATATTAGGGCATGATATCAAAAACCAAGCAAATCTAAATCTCAGGTTGACAATATTATAGGAAACAGTGGTTATTGAACTCCCCGCCATTGAAAACCTCCTAAGACCCATCTAATGTTTCCATATTACTTATTTGTCATCCAAGGTCACACAAACCTGGATGAAGGAAAAATAAATAAACATGAATCACCACTGTTTCCAAAGGTACGTTTCAAATTAGATTTGGATCAACTTCATTTTGAGTTCATTTCCTAAAAGGATTTAAAAACAGATGGACAGCATGAATGTAGAATAAATCCATCATGGTGAGCCCATGGCAAAGGCACGCTCCCGCATTGATGCCTCATTGTAAAAGGAAAGAGGATTGCCTACCGACAGTGCTTTATTGGTTTCATCTGATACATGTTTATCCAGATTGTCCATTTATTTATTTTTCAAATCATTTTAGGTAGAGCTGGGCATCGGTCCTGATCGGATCAGATTAGGTTCAACTCGACCTGATCCGAAATTCTACAGGCTGGACCCGAATCCGATCAAATCCGTGCCCGGATCTGGGTCACATGATTCGGACAGATTCGATGAATGGTTTCCGCGACTCGAACAGTGTCCGAGTCGGTTAGAAAAATCGAGTCGGATTGGGTAAAATTCGGATATATAAATTTAATTAAATTATTTCATTTGATGTACTCTACTTTAATCTTTAACATATCTACTTTTTGTATTCAATGGCTAAAATAATATGTAAAAATTGATGAACGGCTTAGATAAAACATACACATCAAGGTGAGCCCCACATGAATATGAAAGAACTTCCAATCTAACGTATACAACGTTTTTACTGAATCTCTGACGTGCAGTGCACGAAAACCAAACTACTTGCCTTTCACGCAAGCAGGGCTGTATAGGGTAATTTTTTAATCCAAGGGAGCAGGGTTTGTAGATCTAACCATAGGATATGTGTTATATCAAAACCGTTCATCCATTTTCTAAGCTTGTCTTAAGGCTTGAGACGAAAAATAAGAAGGACCTAACTATCGAGTGGACCACACGAATGGTTTAACTGTGAAAATCATTCTCTGCTACTATTTGTGGTGTGGGCCACATGATCTTTAGATATTATTTATTTTTTGCATAATACTCTATAATTATCTCTAAAAGTATATGAACGGTGTAGATATGATAAATACATCACTGTGGGGCCATAACTTCGATCTCCTTTGAACCGTCCGTACAGCACGGAGCTTGAGGAGCGCCTGCAGCTCGAGAGGCCAGATGTATTACAGCTGTACGCTGTACTAGAAAGCGGAAACGGATGGGCTACTCCTCTGGTCACCGGACATCCGTCCTCTGTGGGCCCCACCATGATGTATGTGTTTCATCCATGCCCTCCATTTATTTTTATAGATCATTTGAAGTTATTAGAAAAAAATGAGGTATATTGAAATCTCAAGTGGACCACATTATAGAAAACAGTGTTGAATGAATTTTGACCATTAAAAACGTTATGTAGGCCATAAAAGTTTTTGATCAAGCTGATATTTATTTTTTCCCTTCATCTGGGTCCTCATGACTTGATCAACATATTTTATGCAATTTATGTGTTTTATCCACATCGTTCATTCATTTTTAGGAAAATTATGGTAAAAAAATAAAAAAATATATTTTATACTACTTGCTGTCTATCGGTTCGGGTCTGTTCGGTGCGGTTCGGGTATCCGGGTCGAGTCGGTCCAGACAGAGGTCACCTGACCCGAAAAAAAATCGGATCTGGAAATCACAACCCGATCAGGGCCGATCTTGACCGTCGGTTCTGTTCGAAACGGGCCGGATCGGGCCGGATCCGCCGGATCGAGTCACAAATGCACACCTCTAATTTTAGGGCATGAGCCCAAAAATAAGACATCCAAATTTCAAGTGGACCACATCATTAAAAAAAAAAAATAGTGATGATTTAAAGCCCATTATTAAAACTTCCTATAGC
The DNA here is from genome assembly GCF_029962835.1 of Magnolia sinica. Taxonomy (NCBI): domain Eukaryota; kingdom Viridiplantae; phylum Streptophyta; class Magnoliopsida; order Magnoliales; family Magnoliaceae; genus Magnolia; species Magnolia sinica. The sequence continues at coordinate 188,233 of NW_026682796.1, read as the reverse complement.
TCACTATAATATTTATTTGCCATCCAAATTGCTGATTAGGCTACAGTAACTTGGATGAAGGGAAAACACAAATATCAGCTTCATCCATAACTTTTGTGGCCCATGAAAATTTTAATGTTAAATGCTTATTTGTTTCTCTTGGTGTGGTTACATGAGATTTGGATGTCTTAGTTTTAGAATTGTGTCCTAAAATGACCTGAAAATTGATGGACAGCTTGGATTATTATTATTATTATTATTATTATTTTTAAAAAAACATAATGATAGTGGGCCCACAGATCACCGTCTAATCTTACTGGGTAATTTGCATCCCTTCCATAAAGATTGCAGGGGAACTAACTCCGACCTTAGATTTAAAATGGGTGTATTTCAAATTCAAATGGTTGCTTTTTTCGTATTTGACAACATTGATTTTGGAAGTATAAAGGGAAAACACCCAACAAAATGTTGAGATTAGTGCATAATTTAAAGGAATTTGCTTTTAATAATTTTTTTTATCTTTGAAGGGAGGAGAGTTGCACACCTAACAAAGGTGCCTTTAGGCTACTAATTCACTAGACACGTGACATGCTTGATACCCAAAATAATTTAATTATCAGTTAGAACACTAAAATCACATTAATAAAATGATTTAAACCATCTATGCGCTAGACATATAATGGACAGTTAGAAAATGTCAATGAGTCACGTGTTTGTGATCTTTGCATTTGCGGCCCACCTAAGGCTTAGAATTTCCTCTTATTTAGCCAAAGCATATTTTTTAAAAATCTTATTACAATCATCCTATATATAAAATATCATATAAATACAGTAATTTAGGATATGAAAGCTTATTTAGTTAATCAAATCTAAGTCCATTTGATATACTAAAGAATTCCAATACTCTCTAAATACAAGCTTCTAAATGAAAATTTTGAATCCCATAACATTTTAATCAAATACAAATGAAGATTTGAAATCAACTTGATTCTAATATAATTGCGGTATAAATTCTCCAAATCTAAGCTCTCAAATAGGCTTTACTGCTACCACTGGTTAAGTGCATAGAGCCATGGTGTTGTTTGTGGGAAATCCACCCAGTCCATGCGTTTTGCCTGATCTATTAGGACATGGGCTCAATGAGGCAAAGTCAAAACTGAAGTGACCAACGAGATAGAAAATTGTAAGTATTGAATGTCCACCGTTGAAATATTTGTGGAGCCACATAAGTTTTCAATCCCACTAATATTTTTGCATCTTTTATTCATCTTAATAGGAATGAACTTAAGAACGGTACGGATGGAATATTAGGGACGCGGATTGCGTCCTACCCCTGCCCGGACGGTAATCCGTCCGAGCAGGGCTCTGTGGGGCCCATAGTGATGTAAGTGTTTTATCCAAGCCGTTAATCGCTTTTCTCAGATCATTTTAAGCTATGAGCCAAACACTGAGCAAGGTACAGGGATTACTGGACCACAAAGTGGGGATTTAATGTCCACCATTAAAAACTTCTTGGGAGCCGGAGAAGTTTCGGATCAAGCTAATATTTGTTTTTTCACTTCATCCACGTATACATGACCTTATTAATAGGTTGGATGATAAAAAAACCATCACGGTGGCCCTTAGAAAGGTTTCAACGGTGGGACTTGGTTTTCCAATCCCAGTGCAAGGAGGTTTTCCAATCCCAGTGCAAAGAGGTTACTACAAACGAATTCTTAGGTAGAGAAGAATGCACATAAATAGAGGATTGCAGCAATCGCTACACCAACAACCTCTCTCCCTCTCATATTTATACATTCCCCTTCCTGACGTCTAACCACACATGGATCCCAAACAGAACCAAAAGGCCCAAGCGCACATCTCGTCCAGCCCCGAAAGCAACGAAATCCCATACGCGACCATCTTCGCTACTTTCTTCCTCACCTTCAATACTGTAATTGCTGTTAACCGGGCCCAACACGATGTATTGGCAGTCGCTTTCATTCTCTCTATCTACGTATCAGTAATCTTGTTGTTTTTGTGCATAAACATATATGATCGATTGCCAGAGGGATCGGAGAGGGAGAGACTGAAGATTCCTATTTGGACTCTCTTAACGGTTCTTCATGTTCTATTCGCTTATCAGGTTTCGACTATTCTACCGTTGGCCTTAGTTTTGTTGGTTTGGATAATGGCGGTGTCGACCAGCTTAATTGGCTTCTACTTCTTCTTTATCTGCCCTATCACTGCTACCCATAAGAAGAGGTCCGGCGCGAACCAGTCTTCACCTGTGGAGGAAGTCTAACATTTACATTACAGACGTCTCGAGACTAGTGAACTATCGTTGCTTGTGTGAAGATCTATAGTCATTTTAGTCACGGTTTTGTACTTATTCTAGTGTTGACTAAAATTTTTGGCTGTAAGGGGTCTTTTCTAAACTACTTATTCAAATAGAATTTGCATTTGGGTTTTTTTATTATATTAAATTGGCCTTAAGGTAGGCTGATTCTACGTTACTGGCTTCCCTTTACAAAACCTTACTTGAATGGTCCTATGAGAAAAAGTGGCAAAATACCGCTGCTTGGTAGGGCTGTCAACTGGCCGGGCCTGGGTAGGTCTCCAAGTGGGATTTTGGAACTGTTTGAGGCTGGGCCGTTAGGTTAGGCCTGTTCAAAATTTTAATTTTGGCAGGCCCAGCTCTAGCCCGGCACATTGACACCCCTACTGCTTCGATATATGCACCGGTACTGCTGTTATACGGGGGAGAGCTACATAGCATAGATTTCGAGGTGGTGATGTGGATGGTTTTGTTGTTAACAGACGTCATAGATCTCATGAAATTTGACTAGCCTAAGAAAGTTTGAGTGAAAGTCCAATAACAATGTATTTTAGAACTTTCGAGAAATTCGACTAGTTGAAATGCTCTTCGACTAGCCCGAGCTCTGGTTCGACTAGTCTGAGGTTACGCAGATTGTACGGTTTGACTAGCCCGAGCTCTGGTTCAACTAGTCGGAGGTTACCCAGATTGTGCATGGATTGCGTAAATTTGAAGTAATTTTTGAATTATTTCAAGTCGATGCGAAAGTAGAGTTTCTTAATCCATAAATAGGAGTTTCTAGGGCCATTCTAAAATATGCTAAGGCTTCTTAAAATATTCTAAAGGGTTTCTAGAAGGAGTTTTAGGGTTTTAAAGGGTGTGGTAATGATGAGATTTGAGGTTGTTCGAATCGGGTAAGTCATTTTTCTTTGTAATTTATGCTTTCATAGTGGATTTCTGTTACTTTGTGGCTTAGTTTTTTTTTTCTAAAAAGGTTGTCCACGTCAAATCTTTGTGTTATCTTTTGTTTGCTTGGTGCTACTGGATTGCTATCCTAAATCCATCTCTGTGTGATTCCGCAGCCCAATCCCCAACAAGTGGTATCAGAGCAAACATTGGGACACAGATTTGAATCTGCAGGATTAACATCAATGGGAAACAGTATGTATGATAACGAGAAGTACTCAAGAAAAATTAACTTTGAGTTATGAAAGATCAAGATGATCAATTCCTTAACCAAGCAAGGTGAGGATGATGCTCTTGAGGAGTAAAAGCTGACAATGACTGATGATGATTGGAATACTCTTGATAAGAATACCTTATCCTCGATCCGTTTGTGTCTCACAGATGAGGTTCTTTACAATGTCTTAATGGAGAAAATTGCAACTGGTTTATGGGCGAAGCTAGAAGATATTTATGCTAAAAAAATTCACTGAGAATTGCCTACACTTGAAGCTACAGTTGTTCACCTTCAGATTGGTAGATGGTGGAGATATGGAAGCCCACATCAGTAATTTTAATAAACTGATTTGCAAATTGTTGGATATAAAAGAAGTGATCAAAGATAAAGATCAGACGTATATAAATGAGAGAGAAATGTAGTATGGCTTGTTGGTGCATGCTACCATCCTCTCTATCTATTTCTAATCACCTCTATAGGAATTTCGACTGTGGTTGCCTATTTGGTTTGTGTTTGTAAAAATAGCCTCTTAGATTTGTGTTCGCAAAAAGGGACAGTAATTACGTAATAGCCTCTTTGTTCTGTGTCTGCAAAAAAGATGCGAGTTGCCTGCGAAGCCTTTCCCAGTAACTTCCTGCCAAAGGAAGCTAGGTGGGGCCACATGATGTTGATGAGAAATCCACCCCATCTGTCCGTTTTTCCAGGTCATTTTAGGACATGTGCGAAAAAAACCAAGTAGATCTAAAGCTCAATTAGGCTACACAATAGAAAAAACAAAAAAGTAGGTAAACAAATACGTACGGTCGAGACTTCCTTGAGGTCCACGGTAATGTTTATATTCCATCCATACCGTTCTTAAGGTCATTCATATTGAGATGACATGAAAACAAAAAATTCTTAGCTTGATCGAAAACTTGTGCAGCCATGCCAATGCTTCAAAAGTGGACGTTCAGTATTTACTGTTGTCTATCGTGGGCCCACTTTAGTTTTGAATCTGAAAAACAGATGAACTGAATGGATTTATAACAAACATTACGGTGGGCCCACTTAGCTTTCCGTCTAAGAAAATTCCTGCCAAAGGCAGCAACATGTGTAAAAAGAAAAAGAAAAAGACGTCAAGGAAGATGCTGAAAAACTTCCGAGATGACTCCTCGTAATTGTCGTCTTCGAGAGCGACCTGTTGCGAACCTGACCGTACGGCTCGCTTAGATGTATTCATTGTTTATCGATGTCTTCCACCTTATTTCAGGACATGTTCTAAAAAGATGAAATAGATACAAATTTCAAGTAAACCACACTGCATGAAACAGTGTTCATTAAACGCCCATAGTTAAAAACTTACTAAGGTCCACTGTGATATTTATTAACCATCTAAATTATTGATAAGCTAGTAAAACAGACCTGGATAAGAGTATAGAGAGAGAGAGGAATGCTCACCTGCGCACCATCTTACGTGAGCACTTATGAGCACCTTTGCACACATGTCATGGGCATGAAATCTGAACGGTCCACGTGATGTGGCATCCCTTGAAACCGCACAAGCTCAACTTTCATCCCGTGACCAAACTCTGGTAGACAAAGAAATAAGGAAACAATTTCCTCCCTTGATTTGTATTTCTCTTTGCTACGGTACACTGGAGTTTTGCACCCAGGCTAGAAGTTAGGTTTTTGATGTTTAAAGGGGTGCCACATCATGTGGACCCTTCAGATTCTATCCCAACAATACGTGCAAAGGTGCTCACCTCTCTCTCTCTCTCTCTCTCTCTCTCTCTCTGGGAAAAGGTTCTATGCGGTCGAGGTCGATCTGTGTGGGCCCCACTGTGATGCATGTCGAACATCAACACCGTGCATTTGATGAGTCCCCTTTAAATTATGGAATATCCCCAAAATCAGCCATACACAGAACTCAGGTGGGCCATACCATCTAAAATCATGTGAAGACATGCCTAAAACATATAAAAGCACTTGGTGGGGCCCACTTGAAATTTGGATGCGTCTGAACCTTGGCCTGACCCATCATCCAAGTGGGACACACATAATGGATGGGCTGAATTTGTGAACCACATCTTGGTGGGCCCAACAAATGATTATGAATGTTTTAATGGAGGGTAACCCCTGTCAACTTTTGTATGTGGTGTGGCCCACACAAGCACAGATTATACACATAAATCAATGTGGGCCCGTATGGGTCTGGTTTGCATGGGTCGTACTTGCTATGTTATATGGGTCGTGGTTGTCATGGAACATGGTTTTCAACGTGTTCGCTTCTTTTACTACCTATCCATTGGTATCATATCTTAAGGCCCACAATGGAGTGATCCAATCCATCTACCTTGTCAGCCAGCTTGTCGTGGGCCCAAAAAGTCATAACTTAGGCAGTGTCAACTTCTAACAAACATCACAATGAGCCTAAAAAGTTCAATAGTCACCATTATTTTCTATTATACGGGCCACACGAGCATTTGATCAAGCTGATATTTGGGCCCTAGTCCTAAAATGACATGGCAAAAAGGATGGGCGGCATGGATTATACATACATCAGTGTAGGCCCCACGAGTTAGGCCTTGTCCCCAAAAAAGGGTCTCGTACATGTCATTAAATATGACATAGCTTCTTATTCACTTAAAAACCATACAACTATTGAACTAAGGATAAAGGGCATTTTGGTCCAAGTAATTTTTAGAGGCTTGTCAGAAGGCCACCCTTAGAATATTTGAAAGGTTGAATCTCTTTACAGAATTTGACCATATATCGAAGGCAGTACGGCCAATTTTCCATGTATAGAACCCTTTTTTGGGTGTGGACATTTTGGTCCAAGTAATTTTTGGAGGCTTTTCAGAAGGCCACCCTCAGTATATGACATGTATGGAACCCTTTTTTGGGTGTGGGCAAGGACCAACTCGTAGGGCCTACACTGATGTATGTGTATAATCCATTCTGCCCATCATTCTTGCCATATCATTTTAGGGTTAGGGTCCAAATATCAGCCTGATCTAATGCTCATTAAAAACTATGATCCATACGGCATGACAACCATGATCATATAATATAGCAACTACGACCCATGCAAACCACGACCCATATGGGCCCACATTGATGTATATGTATAATCCATGCCGCCCATCCTTTTTGCCATGTCATTTTAGAAGTAGGGCCCAAATATAAGCTTGATCCAGTACTTATGTGGGCCATAAAATAAAAAAAATAGTGACTATTGAAACTTTACAAGCTCACTGTGATGTTTGTTAGAAGTGGACATTGCCCAAGTTAGAAATTTTTGAGCCCACAACAAGCTGGCCGATAAGGTGAGTGGATCGGATCACCCCATTGTGGGCCTTAAGCTATGGTATCAATGGTTTAGTAGAAAAGGAAGTGAACACGTTGAAAACCATGATTCATGACAACCACGTCCTATATAACATGGCAACTACGACCTATGTAACCCACGACCCAAATGGGCCCACATTGATGTATGTGTATAATCCATGCCATGTCATTTTAGGGGCATGACCCAAATATCAACCCGATCCAGTGCTAGTGTGGGCCACAAAATACAAAATAATGGTCACTGTTGAAACTTTTCAGGCTTGCTATGATGTTTGTTAGAAGTGGACACTGCCCAAGTTAGGACTTTTTGGGCCCACGGCAAGTTGGCCGACAAGGTGGATGCATCGGATCACCCCGTTGTGGGCCTTATGCTATGGTACCAATGGTTTGGTAGAAAAGGAAGTTAAAAACTATGGTCCATACAACATGATAACCATGGCAACTACAACCCATGCAAACCACGACCCAAATGGGCCCACATTAATGTATGTGTATAATCCATGCCACCCATCGTTTTTGCTATGTAATTTTAGGGCTAGGGCCAATATATCAGCATGATGCAGTACTCGTGTGGCCCACATAATAGAAATTAATGGTGACTGTTGAAGCTTTCCAGGCTCACTGTGATGTTTGTTAGAAGCGGATACTGTCCATGTTAGGACTTTTTATTTCCACGACAAGCTGGCTGACAAGGTGGATGGATCAGATCACCCCATTGTTGACCTTAAGCTATGATATCAATGGTTTTGTAGAAAAGGAAGGGTCCATACAACATGACAACCATGACCCCCCATATAACATGGCAACTACAACCCATGCAAACTACGACCCAAAAGGGCACAAATTGATGTATGTGTATAATCCATGCCGCCCATCCTTTTTACCGTGTCATTTTGGGGGTAGGGCTCAAACATCTGCCTGATCCAGTGCTTGTGAGGGCTACAAAATAGAAAACAACGGTGAATGTTGAAACTTTCCCAGTTCACTGTGATGTTTGTTAGAAGTGGACACTGCTCAAGTTAGAATTTTTTGGGCCCACGGCAAGCTGGCCGACAAGGTGGATGGATCGGATCACCCTATTGTGAGCCTTAAGCTATGATACAAATGGACAGGTAGTAAAAGAAATGATCACGTTGAAAACCATGATCCATACCATATGAACATGGCAACTACGACCCATGCAAACCGCGACCCATATGGACCCACATTGATGTATGTGTATAATCTATGCTGCTTATCCTTTTTGCTGTGTCATTTTACAGGTAAGGCCAAAATATTAGCCTGATCCAGCGCTCGTGTGGCCGACAAAATAGAAAATAATGGTGACTGTTGAAACTTTCCTGGCTTACTATGATGTTTTTAAATCCAAGCTGTCCATCAATTTTCAGGTCATTTTAGTACACAATTCCAAAACTAAGACATCCAAATCTCATGTAACCACACCATGAGAAACAAATAAACATTTAACATTAAAATTTTCATGGGCCACAAAAGTTATGAATGAAGCGGATGTTTGTGTTTTCCCTTCATCCAAGTCAGTGTAGCCTAATCAACAATTTGGATAGCAAATAAATATTATAGCGAGCTATAGGAAGTTTTAATAATGGGCATTAAATCATCACTTTTTATTTATTTTTTATTTTTATTTTTAGTTTTTATGATGTGGTGTACTTGAAATTTAGAACGGTCTTCTTTTTGGACCCATGCCCTAAAATGATTTGGAAAATAAAATGAAAGGACAACGTGGGTAAAACACATGTATCAGATGAAACCAATAAAGCACTGTCCAGTAACAACCTCGCCATTGTCGGTAGGCAATCCTCTTTCCTTTTACAACGAGGCATACGTGGGAGCCCATAAAGTGCGGGGTCGGTGGCTTAGCCATGGGCCCACCATGATGTATTTATTCTACATTCATGGTATCCATCTGTTTTTCATATTATTTTAGGAAATGAACTCAAAATGAAGTAGATCCGAATCTAATGTGAAACGTGCCTTTGGAAACATCGGTGATTCATGTTTATTTATTTTTCCTTCATCCGGGTTTGTGTGACCTTGGATGACAAATAAGTAATATGGAAGCATTAGATGGGTCTTAGGAGGTTTTTAATGGCAGTGAGTTCAATAACCACTGTTTCCTATAATATGGTCCACCTAATATTTAGATCTGCTTAGTTTTTGATATCATGCCCTAAAATGGTTTGGAAAAACATATGAATGGCATGGATTTAGAGTAGATAATCCCACAGGTAAGGGCAGCACCGTCTTGGGGGAGGCCAGGGCGCACCTAATCCGCTCCCCAGCCACGGATAGAAGCAGATTGATTACTGAGTAAACCCTGTGAGGCCTTCCATGAGTGACATGTCTTATCCACTCCATCCATCTGTTTTACCAGATTATTTTAGTCATTAGTCCAAGATTGAAGCATATCCAAAGCTCAAGTGGACGACACCACATGAGACAATGTAAATCGAACACCTACTATTGAAATCTTAAGGAGCCACAAAGGTTTTGGATCAAGCTGATATTTGTGTTTTCTCTTCATTCATGTCTGTGTGATCTTATGACCTGGTTGGATGACAAATAAATATCACTGTGGGCCTTGGAAAGGTTTTGACTGTGAACATCATTATCCTCACTGTTTCCTGTGGTGGGGTCCATTTGATCTTTGGATATGCTTCAATTTTGAGTTCAAACCCTAAAATGAGTTGAAAAAATGGATGAACGGCGTAGATAAGTCACATACATTCATGGCTACTTGTAAGCGCAATCCGCTTCCAATTGTAGCTGCCCGTCTTCTTCGGATTCTGAAGTCAAAATTTTGCCCATGGGTGAAAACTTCTGCCCATACCTACTCGCCTTAAGTATAATAGATATATAAGGTTTGATTGCTCGAAGATTCAACCCAAATCCAGTCCAACATAAAGTAGGATTGAGGATTTCTAGCCAAAGCTGATGTAGAGCGGGTCGCGGACAGTTTCATGGCCAAGATGGATCAGAAAAGGCCCGGTCGACGACAGAAGTGATCCGGACCATCGGACCTTAGATCGGGCGTATCTCGCAATCCGAAATGAGTTAGCTGATGTAAAATATATGATTTTGGGGTAGAACAAGCTACTTTAGCCAACCAACCCCGCTATGCCGGGTTGTGCTGCCTGGAATTGCGAAAAACCCCTTGATTGACGGTCGTTTCCCTGTTTTAATTTCGTTTTTACTATAAATAGTAAGTTTTAGTTTGATTATAACTCTTCATCCGTTGGGCTTTAGGAGTTGCGCCCAACGTGAAAAGAGCTTAGAATAATTAGGGGAACGGTTTGGTGAAGCCAAATAGGACACTTACTATTTTTGGCCGAAAAACTTGTGCACTAGTAGACATCACGACCGTCTATAAATAGTAAGTTTACTATTTATAGTAAGTCGCGGATTCTAGGAGTTTGAGTTGTAGTTTGATTATGATTTCTTTCCCATTGCCTGATACCCTTATTTAAAGGGTTGTGAACTCGATTTTAATAATTCATCAATCAATTTCGAATTTATTAGAATTTATTTCTATTTTCTGCTTTCTTTCCTCGTGGATTCGAGAAGTCTCTGTGAGGAGTCCAGAGAAGTTTCGTGGATTCGGAATAGTTATCCTCTTGAGGAAGACGGTGCTCGACCTCACGTCCTCCCCTGCGTCAAAAGCCCAGCTGGACCTCAGCCCATCCCAACATGACCTGAAGTTCAAGTCAATACAGTCAGGTTTGGTTTTCCTAATTCAAGTTGCACCCTTGTCAAGCAGACCAGAGCATTCAAACATGAAACACCAATCTAAGTTTGAGCTACATGCATCTGACTAATCTCACAAAGAAAACCTAATTAGGGCATGTTTGGTTGGACGTATTTCAGGAGAATTGTTGTATATTTTATACCTTTTAAGCATTAATTACATACTACAATAATTTATGGTGGAAAGGGGCAGTATATGACATTAACAGCAGTAAGTTTTAGGTACGGAAAATGAGATGAATTATGTGGATCCTACCATAATGTATATGTTTTATCCATTCTGGACATTCATCATTTTGGTATGCCTACAAAAATTACTTTACTTTCTATCACTTGATTTATTTACTAATGACTTTCTTCTTGTGCACATCAGAGTCTTTGGATTAATTTCCAATTTTTAAGTGGCATTTTTTTTCCTACAACTATCTTTTTTTTTCCCCCCCTAAAAACAAGTTCAACACATAGTAGTTGGGATTTACTAGTACTTTAGCACAATTTTTGCAGTCCGGCTGCCTATGCACATTAGTTATTATGTTGGAAAAAGCAAGTTGTTGTTAGGTGGTTGTATTTTCTTTCTTTAACTATTTATTTTATAGTCCCCGATTGAAGGATGAGGATTTTCTCACCTGAGATTTTGAATTCATGGGCCATCCGCATTGGAGCCCTTGGAAATGGGAAGGTGTGTAATATTGAAAAATTAACATTAATTGGAGTAAGGAATCAACCTCGAGAGGGTTTATATACAATAATTTGTGACACCATCACCTAAGTGGGGCCTTATACAATCATCACAGTGCATCCCGTGAAAGGGAAATGGTACTATGAGGTCGACCTCATGGGAACTTCCCATGAGGTTGAGCTATGTGGGCCCCCACCATGATATGGGTTGAACATGAACACTATTCATTTGATGGGTCCCCTTTAGGTAAGGGGACACCCTAAAAATCTGTCGTATACTGAACTCAGGTGGGTCGTACCATCTAAACCCATGTGAAGACATGCCTAAAACATATAAAATCACTTGGTGTGGTCCACATGATTTTTGGATTCGGCTGAAACTTGGTCTGACTCCTCATCCAAGTGGGACACAAACAATGGATGGTCTGGATTTTCGAACCACATCTCAATGGGCCCAAAAAATGATTATGAATGTTTTAATGAGAGGGTAACCCCTCTCAACTGTTGTATGTGGTGTGGCCCACCCAGGCTATGGATTGAATTGATTTTTAAGGCCATGGCCCAGCATGGAATGGTGCATCTGAATGATGGGGTAGATGTTCAACACACATCACGGTGGGGCCCACATAGCTCAACCTCATGGGAAGTTCCCATGAGGTCCCTCATCGTACCATTTTCGTATATAAAATCAAGAGTGGAAGTTATATCAACTATTTCATTTAGTGTGGCCCACTTGAATCACAGATTAGCCTGATTTGTTGGCCCTGGATCTAATGTGCAATTATGCATCTAAATGGTCAGAGTTGATTTAATGTACACACAAGGCCGGGCCTAGTAAAAAATTAAAGGGTTGTCCTTATCCCCTTATTTTTTATAGGCCCATTATGATGTATGCATGAAATTCACTTTGACCATTCGATGTGTAATCCTATGTTTGGCTCGGGGAATAAGAAATCAGGATAGTTAATATATGATTCAAGTAAGCCACAACAAAAGAAACATTTAAGAGATATGTCCACCTTGATTCTTACACAGCTACTGTGATGATTATATGAAAACCATTTTAACTAATAGATGACTTATTAAAATTTAGGCCGAGGCCTAAAAATCAGACCCATTCGTAATTCAAGTGAGCCATTCCAAACCAAATAATTTGGAGGGTAAACATTGCTTATATAATTTTTTTCAATCTTGTGCTCCACCTTAATCAGAGATGGAGCTAAGTTTAGGCGTGCCTGACCCGCCCTTAGCTTATTGAAAGCCTTTTTGAAAAAGGCATTGGAATGCAAATTCTACATTAGGTAGTTTCTTGTAAAATTCCATTACAGTCATAGATTTCATTCCTAACCAAAATAAATTTAAAACAGTGACTAAAATGTCATTACAGTCATAGATTTCATTCACAACTAAAATAAATAGAACTACACATGAACAGTAGCAGCTCCAATGTTATTTGACTAGTTTCGAGAGATCTGTAACGTAGCTGTTAGACTTCCTCCACAGATGAAGACGGGTTCGCGCCGGACCTCTTCTTATGGCTAGCACTGATAGAGTAGATGAAAAAGAAGTAGAAGCTAACTAAGCTAGTGGACCCCACTAAGATCCAAACCAACAAATCTAAGGCCAACGGTAGGACAATCGAAACCCGAAAAGCGAATAGAACATGGAGCACCGTCAAGAGACTCCAAATCGGAATCTTCAGCCTCTCCCTCTCCGATCCCTCTGCCAACTGATCATAAACGTTTATGCACAAAAACAACAAGATGACTGATACGTATATGGAGAGAATGAAAGCGACGGCCAATATATCGTTGTGGGCCCGGATCACGGCAACTACAGTGTTGAAGGTGAGGAAGAAAGTAGTGAAGAAGGTGACGTAGGGGAAGCTGGGATCACGTTCGTTGCTTTCGGGGCTAGACGAGATGAACACTTGGGCGTTTTGGTTCCGTTTGGTATCCATATGGGATTAGATAGAGGTTGGAAAGACAATGTGGAAAATGTATAAACGAGAGAGAGAGAGAGAGAGAGAGAGAGAGAGAGAGAGTATTGCTGATAAGGGCTTGTTGGTGTAGTGCTTGCTACGATACTCTCTATCTATTTGTAATCACCTCTACAGGAATTTCGTCTGTGGTTGCCTATGTGGTTTGTGTTTGTAAAAATCTCCTCTTTGATTTGTGTTCGCAAAAAAGGACGGTAATTATAATATAGCCTCTTTGATCTGTGTTTGCAAAAAGATGCGAATTGCCTGGAAAGCCTTTCCAAGTAACTTCCTGCCACAGGAAGGTAGATGAGAAATCCACCCCATCTGTCCGTTTTTCCAGGTCATTTTAGGACGTGCGAAAAAACCAAGTAGATCTAAAGCTCAATTATTCTACACAGTAGAATAAAAAAATAAAAAAAAATAAAAAAAAAGAGTAGGTGAAGAAATACTTACGGTCGAAACTTCCTTAAGGTCCACGGTAATGTTCATATTCCATCGATACCGTTCTTAAGGTTATTCATACTGAGATGACATGAAAACCAAAAATTCTTAACTTGATCGGAAACTTACGTAGCCATGCGAATGTTTCACAAGTGGACGTTCAATACTTACTGTTTTCCACCGTGCGGCCCACTTTAGTTTTGAATATGGAAAAACAGATGGACTGAATGGATTTCTAATAAGGACGCGGATTGCGTCCTACCCCCGCCCAGACGGTAATCCGTCTGGGCAGGTCTCTGTGGGGCCCATCGTAATGTAAGTATTTTATCCATGCCGTTAATCACTTTTCTCGTTACATTTTAAGGTATTAAGAAAAGGTATTAAGAAAAAAAGATGAACGTAGACATGGATGAAGGGGAAACACATATATCAGCTTGATCCGAAACTTCTCCGGCTCCCAATAAGCTTTTAATGATGGAACCTTTTAATGACGGGAAGTTCAATCCTCACCTTGTGGTTCACTTAATCCCTGGACCTACCTCGGTTTTTTCGGCTCATACCTTAAAATGACCTGAGAAAGATGACGAAAGTCGTGGATTAAAAACTTACATCATCCGTCTGGGCGGGGGTAGGAGGCAATCAGCGTCCTTCTAATAAATATTAGGTAGGCCTCATTTAGCTTTCCGTCTAAGAAAATCCGGCAGGGACGTGTAAGACGCGGATTGCGTCCTAACCCCGCCGGGATAGTAATCCGTCCGGGCGGAGCTCTGTGGGGCCCAAAGTGATGTAAGTGTTTTATCGCCGTTCATAGCTTTTCTCAGATAATTTTACTGTGTGAGACAAAAATTTAGAAAGGAACAGGGCTTAAGTGGAGCACAAAGTGGGAATTTAACTTCCACCTTTAAAAACTTCCTGGGAGGTGGAGAAGTTTCACATCTGATATTTGTGTTTTCATTTCATCCACGTCCGTATTACATTATTAACAGGTTTGATGGTAAAAAAATCATCATAGTGGAGCTGTCTTCAATGATGTGATCCACTGGAGCTGTCTCTCTGTTTCATTTTTTGTCTCATATGTTAAAATTATCTGAGAAAAGTGATGAGCGGCGTGGATAAAACACTTACATCACTTTGGGCCCCACGGAGCCCTGCCCGTTCCGTCCGGGCGGGGGTAGGACGCAATCCGCGTCCCACGTGTAAAAAGAAAAAGACGACGAGGAAGATGCTGCAAATCTTCTGAGAAGGCCCCTCGTAATTATTGTCCTAGAGAGCGACCTGGTGGGAACCAGACCGTACGGCTGGCTCAGATGCATTCGTTGTTTATCAATGTCTTCCACCTTATATCTGGACATATTCTTCAAAAAAATAGATACAAATTTCTAGTAAACCTCACTGCATGAAATAATGTTCATTGAACGGCGCCCATCATTAAAAACTTACGAATGTCCTCTGTAATATTTAATATTAACCATCTAACTTATTGATAAGGCGGTAAAATAGCCTTGATAAAAGAATACAGAGAGAGGAAAGCTCACCTGAGCAACATCTTACTTTAGCACCATTGAAGCACCTTTGCACACAGGTTATGAGTATGAAATTTGAATGGTCCACGTGATGCAGCATCCCTGGAAACCTTATAGGGCTAACTTACTTTCAGCCCCATATAAAACTCTAGTCGGCTATGGAATAAGGAAATAATTTCCTCCCTTGATATGTATTTCTCTTTGCTATGGCCCACTAGAGTTTTGGATCAAGTAGAAGTTGAGTTTTTAAGGTTTCAAGGGTGCCGCATTCCTCTCTCTCTTGCCGAACATCTACCCCATCAGTCAGATGCACCATTCCATGGTGGGCCTAGATTTCTAAAATCAAGTCAATCCGTGACTTGTGTGGGCCACACCACATACAGAAGTTGAGAGGGGCTACCCTCCATTAAAAAATTCATAATCATTTGTTGGGCCCACCGAGATGTGGTTTGCAAATCCAGCCCATCCATTATGTGTGTCCCACTTGGATGAGGGTTAAGACCAAGTTTCAGACGCATCCAAATTTCAGGTGGGCCCCACCAAGTGCTTTTATATGTTTTAGGCATGTCTTCACATGCTTTTAGATGGTATGGCCCACCTGAGTTCCATATACGGCTGATTTTTGGGATATCCCATAATTTAAAGGGGACCCATCAAATGCATGGTGTTGATGGTCGACAAGCATCACGGTGGGGCCCACATAGCTCGACCTCATGGGAAGTTCCCATAAGCTCAACCGCATATTACCTTTTCCATCCCACATATATATATATATATATATATATATATAGATATATATATATATATATATATATATATATATATATATATATATATATATATATATATATATATATAGAGTCATGCTCCCCTGCGCACCTACGCACGTGCGCACCTTTGCACACGTGTCATGGGTGTCTAATCTGAACAATCCATGTGATGCGGAATCCCATGAAACCTCCTGTGGAAAATTTTCACCCTGATCTAAAATCATGGTGGGCCATAGTAAAGAGAAATACAAATCAAGGGAGGAAACGGTTTTCATTTTTCATGGCCCATCGAAGTTTTAGATCAAAGTAAAAGTTGGTCCTGTGGGGTTTCATGAGGTGCTGCTTCACATGAACGGTTCAGATTTTGGATCCACATCACGTATGATGGGTTCTCAAAAAAGTTCGTATGTAGTACGTATGAACTAGTTCACAGGTGAGTGTTTCCGTGTGTGTGTGTGTATATATATATATATATATATATATATATATATATATATATATATATATATATATATATATATATATATAAACGCTCAACTGCGCTTCGCCAACAGTCAGGTAAGGTAGACGGTTTGGATGAAGGTACTCTTATATGCAAGTTTGAAAGAGCGAGTTTCCATCTCTGACATGCCTCTTCTCTCTATTCAACTCTTCGAAGGATGCAGAGGAAGCTTTTCATATGAAGTTCTTCCACTAGAATGTTAGGTGGGTCCCACTAAAATGTTAGTAATAAATCCACGTTGTCCATACATTTTTTTAAAATAATTTTATGGTATAAACCCAGAAACTGAGGTAGATCAAAATCTCAAGTAGGCCACCCAGTGTTGATTGAACTCCTATCATTAAAAACTTCCTCGGGCTACCAAAGTTTTGGATTAAGTTGATATTTGTTTTTTGCCATCATCTAAATCTGTATTACCTAATTTAAAGGTTGGATGTCAAATAAACATCGTGATGGGCCCAAAAAAAATTTAACGGTGAGAATCATTATCACAGCTGCTTAATGTGATGTGGTGCACTTGAGATTTGGATTTGCTTAAGTTTTGAGATAATGCCCTGAAATGATAAAGAAAAATGAATGGACGGTTTGGATAAAACTCATACATCACCTGACCACTCAAAGCTACTGCCCATTCATAACTGTAGACAGGCTGCGGTAGGACGCAATCCGCACTAATTTCGCAATAAGTTAGTGTAAGCAGAATAGCTACTAACAGGTTGAGCAGCGTGACCATATCCATCATAATATATGTGTTACATGTACACCGTCTATCCATTTGGAGAGATTATTTTAGGGCATAAAGCAAAGAATAAGGCCGATCCAAAGTTGTAGTGGACCCACCATAGAAAACAATGGGGAGAGTGACGCCCACCGTTGAAAACTTCCTAAGGTTCACCATTAATTATGCTTATTTGAGATCCAAACTGTTCAAAAGTTAACGCAGACATGAAAGATGGGAAAATATAAATATTAGCTTGATTGAAAACTTTCATGGCCCTTAGAAGTCTTTATTGGTGGGTGTTACTCTCCCCACTATATTCTATGCTGGGTCCACTAAAGGTTTGTATGTGGCTCATTCCTTGGGTCATGATCTAAAATGATCTCTCCAAATGGATGGACGGTGTGGATACAAAATATGAACCATGGTGGGGCCACATAACCTGATGACATCACTTTGGTAGGGAGCCTCGCTACTCAACCTGGCTAATCTGGACGCGGATCGGCGACTAACAGGTTGAGTACCGAGAATGGGAAGCGGATTGGCCGGTGTACCACACCCAGCTATATAGCTAGTGCATCAACGTCAGTAAGTTTTGTGGGTCCTATTATAGGGTATGTGTTATATCCAAACCGTCCATCCATTTGGCGAGCTCATCTTAAGGCATGAAATGAAAAATAAGACAGATCTAAAGATCAAGTCGAACACATCAAAACAAACAGTGGGGGATTGAACGTCTACCATTGAAACCCTTCTGCGGTAACAGAAGTTTCGGATCAATATGAAATTTGTTTTTCCTCTTCATCCATGTATTTTTGACCTTATTGACAGATTGGATAGAAAATAAACGTTTTGGTGGGCCCTACAAAGTTTTTGATGGTGAAAATTATTATCCTCACTGTTATTTTTGGTGTGGTCCATTTGAGCTTTGGATATGATTCATTATTTTTCTAATGCTCTAAAATGATCTTGAAAAATGAATGAACGGTGTGGATATAATAAATACATAATTGTGAGGCCCATGAAACTTTGATCTCATTTGAACTCTTCGTACAACTCGTAGCTAGAGGAGCGTCTGCTATACAACTGGTGTGAGGTACACCAGCCAATCCGCTTCCCTCATAATGGAGGATACTGTTTTCATTTTCGATGGACCACTAAAGTCTTGGATCAAAGTTCAAATTGGTCCCAGGAGATTTCATGAGTTCAGATTTTGGAGTCTCATAGTGTATTTTAACTTCTCAAAAAAAGTTCCCGCGAGTGTGCGAACGGGTGCAGTTTTCGGCATCCACATAGAGGACATCCGCGTCCTACGGCCGCCCGTCTCCAGCTATGAATGGGTGGAAGCTTTGAGTTGTTACATGATGTATGGGTTTTATCCACACCGTCCATTCATCTTTCTTATCATTTCAAGGCATAATCCCAAAATTGAGGCAGATCCAAATCTCAAGTGGACCACACCACAGGAAGCAGTGGTGATAATGATTCTCACCATTAAATTTTTTTAGGGCCCACCATGATGTTTATTTAACATATAACCTGTAGATTTGGTCATACAGATATGGATGATGGCAAAAAATAAAAATAAAAATTATCAGCTTAATCCAAAACTTTGGTAGCCCCGAGAAGTTTTTAAGAGTGAGAGTTCAATCAACACTGTGTGGTCCACTTGAGATTTTGATCTACCTTATTTTTTAAAAATATATGGACAGCGTAGATTTATCACTAACATCTTAGTGGGACTCACCTAGCATTCCAGGGTTTGAGAATAGGGAGAAGATGCGTCATAGAGACCAAAACTTGCTCTTTCAAAATTAATGATCAATAACTATTGTTTAATGATCAATAACTATTGTTTACTATGTGTGGTCGGTGTGAAATTTGTATCTGATTTATTTTATAATACGGCAAAACATATATACAGCGTGGATATGTATACAACACATACATGGAGGTGAGGCTTACGTTCCACTGAGTGTCTTCTTCTGCCGGATGATTTGGATATCATGATATTCTAAGAACAACCTTGTCCTTTCATATTTACCATAGTATTCTTCACTTTACTTTAACCTTCCAATAGTTAATCAGAGCCAAAATCTTGTCAGTTGCGGACAGGAATTATGACTATGAAAACTGGAAATCTAATCCGATAACCAATTGCTAATTTTACGCATGGTTTAAAAGACCAATCCCATCCTTATTCAGGTGCAAGTGGACCTTATGATTGGAACAGTATACCCACGCTGCTGACTGTTTCTCTCAACGTGGCCTACCTAAATCATCGATTATCTTGAATTTTAAGCCATGTCTAAATGTTTTTCTTTTTTTTTTTTTTTCACATCTAGTGGCTTGAGTGGATTTCACATAATCATCAGGGTTGGTATGGCCCATCTGAATGATAGGTCAGCCTAATTTTCTAGTTTTCGGCTTAAAGTCAAATACACATCACAATAGGCTCCATAACAAAAAGATTTTGACCAAAAAAGTTTTATGGCACTCCCAAATGCCTCATATATTAGAAGGATTAAACAAATGTCATGCACAGTCACCCAACACCTATTTTAAAAAAGTTGGGATGAAATTAACCCCATCTGCCTTTTGCATTGAGCCAGCGTGTGACAACTTGGAGAGGGAGTCAAATGGGGTAAACATTGTGGAGCTCACTAGTGTTCGTGAGAAATCCATACCGCTAACATGTTTCGTCAAATCATTTTATGACATGAGCCTAAAAATGAAATAGATCCAAAGTTCAATGGGCCACACAACAGAAAATAGTGGAGATTTTATGCCCACGGTTGAAGCATTCATGGGGCTGCAGAAGCTTTGGATGAGGCTAATATTTTTATTCTTTCAGTCCATCTCCATCATAAGAAGTTTATACGCATTTGGGTCACTTTATGAACAATTTGGATTGCATATAAACATTATAGTGGAGCCTAGAAAAGTTGGAATAGTAGGCAATTCATTTCCACTATCTCCAGTCGTGTGGTCCACCTGAGCGTCAAATATATCCATTTTTTTATGTCATGTCTTGACATGATCTTCCAAGATGATTGGATGGACTGGATTTCCCACAAACATTATGGTAAGCCCGACACATCTTACAGTGGCAGAAACTAACTTTTTGGATCTTTTCTATCGAAATCTGCATTAATGTAATGTGATGTGACACACATCAGGTAATCGGACCCATCTAGAGATGGATGGTCCTGTGGGACCCACTATGATGTATATATTTTAGCCATGCTGTCCATCCATTTTGAAAGATCATTTTAGGGCATGAGCCCAAAAATGAGGCATATCAAAGGCTCACGTGGACCACACCATAGAAAGCTGTGAGATTGAAAATCTTTTGGGGCCATAAAATTTTTGGATGTAAGTCATTTTTTAGCCCATGATGTTAAATTAAATTTTAAATCCAATGGACGGAGTGGATTCGACACAACCTACGTCAAGACCCATAACCCTAAACCCATGACAACCTCGACCCTTATTGCATTAAAATCACGACCTCGACCCTTATAACATGACAACCACGACCTTGACCATTATAACATATAACTGTGAGCTCGACCCTTATAACATGATAACTTTGACCCTTACCACATTACAACCACAACCTCAACCCTTATAATATACAATCATGACCTTGACCCTTATAACATGATGACCTCAACTCTTATCAGATTACAACTACGACCTCGACCTTTATAATATGACAACCTAGCTCGACCCTTAATACATTACAACTAGACTCTATAATATGACAACCTCAACCCTTAATACAATATAACCATGACCTCAACCCTTATAACATGACAACCTTGACCCTTGGCACAAGACCATATCAACCCTTATAACATGACAACCATGACTGGCCCATACCTTGACAACCTTAACCCTTAATACATGAGAACCTCAACCTTTAACACATGACAATCACGACCCGGACCCTTAACACATGACAACCTCAACTATACTAATAAAAATCATCTCTTGGTGGGCCACACCATAGAAAATAGTAATGGTGATGGTACCCACTGTTCAAACTTTCTAAGGCCCATTGTGGTACATGTGTGTATTGGAACCTGCCAAAGGTAGGGCTCTTCGGGCCCATGGTGAGCTGGCCAACCCGATGGATGACTTGGATCTTGCAAATGATCCCAAATAAATGGGAAAGAGAACTTTACCATTGTACGACCCATTTACCCGTTGAAGCCCACCTCATTTTACCTTACTAGAATAAGCCCCAGCTGTACGGACGACTTGCGAAAGGTCGAAAATGCCCCTGCTTTTTCCTTCAAGCGGATCGGCTGGTGCTCGAAGACGAGCGCTGACACTCCTCGAACTCCGAGTTGTACGAACAGTTCAAAAGAAATCAAAGTTACATGGCCCCACAGTTATGTATTTGTTATATCCACAACGTTCATCTATATTTCAAGATCATTTCAGAGCATTATCAAAAAAAAAAAAATCATATCCAAAGATCAACTGGACCACACCACAAAGAGCAGCAGAAAATTGATTTTCACCGTTGAAACTTTTGTAGGGCCCACCATAACATTTATTTTCCATCCAATCTATTCATAAGGTCACAAAGACCTGGATGAAGAGGAAAAACAAATTTCATAATGATCCAAAACTTCTGTGACCCATAAAAGGGTTTCAACGGTAGACGTTCAAAGCGGAATGGTAAAGTTATTTGCTACGGTCAGACCTATAGCTACGGATTATAACCGTAGCCATAGATACATTAATCCGTAGCCATAGAATTCTATCCAGGGTGGGCTTGCCGAACTATCGGCCCCCACGCCAGTTGTTGGCCTATTCAGTGGGGCCACGCCCATTTGGTGGCCCCTATAGCTGCAGATTATAACCGTAGCCACAAACGGACTACCATGACGACAGTCCGTGCATTTTTTATTTTTTATTTTTTTTTTACATGGAGAACTTTATTCTACCTATAATTTTCTATAACACATATTTATATAAATATGTATATATAAGCAAATAAAATTTATTTATCTCTTTTTTCATTTCTTTCTTTATTCATTTAACAAGAATATCTTCTAAACTAACATCAGTTACTTGATGTACCCTATATGATTTTGGGGTAGGAGAAGGTACTTTAACCAACCAACCTGGTTATTTTCCAAGATTCCATTAGGTTGATGGTCGAAAATCCATTTCATTCACTTAGCAGTCAATTTCATTCATTTCATTTACTACGTGATCAATTCCATGCATTTCATGGTCAATCCCAGCGATTCCGTTTTGATTCACGGTCATTTCCATGCATTTCATGGTCAATTCCCTTCACTTCATGGTCATTTTTATGCATTTCACGGTCATTTCCATGCATGTCACAGTCAATTCCCTTAACTTCACGATCATTTCCATGCATTTTACGATCAATTATCTTCACTTCATGGTCATTTCCATGCATTTCATGGTCATTTCCCTACACTTCACGGTCATTTCCCTTCACTTTATGGTCATTTTCACGCATTTCAAGGTCAATTCGCTTCACTTCACGGTCATTTCCATGCATTTCACGGTCATTCCCGGCGATTCTGTGTTGATTCACGGTGATTTTCCCACATTTTATGGTCAATTCCCTTCACTTCATAGTCATTTCCACGCATTTCATGGTCATTTCTATGCATTTCACGGTCATTCCCAATGATTCTGTGTTGATTCACAGTCATTTCCAGGCATTTCATGGTCAATTCCCTTCACTTCATGATCATTTCCACGCATTTCAAGGTCAATTCGCTTCACTTCACGGTCATTTCCATGCATTTCACGGTCATTCCCGGTGATTCCGTGTTAATTCACGGTGATTTCCACGCATTTCACGGCAATTCCCTTCACTTCACGTATTTTCCACGCATTTCACGATCAATTCGCTTCACTTCACGGTCATTTCCATGCATTTCATGGTCACTTCCGGCAATTCTGTGTTGATTCATGGTCATTTCCATGCATTTCATGGTCATTCCCGGTGATTTCGTGTTGATTCACGGTGATTTCCACGCATTTCATGGTCAATTCCCTTCACTTCACGGTGATTTCCATGCATTTCACGGTCAATTCGCTTCACTTCATGGTCATTTCCATGCATTTCACGGTCATTCTCGGCGATTTCGTGTTGATTCACGGTCATTTCCACGCATTTCATGGTCAATTCCCTTCACTTCACGGTCATTTCCACACATTTCACGGTCAATTCGCTTCACTTCACGGTCATTTCCATGCATTTCACGGTCATTCTCGACGATTCCGTTTGGATTCACGGTCATTTCCATGCATGTCACGGTCAATTCCCTTCACTTCACGGTCATTTCCACACATTTCACGGTCATTTCCGGCAATTCCGTTTAGATTCATGGTCATTTCCATGCATTCACGGTCATTTCCGGCGATTCCGTTTCACGGTCATTTCCATGCATTCACGATCATTTCTGGTGATTGACCGTGAAGGGAATTGATCGTGAAGTGCATGGAAATGACCGTGAATCTAAACGGAATCGTTGGAAATGACCGTGAAATGCATGGGAATGATCGTGAAGTGAAGCAAATTGACCGTGAAATGCATGGAAATGACCGTGAAGTGCATGGAAATGACCGTGAATCAAAACAGAATCACCGAAAATGACCATGAATTAAAACGAAATCGCCGGAAATGACCATGAAATGCATGAAAATGACCGTGAAGTGAAGCGAATTGACCGTGAAATGCGTGAAAATGACCGTGAAGTGAAGCAAATTGACCGTGAAGTGCATGGAAATGACCGTGAATCTAAACGGAATCGCCAGAAATGACCGTGAAATGCATGGAAATGACCGTGAAGTGAAGCAAATTGACCGTGAAATGCATGGAAATGACCGTGAAGTGAAGGGAATTGATCATGAAGTGCATGGAAATGACCGTGAATCTAAACAGAATCGCCAGAAATGGCCGTGAAATGCATGGAAATGACCGTGAAGTGAGGGGAATTGGCCGTGAAGTGCATGGAAATGACCGTGAATCTAAACAGAATTGCCGGAAATGACCATGAAATGCATGGAAATGACCCTGAAGTGAAGCGAATTAGCCGTTAAATGCGTGGAAATGACTATGAAGTGAAGGCAATTGACCATGAAGTGGATGGAAATGACCGTGAATCTAAACGGAATCGCCGAAAATGACCGTGAAATGCATGGAAAATGACCTTGAAGTGGAGCGAAATGACCATGAAATGCATGGAAATGACCCTGAAGTGAAGGGAATTGACCGTGAAGTGCATGGAAATGACTGTGAATCTAAACGGAATCACTGGAAATGATCGTGAAATGCATGGAAATGACCCTGAAGTGAAGCGAATTGACCATGAAATGCGTGGAAATGACTGTGAAGTGAAGGCAATTGACTGTGAAGTGCATGGAAATGACCGTGAATCTAAACGGAATCGCCGAAAATGACCATGAAATGCATGGTCATTTCCATGCACTTCATGGTCATTTCCATGCACTTCACGGTCAATTCCCTTCACTTCACTGTCATTTTCATGCATTTCCCAGTCATTTCGCTTCACTTCACGGTCATTTCCATGCATTTCACGGTCAATTCCGGCGATTCCGTTTAGATGCACGGTCATTTTGATGCAATTCACGGTCAATTCCCTTCACTTCACGTTCATATCCATGCATTTCACGATCAATTCGCTTCACTTCACAGTCATTTCCATGCATTTCACGGTTATATCCAGCGATTCCGTTTAGATTCACGGTCATTTCGATGCACTTCACGATCATTTCCATGCA
This sequence comes from Magnolia sinica, assembly GCF_029962835.1. Classification (NCBI taxonomy): domain Eukaryota; kingdom Viridiplantae; phylum Streptophyta; class Magnoliopsida; order Magnoliales; family Magnoliaceae; genus Magnolia; species Magnolia sinica. The sequence continues at coordinate 163,267 of NW_026682796.1, read as the reverse complement.
TTTCACGGTCATTTCCATGCATTTCACGGTCATTTCCAGCGATTCCGTTTAGATTCACGGTCAATTCCCTTCTCTTCACGGTCATTTCCACGCATTTCACGTTCAATTCACTTCACTTCACGATCATTTTCATGCATTTCACGGTCAATTCCGGCGATTCCGTTTAGATTCACAGTCAATTCCGTTCACTTCATGGTCAATTCCCTTCACTTCACGGTCATTTCCATGCATTTCACGGTCATTTCGCTTCACTTCACGGTCATTTCCATGCATTTCACGGTCATTTTCGGCGATTCCGTTTAGATTCACAGTCATTTCCATGCACTTCACGGTCAATTCCCTTCACTTCACGGTCATTTCCATGCATTTCACGGTCATTTCGCTTCACTTCACGGTCATTTCCATGCATTTCATGGTTATTTCCAGCGATTCTGCTTAGATTCACGGTCATTTCGATACACTTCACGGTCATTTTCATGCATTTCACGGTTATTTCGCTTCACTTCATGGTCATTTTCATGCATTTCACGGTCATTTCCATGCATTTCACAGTCAATTCGCTTCACTTCACAGTCATTTCCATGCATTTCACGGTCATTTCCGGTGATTCCATTTAGATTCACGGTCATTTCGTTGCACTTCACGGTCAATTCCCTTCACTTCACGATCATTTACATGCATTTCACGGTCAATTTACTTCACTTCATGGTCATTTCCATGCATTTCAAGGTCATTTCAATGCACTTCACGGTCAATTCCCTTCACTTCACGGTCATTTCCACGCATTTCACGGTCATTTCGCTTCACTTCACGGTCATTTCCATGCATTTCATGTTCATTTCTGGCGATTCTGTTTTGATTCACGGTCATTTCCATGCACTTCACTATCAATTCCGTTCACTTCACGGTCATTTCTACGCATTTCACAGTCAATCCCGGTGATTTCATTCAGATTCACGGTCATTTCCATGCATTTCACGATCAATTCCCTTCACTTCACGGTCTTTTTCATGCATTTCACAGTCAATCCCGGCGATTCTGTTTCATTTCATGGTCATTTCCCTTCACTTCACGGTCATTTCCATGCATTTCACGGTCAATCCCAGTGATTCTGTTTCATTTCACGGTCATTTCCATGCATTTCATTCTCTCTCTCTCTCTCTCTCTCTCTCTCTCTCTCTATATATATATATATATATATATATATAGATATATAGATATATACACACAGACACACACACACACATATATACATGGAGAATTTTATTCTACCTATATTTTTCTCTAACACATATTTATATAAATATGTATATATAAGCATATATAAAAAAAAATTATCTCTTTTTTTTCATTTCTTTCTTTATTCATATACCAAGAATATCTTTTAAACCAAAATTAGTTACTTGACGTATCATATATTGATTTTAGGGCTGAAAGTTGGGCAGGTTCAACCCGACCAACCCGTGATCAACCCGTCATTGGGTTGGGCTTGGGCAGGATGTATCGGGTTTGGTCTTGGGTTTAGGCCATACAAACTATCGGTTTTGGTCTTGGGGTTGGGCCATACAAACACCAACTCGAAAAAACTTGGGTTAGGCTCGGGTTGAGGTCTTGGGAATCACCGGGAAATGCATGGAAATGACCGTGAAATGCATGGAAATGATTGTGAAATGAAACGGAATCGTCGGGATTAACTGTGAAATGCATGGAAATGACCGTGAATTGTAGGGAAATGACTGTGAAATGCATGGAAATGATCGTGAAGTGAAGGGAATTGACCGTGAAATGCATGGAAATGACCGTGAATCAAAACGGAATCATCGGGATTGACCGTGAAATGCATGGAAATGACCGTGAAGTGAAGCGAATTGACTGTGAAATGCATGGAAATGACCGTGAAGTGAAGGGAATTGATCGTGAAATGCATGCAAATGACCGTGAAATGAAAGGGAATTCTCCTTTACAGTCATTTTCGGCTATTCCGTATCATTTCACGGTCATTTCCTGCGATTCCGTTTCACTTCACGGTCATTTCCATGCATTTCACGGTCAATTCTATGCATTTCACAGTCATTTTCGGCGATTCCGTTTTATTTCGTGGTGAAATGAATGAAATTGATCGCGAACTGATTGAAATTGACCGCGAAGTGAATGAAATAGATTTTTGACCATAGATCTGATAGAATCTTAGAAAATAACCAAGTTTGTTGGCTAAAGTAGCTTCTCCTACCCCAAAATCATATAGGGTTCATTAAGTAACTAATTTTGGTTTAGAAAATATACTTTTTAAATGAATAAAGAAAAAAATGAAAAAAAGAGAGGAAAAATATTGTATATGCTTATATATACATATTTATATAAATATATGTTTGAGAAAATTATAGTTAGAATAAAGTTGTCCATGTAAAAAAAAAAATTTTAATTAAATTAAATTAAAAAATTCCATTGGCTGTTGGGATCGGTTTTGTCTCTGGCTACGGTTATAATCCGTAGCCATAGGGACCGCCAAATGGGCGTGGCCCGGCCAAATAGGCTAGCAACTAGCGTGGAGGCCGCTAGTTCAGCGAGCCCACCCCTGTTTAGTCCTTTATAGCTACGGATTTTTTTTTGTCTATAACTACGGTTATAATCCGTAGCTATATTTCTGAACGTAACAATGCTTCGAGCGTCTACTATTGAAACCCTTTTTAGGGTCACATAAGTTTTAAATCATTATGAAATTTGTTCCTATTCATCCAGGTCTTTGTGACCTTATAAATAGATTGGATGGAAAATAAATGTTATGGTGGGCCATACAAAAGTTTCAACCGTGAAAATCAATTTTCCACTTCTCTTTGTGGTGTGGTCCAGTTGATCTTTGGATGTGATTTTTTTTTTTTTTTTTTTATAATGCTCCGAAATGATCTCCAAACATGGATAAACGCTGTGGATATAATAAATACATAACTGTGGGGTCATGTTACTTTGATTTCTTATGAACCGTTCGTATAACTCGGAGTTCGAGGAGCGTCAGCGCTCGTCTTCGAGCACCAGCCGATCCGCTTGAAAGAAAAAAGCAGGGGCATTTTCGACCTTTGGCAAGGCGTCCGTACAGCCGGGCTTATTCTAATAAGGTAAAATGAGGTGGCCTTCGTCGGGTAAATGGGCCATAAATGGTTCGTACAGTCGTAAATTTCTCAATGGGAAATTACAAAAATAATATTTATAAAAAAAAAGGTTTACATGCATGCTTAGTGATTGTCAGAGGGTAGAAGCCCATTTTGGGCGTGCAAAAGGCTCAACTCATGGGGCCCACATTGATGTATGTATATAATCCATGCCGCCTATCTTTTTTGTTGTGTCATTTTAAGGCTAGGGCCAAAATATCAGCCTGATGCAGAGCTTGTGTGGGCAACATAATAGAAAACAATGGTGATAATGGCACATACTGTTAAAACTTTTCAGGCTCACTGTGATGTTTGCTGGAAGTAGACCCTACCCAAGTCAGGACTTCTTGGGCCCACGATGAGCTGGCCGACAAGGTGGACGAAACAGATCACCCCATTGTCAACCTTAGGCATAGTATAATGGCTACTGACTAAAACATTATTCATTACAGATTTAGTCCGTAGCCTTTGATCCATTTTCGATAGTGAAGGTAGTGAACACATGACAATTTCGACCCTTAACATATGACAACCTCCACCCTAACAACCTCAATCCTTAACACATGACAACCTCAACCGTAATAACCTTAACCCTTAACACATGACAACTTCGACCCTTAACACTTGACAACCTTGACCTTGAACCTTCACACTATAAGGATACCATCTGTGGGGTCCACCATCGCATATGTGCGAAATCCACTACATCCATTAACTTTGAAATTTTATGAAAGGCCATATTTGGAAGTATGATCAACATCCGCCAGCCACATCAACCACATCATAAAAAAATAATTTGTATCAAACGAACACCATTATAATGCGCCACAAAGAGATCATGTTAGTAAGAAGTTATCATATTTTCATATAAATAAAAGAGCTACAAAAAAAAATGAATAGATTGAATTGGAATTCCATAGGCCTAATAACAACTTTCATCCCCATCAATTTTTCAAGATTGAATACAACAAACTTCTTATTCGCTAAAAAATTGTACAACTCCTGATTCAAGATCGGATAATTTAGTCTAAAAAAGTTTTCAAAACTTGTTAGATAACTACCTCAAGAATATTTAAAACTTCCCTTTGATATTCAGAATTTGACCATACCACAACTCCAGTATGGTCAAAATCCCTAAGTCTTGACAAGATTTGGAAGCCGACTGTAGGACCCACCACATGGATATAGTATGGCACAACATGGCCAAGCTTGGGCCACCATGATGTATGTGTTTTATCCCCATTGTCCCTCCATTTTTCCCATTAATTTTAGGCATAAGCCAAAAATAGATAGTGATCCAAAACTTAAGTAGACCACGCCATTTTTAAAAAAAATTAAAAAAAAATAGTGGGGATTAAATGGCCACCGTTGAAACCTTCCTAGGGCCATTGTGATGTTTCATTTGCTATCCAACTTATTCATAACACCACACAGACTTGATGAAAGGAAAACGCAAATATAATATTGAAACGTTCTTAGTCCCGTAAGAATTTTTCAACGGTGGTCGTTCAATTTTCAGTGTTTTCTGTGATGTGGTTCACTAGAACTTTGGATTTGCATCACCTTTGCTCTCATGCCCTAAAATGAGCTGTCAAAATAGATGGACAGTGTAGATAAAATACATACATTATGGTGGTGCCCAAGAGCTTGGCCACGTGGTGACACGAGGATATCCATGTGGTGCCCCTGCAGGCAATCTTCCATCATACGTAAATTCTACATTATGGAAAAGCTTTTTAAAAAAGTCATCGGAATGTAAATTCTACATCATGTAGTTTATTGTATATATTGATTTTATTTTATTTTATTTTTTATTTTTTAAATCCCTAATAACAGTCATAGATTTCATTCAACACCATGAATAAACAGAAAACAGTGACTAAAAATGCTATTTGAGTGGTTTCGAGAGGTCTGTATTGTAGCTGCTAGACTTCGTCCACAGGTGAAGACTGGCTCCCGCCGGACCTGTTCTTATATGAAGCACTGATAGGGTAGATAAAGAAGAAGTAGAAGCCAATTAAGGTGGTTGACACCGCCATTATCCAAACCAACAAATCCAATGCCAACGGTAAGATAGACGAAACCCGATAAGCGAATAGAACATGGAGAACCGTCAAGAGAATCCAAATCGGAATCTTGAGTCTCTCCCTCTCCAATCCCTCTGGCAACCGATCATAAATGTTTATGCACAAAATCAACAAGATTACTGATACGTAGATGGAGAGAATGAAAGCGACCTCCAATATATCATGTTCGGCCCTGAAAACAGCAACTACAGTGTTGAAGGTGAGGAAGAGAGTAGCGAAGATGGTCGCGTATGGGAAACCGGGATCATGTCCGTTGCTTTCAGGGCTGGACGAGATGTGCGTTTGAGCCTTTTGGTTCCGTTGGGGATCCATGTGGGATTAGATAGACGTCGGGAAGGCAATGTGGGAAACGTACAAATGAGAGAGAGGGAGTGTAGTAGCACCGATGGAGGCTTCTTGTAGTGATTGCTGCAATCCTCCTCTATTTATCCAGTAATTTCTACGGAAATTTTCGTTTTTAGTATCCTCATGGTTTTGGGTTTGCAAAAGTAGCCTCGTTTGCTACGTCTTTGCAAAAAACAGGGAACGCGGATTGCTGTAACGCGGATTGACCGCAAAAGTTCTTTCTCAGTAGCTTCCCGCTGGAAGCGCGGCAATGACGTTGACACTAGCCAGGTGGCTAGTGGTCGGTGCTCTGTGGGCCCGCCATGATGTATATGTTTTATCCACGCCGTCCATCCATTTTTACATATCATTTTAGTACTTGATATGAAAAATGAGGCAAATCTAAAACTCAGGTGAATCACACCACGGGAAAACAGTAGTGATTGTATGTCCACCATTAAAAACCTTCTAGGGTTCAATGTAATGCTTATTTGACATCCAATCTGTTGATTAGGTGGTAGAGACCTGGATTAAGGGAAAAAAGAAATATCGGCTTGATCCAAAACTTTTGTGGTCTGCAGGAAGTTTTTAATGGTGGACGTTCAATCAACACTGTGTGGTCCTCTTGAGATTTGGATCTAACTCATTTTTGGGATCATATCAAATGATCCGAAAAAATTGGACGGATGGCATGGATGAAACACATACATCATGGTGAGCCCACATGGCACCAACCACTAGCCATTGGCTAGTGGCAGGGCCACTAGCCAATCCGTGGTGGAACCCACCGTTATGTTTTTCAGAAATCGACACCGTCCATCCGTTTTGTGTGATTATTTTAGGACATGGTTCCATAACTGAATTAGATCCAAGAGGAAACAGCATGTCGGTATTGAATACCCACTATTAAAATCTTCTTGGGCGCCACTGGAGTGTCTATTTACCGTCCAATCTATTGATAAAGTATTAATGACGTGGATGAAGGGATCACACCAATATCATCTTGATCTAAAACTTTCATGGTCCACAATAAGTTTTTAACGGTTAATCACCACTGTTTCCTGTTGTATGGTCTACCTGATAGTTGGATCTGCTTAATTTTTAGCATTTGCCCTAAAATAAGCTGTCAAAACAGATGAACAACATGCATGTAAGGAATATACATCATGGTGGCCCCAAATTCAGGGATCCACCCACCTCCAGCACCTGTCGGTAAGTAGCCCATAGCTCCCAGAGGGATGTGGTTTCGCCGGTGACCCAACACCAGCCACCAAAGGTCTGTGGGCCATCATGATGTATCTGTTCTATCCATGTCGTCGATTCATTTTGTCAGGTCATTTTGAGGTATGAGCTAAAAAAATGATGCAAATTCAAACCTCAAGCTGAATCCAAGATTATTAGAAACACTATTTGGTCAGGCCTGGATTACCATACATGCAAAAGTAAACTATCAACTATCAAGTATTTGCTATAACCAGATCAAATGGTATTAAAAAATAATAATAATACTAAAAATAAAAAATCTATGCAGAGCAGTTTGTAGCATTTTAAACTAACTAAAGCTATGCACAGGAACATGTCTTTATCACACCCAGATCCATAGCTCAACTGGCAGACTCAGTAGAGCTACCTCATTTCAACACTTGAGGTCTTGGTACCGATCCCTAGCGGGGTTGGCTAACATTGAGTGTGTGTACTGACATGGGTGTGTACAAACAACCTAACCCCAAAAAAACAAAAAAAAAAAACAAAACAATAAAAAACCTGCCTTTATCTTCTTTTTTCTTTTTCACACACCCCCACACACTCACGCCCTAGTGGGCTTTCACCACTTATGGATACTGGAACCCTGGACCGGGTGTTGAAACTCCCGAGAGTCTACCACCCAAGCAAGAGCAAGAATCCAAAAATATTTCGGTATACGTCTTTATCATTTTATAATGTTAAATAAAGAAAGAAAAATCTAAAACAATCAAAATGAATCCACGGCAACTGTTTAAAAGGCTCAAAATGACTTCAGACAAGCAATGTATTCATGTAGAATTTGATGCCATGAGAATTGGCAACTTAGCTTCCTTACTCTTTTACATCACTTCTACTGTTATGTTTTAATTCTTGGGGTAAACCAAAATAGCAAACTGTAATTCCATAAACCAAATTTTAAATGAAGTTTCAACAAGATTTTTATCTTAACCACAAGAAAATAGAAGGATGCGAGTCAGATATGCATGTAAGAAAATGATTACCTCCAATAGCTTCAGTGAAAACGTTCAAATGGTACTTGCACGTTGGACATACGCTTATGGTTCTTAGCAAATGCGTAAAAGAAGCAGGCATCTTGGAAGTTCTTCTTACTATTTCCTGTCACATGTCATAGAAACTCATTGAAAAAAAAAATTATAAGAATCATATTTGACCAGCCATGCTACATGTGGCTGTTGAGTAATCAGGAAGTAACTTGTATTGTTGTTCGGATGATAAAAAAGGATTGTGACTCAACACAGGATCCTCAATGGTGTTTGAAGGGGACATCCATCACAATCACAGCCACTAATTTCTGTGCTCCCCTAGGTGCAGATTTTGATGGGGATTGCATTCATATCTAGTATCAAGGCCTTGCAAGCAATTTCCATAAATGCATCAAGAACCTGAATTGTTAACAGTCCAATATAGGATCCAAGTCACATCAGGAACACCGAGAAGCAAGATGGATCCCACGGGATTGGATTGCGTCGTCCATCGGGAGGGCGTTGCTGAGAATTTTCCAACCCAGGACCCACAATTGTGGCGGGAGATAAGGGTGTCATAGATATTTCCCGCAGCTGCTGTGCGGCCTAGATTCCCTGCATATATTCCAACCCGAACTGACAGAGAAACGGCCTGACGGGCCCGGCGTCCAAATAAGGAGGCCTGGATCCTCCAAGTGCAACCCCCCTTGAAAAATAAAATCCACCGTCTCCTGGGGAAGGAAAGAGAAGACCGCGGAAGGGGGGAGCGGGCCAGCTTTGCCCAGGAAATCTCTGACCTTTAGCTCCCCAAGAGTCGCCAGAATCGGCCTTGTCACTTTTCCCTCGAGAGGCCTGAGTCCTGACCAGTTTACCCTCCAATAATGGACAGGTTGGATATCATTAAAACAGCATAAGGAAACATATGACAGGAAAGTAAAGGATTGTGAAATGCATGTATGCAAACAAGGCAACCTGTTTTGTTTTTTTTTCAATCTTTACATCAACGTGAACATGAGAATTCAGATCAGAATGTAAAACAGATAAAAGTTTGCAAAGGCGCTGCTAAGCATTCTGATTATACCGACATACCAACCATCTGGCCTCGATTTTCTTAGTTTGCTTGTGGAAAATAACCAGCATTTTAAGGAATTCAGAAATAACACCAATAGGATAATAAGATGAGGGAAAGTAGACTTAGGTAATTTGATTGAACAGTATGTTTGAACACCTACTAATGAAACTTTTTTCCAACTCCTTCATAAATTGATTCCCACCATGATAAAGGGAAAACTAACATATCAGCGTGGTCAAAGATTTTTGGGACGACCAATACCCGCTGTTTCTTGTGGCCCACTTGAGTCTTGTATCTACCTCAATTTTGGAATCACATCCTAAAACGATCAGGAGAAATTGATATAGGGACGGATGTTTCCTACTGCATTACATTACAGTAGGCCCCACACAGCTTTGAGTTTTATGTTGGTCAGGATCGATTCAGCTGGTCGCTGTACACAGTTCGCTACATACATTAGAAGTCCATTCATATGCAAGTAGTTGTTGAATAGGCTTTTACTTGGTATAGAATTCCGTTCATATGCAATTAGCTAGTTGTAGAATAGACTTTTATTCTATAATGCTATATTGGGGCCCACTGGGCTGTTCAAACCTCATTGCACAGAAATCTCAGGTTTCAGTGAATAAGTGGGGCCTATGGTTCAGTAATCCAGACCATTGGCAAATTTGACCCCACGGTGAGGGAAGCATGCCCAAAAAACTCGTAGGTCCGATGATCCTAGCAACCAATCCTGGGTCTTTTTTTCAGTTGGATGTGGGCCTTCGTAGGGATTTGAGAATACTTATTTTATTTGATTTACAATGCATTTATTTATCATGCCTATTCAAATTACTTGAAAGATCCAAAAAGAAAAAAAAAAAGAAAAAAAAAAAAGAACTACTTAGCAGAAACAGATGCAGCTTAAACTACAATGTTCTTGTAGTGTTGGCCCGCAATCAGCTTGAATACAATGCCTATATTTCAAGCCCGGGCCCACCATGTTTAGGGTCCAAGCCCTGGCCTAAAGCGGTGGGAGGGGCTGCTTAGCCCATTGCCACTCCTAGTATTAATGGCATAAATGGGCCTGGGTATCATCCATGGAGAAGTTATCTAACCCCTACCCATAAATCCACCGAGTCCAGTGGCCCACCATGAATAGGAGAATCAGGCGAATTAATTCACTCATTAGGTGATCCACAACTTCCAATTGATTTCAACAGCATGCATGGCACTAGGTGATCATAATGGTAAGGTTGAGCCGTGGCATCATTGTCATCAGATAAGGTCCCAAGGTAGATTTCTTTCCCACAAAGCAGGACAATCTGTCTGGCAGGTAGATTAGAAATAGACAGTCTGACAAAATTGACCAATAACTCATATTCAATGTATATTTGTGGCCTAGTGAAGCAGCCAGAGCTTTTGCCCAGGACATGTTTGTACTACGCAACATCTCATGAATGTTTCCCAATCTGGCCCACAAGTGCAGCGATGGCATAAGAGCTACAAATCCCTATCCATCTCATGGACCCCACCAAATGAACCATCCATATGCATACCAAAAGTGTGAATCACAATATAGGTGACCCAACCCACGTGTATTCTAATAGCTCCTATGATCTAATGCTCAATTAATGTTCTAACCATCCATTGGACAGGCCATAAAACAGGTGGTTAGAATCAACATTTGGACTGCGGTATCTTTCTTTCTGATCATATGCATTGCCATACATACCCTCACTCACCTGACTGCCGTCTGATCAAAGATTGTTCCATGCCAGTTTATGCATGCATGCAAGGCACCCATCAGACCACATGAAGGGAAAGAAAAATTGATATACATACATGAACCTTTTAAATGGTAATCAATGCAATATACCAAATCCCTAGGGATTAAACACAAATCTCGTTGAGGCCAGGCATCGAACAAATGGTATGCACCATCTTCTATGCAACAAAACTAACGAGATCGAAGAATCTAGCATGATTAGTAAGAAATATAATACAAATATAATATCATCCATAGGGACCTCATCAGATGGGCCAAGCGTTGATGAAGTGTTGCATTAAAATGATTGGGATTAAACGGAATGTGAAGATGAAACTTCCAAACAGAAATGTAGAGTGCAGCCATGCGAATGCTCACCTATTTAAGATGGTTCTGCATGGCGACTGGCGAGGAAGAGGGAGCTCGAAAGATTCACAGCTCAATCTCGACTGTCGATGAAGAGGGCACTCGAAAGAGGTAACGGAGGAGAAGAAAATGGCGGTCGAAAGAGGGATTTGGAAATTCCTCTTCGAAAATGGGATAAGAGATTCAAATCCGGAAAATGTGCGTTCTACATAATTTATGAAATAAACAGTATTCACAGCCGTACAACTAAGGGTCCATTTACTTGATGGTTAAGATACTCTTACATAAGAAATTATAAATATAAACCATCTACACCAAGACCTATTATTTGGATGGTCTGGATAGCCATATAACAAACCCACTTTTTCTATGAACGAGTCAACACTATTTTACAAAAAATGCAAAACTCACAGCATTTAACCGTACAAATAAAAACGCTAGGGCTCTATGGTCCCCACCATGATCTTTTTATTCAATCCACATCGTACATCCATTTGTAAACATTATTTTAAGATTAATGCCAGAAAATGAGCACGAAATAAGTCTTGCGTGAACCACACCACAGGCAAACAGTAGCGACTGGACGTCCACCGTTAAAACTAGCTCTCTGGCAGCGGTTTTGGTTTTGGCAACGGATTTTAGCCGTCGACGCGATCACCCCACGTCTTTTAGCCAAACCTTGGTAGTATACGTTTAGAACGGTTTATAACCGTTCCAAAATTTGGAACGGCTTACAACCGTTCCTAAACAAAAAGGTAAGTGTTCCCAAACTGTAATCTTGGTGTAGTGAGGAAAATAATGTTAACAAAAATGTTCACCATTAAAAATTTCCTATGGCTCATTGTAATGTTTATTTGTCATCTAACTTATTGATAAGATCACACAAAGCTTGACAAAGGAAAACCTAAATATCATATTGACCCAAACCTTGTGTAATCTCCTAAATGTTTTCAATGGTAAGTGTGCAATCCCATTGTTTCTTGTAGTGTGGTCCACCTAATATTTGTATGTGCTTTATTTTTGGATTCATCCACTAAAATTAATGAGCTGGAAAAATGAATAAACGGCATGTATAAAATAGAAACTTCATGCTGAGGCCCACAAGGCTTTGCCACTAGCTAGTTTGTTCGACCCTCAGTTGATCCGTGTCGGATCAGATCTACATGGGGCCCACCATGATGTATTTGTTTATCCACTATGTTCATTCATTTTCTTAGATCATGTTATGGGCCCAAAATGAGGTAGATCCAACAATCTAGTGGACCACACCAATTAGTAAGCTTGGGTTGCATTTAAATGCACAAAGCGTTAAATGCAAGTTGTATTAAATGTAAGAGACATATCCGATATGGTCCATTAGAGCATTGGATCTACCTCATTTTTGGGCCACCACTTAACATGATGACAAAAGGGATGGACTACATGGATAAACAGATACATTATAATGGGTCCCATGCAAATATGCCCGGACACTTAAAGGTTTGATTGAGTCTGAAGCAATTGCTTCCTGCTGGATATGATACTTTTGTGAGTGCCACTGTAATGTATGTCTATTATCCTACTATTTTATATTATTTTAGAAAATGAGCCAAAAAATAATGAAAATCAAAATCTCACGTGGACCACACCACTGTCTCCCAGAGGCAACAAAAGTTATGGATGAAGCTGATATTTGCTAACCTAGTGAATAGGTTGGATTAAAAAAATAATAATTTATAATAAGCCTTAGAAAATTTTCAACGATGGGCATCATTTGAGATTAGGATTTGTCTCATTTGTGGTTCAGTCCCTAAAATGATCAAAATAAATGTAAAGCATGGAAAAAACAGATACTGGGCCCACATATCACTGTTAAGTAGGCAGCAGCTACTTGCCTCGTCAGTAGACAATTTGCGTCATTTTGACTATTTAAAAAGAAAGCGGATTAAGTGCGCCCCAGCCTTACCGAATATGGTGTGGCCCTCATAGTTGTGTCCCTATTGATATATGGATTCCCAATCTATTCCGTCCATCCATTTTTTTAGATCATTTTAATGAATGAGCCCAAAAATTAATAATATTCAAGTCTTAGGTGGAGCATACTATAAGAAACAATGGTGATTGAATACAACACCACTTAAAGCATCCTAAGGCCAACCTTTAATGTCTTCGTAATTTGTTATTTCCCATCTAACCTGTTGATAAGGTCACAAAAACCTGGATGATGGAAAAAAAAACAAATATCAAATTGATCCAAAACTTTTGTGGCCAACAAAAAGTTTTTAATGGTCATTCACCACTGTTTCCTAAATTATGGTTGGCCTGATATTTGAATCTGCTTATTTTTTTTACTCTGGCGTGTGTGTGTGTGCGCGCGTGCGTATGTCAAAGAAGGTACCCAAAAGCATCGCAGAAATTCTCTCATAAGTGGAAATAGATTGGCTACGGATTCTATCACTAGCCAAATGTTGATTTTCAGTACTCTATGGGCCCCACCATGATATATATGTGTTTCATCCATGCCGTCCACCCATTATTCCAGATCATTTTATGCCATGAGCCCAAAAATGAGATTGATCCAAATCTCAAGTGGACCGCACAGTGTTGATTGAATGCCACCATTGAATACTTCTTGGGGTACAAAAGTTTTGAATCAAGCTGATATATATATATATATATATATATATATATATATATATATATATATATATATATATATATATATATATATATTCTCCCTTCATACAAGTCTTTACAACCTAATCAATATGTTAGATGTCAAATAACCATTACAGTGGGCCCTAGGAGTTTTTTTAATGGGGGACATACAATCACTACTGTTTTCTCATGGTATGTTCCACCTGATATTTAGATCTACCTCTTTTTTAGGATCAAGCCCTAAAATTATCTTTCAAATTGGATGGACGACATGGTTAAAACACATACATTATAGTAGGGTATGCATTGCACCTAGCTATCTGGATGGTGGCAGCGTCATTAGCCAAACCGTGTCCATAGTGATTTGGACGGACGCGGATTGCACGCATCGCTACTGCTCTGTGGGCCCACAATGATGTATATATGTGTTTTATTTACTCTGATCATCCATTTTGGAACATTATTTTAGGTCACCAGCCTATAAATGAAGCACATCCAAATCTAAAGTGAAACACACCACAGGAAATCAGTGATACTTGAATACCCACCATAGAAAATTTCTTAGGGCTCACATAAATGTTTATTTGCCATCCAACCAGTTGAAAGGAAAACACAAATATTAGCTTTGTTCATATACTTCCGGGTCATCAGGTAATAGTTTTTAATAGTGGGCACTCAATCCACGCTACTTTATTTAGTGTGGCCATTTAAGATTTGAACATGTCTTATTATTGGGATCATGTCCTAAAATGAACTAACAAACGGATGAATGGCGTGGAAAAACAGATGCATCATGGTGGAGCCCAAGGAGCACTGTAATAGCCACTCGCTATGCCAGTATGCAAACGCGTCCGATTTGGACGGCCTATCTTTTGGGGCCCATTATAGATTGCTTGCCATCCATTTCGCTAGAGATGTTGTAGATGCCTGGATGCTTCGTGGCTCTCACCCTCAAATTGTATTTGCACCTTGTCATGAACCATCATCACCATTTCCATCATCACCTCCATTCAAGCAAATTACAAGGGGATAGAAGTTCATATAATCACCACTACGCGTGAGTGTGTGGGGTGTGCATGTGTGCGTAAAAAAAAAAAAAAAAAGATCATATAATCATGGCCCACCAAATATAATATCATCACTAATTAAAATTCAAAAAAATTGGAAATCTGCATTTTCCCTTCTATATAACCTTATCTGACCCGTATCCATGAGTGGGAGCCCTGACTGTGGGGTTCACATGGATGTATGTGCCTTAAATCCACACCGTCTAACCATTTTGAAAGCTCATTTTAGAGCATGATCCTAAAAATGAAACATATCCAAATTTTATGTGGACCATACCTCAGGAAATAATAATGATTAAATTCCCACCATTAAAAAGTTCATGAGGCCACCAGAATGTTTATTTGTCATCCAACATGTTAATCAGGTAACAAAGATATGAACGAAGAGACACATTAATATCAGCTTGATCCAAAACTTTTGTGCCACAAGAAAATTTTTAATGATTCGATTACTACTGTTTCCTGTATTATGGTCCACTTGGGATTTAATAGTTTAGCACAATTTTTGTAGTATGGCCGCTTATGCACATTTGTTATTATGTTCGAAAAAGCAAGTTATTGTTAGGTTCTTCTATTTTCTTTCTTTAACTATTTATTTTACAGTTATCAATTGAAGGATGTGGATTTTCTCACCTGATTTTTGAATTCATGGGCCATCCGCATTGGAGCCCATGGAAATGTGAAGGTGTGTAATATTGAAAGATTAACATTAATTATAGTTAGGAATCAACCTCGAGAGGGTTTATATACAATAATTCATGACACCAACACTGCAGTGGGGAGTATATCTTCATTTGTTACAAGCCCATGGTATAGGTGTATATCTATACCATACACATGTATACACCACCTTAACAGCCCCTTCATTCTGAAATGTTCCCCTTAGTATGGCGCACTTGAATAATAGATGGCTTGATTTTTTGTCCCAGGCTTAAATTTTGGCATCACATTTAATGGTTGGAGTGAATTTTATATAATCATTAATGTGTGCCTCATAAAATTCAGGGTGGAAGTTATCTCCCAACTGTTTCCTTTGGTGTGACCCACCTGAATCACTAGTTAGCTCGATTTCTTGGCCCTGAACCTAATGTGCGATTAGGCATCTAAATGGTCATAGTGGATTTCAAGTACACACAATGCTAGGCATCATAAAAAATTAGGGGGTTGTCCTTCTCCTCTTATTTTTGATGGGGCCATTATAATGTATATGTGAGCTCCACTCTGACCATTAGATGTGTAATCGTATGTTAGGCTAGAGAACAAGAAATCAAGATAATTAACTGATGTAGAGAGGGTCGCGGACAATTACATGGCCAAGATGGATCAGAAAAGGCCCGGTCGACGACAGAAGTGATCCATACCATCAGACCTTAAATCAGGGGTATCTCGCAATCCAGAATGAGTTATCAGACGTAAAATATATGATCTTGGGGTAGAACGAGGTACTTTAGCCAACCAACCTGGCTATGCAGGATCGCGCAAGCCGGATTTGCGAAATACTGCCAAATCGACCGTCATTTCCCTATTTTACTTCCATTTTTACTATAAATAGTAATTTTTAGTTTGATTATAACTCTTCATTCGTTGGGCTTTAGGAGTTGCGCCCAACGTGAAAAGAGCTTTAAAAAATTAGGAGAATAGCTTGGTAAAGCCAAATAGGACACTTACTATTTATAGTAAAAATGGAATTAAAATAGGGAAATAACTGTCGATCTGGTGGTATTTCACAAATTCGGCTTGCGTAATCCGGCTTGCGTAACCCAGCGTAGCAGGGTTGGTTGGCTAAAGTAGCTCTTCTACCCCAAAATCATATATTTTATGTCCGCTAACTCATTCCGGATTGCGAGATATGCTTGATTTAAAGTCCGATGGTCTGGATCACTTCTGTTATCGACCAGGCCTTTTTTGATCCATCTTTGCTATGTAACTGTCCGCGACCTTCTCTACATCAGTGGGGTCCACTAGCTTAGTTAGCTTCTACTTCTCCATCTACCCTATCAGTGCTAGCCATAAGAACAGGTCCGGCGTGAACCAGCCTTCATCTGTGGAGGAAGTTTAACAGCCACGTTGCAGATCTCTTGAAACTAGTCAATTAGCATAGGAACTACTACTGTTCATGTGTAGTTTCTATGGGCATTTTAGTCACTGTTATCTATTTATTTTGGTTATGAATGAAATCTATGACTGCAATGGAATTTTACAGGAAACTACCTAATGTTTAATTTGCATTCTAATGCCTTTTTCAAAAAGGCTTTCAATAAGCTAAGGGCGGGTCAGGCTGGGGTGTGCCCTGTTACGCCAAGTCTCTAAACTTAGCTCCATCTCTGATTAAAGTGGAGCACAAGATTTAAAAAAATTATATAAGCAATGTTCACCCTCCAAATTATTTCATTTGGAGTGGCTCGCCTAAATTACAAATGGGTTTGATTTTTAGGCCTCATGCTTAAATTTTAATAGGTCATCTATTAGTTAAAATGGTTTTCATATAATCATCACAGTAGCTGTGTAAGAATCAAGGTGGACGTCTCCCTTAAATGTTTCTTTTGGTGTGGCCTACTTGAATCATAAATTAATTATCCTGCTTTCTTGTTCCCCAAGCCAAACATAGGATTACATATCTAATTAATGGTCAGAGTGAATCTCACATATACATCATAATGGCCCTCACATATACGTCATAATGGCCCTGTAAAAAATAAGGGGATAAGGACAATCCCTTAATTTTTTTAAGGGGCCCAACCTTGTGTGTACATTAAATCAACTCTGAACATTTAGATGCATAATTGCACATTAGATCTAGGGCCAACAAATTAGGCTAAACTATGATTCAAGTGGGCTACACTAAATGAAACAGTTGGGAGAACTTCCACCCTTGATTTTATGAGATGCACTGTGATGTCACTCTAATCATTATATGTCATGCCAAAATTTAGGCCTCGGAAAATAAAAAATAAAAATAAAAATAATTAGGCCATCCACTGTTCAAGTGAGCCACACTAAGGGAAACAGTTCAAAATGAAGGGGTTGTTAAGGTGGTGTATATATGTGTATAGTATGCTGTATACATGTGTATAGTATGAATATACACCTATACCATGGGCTTGTAACAAATGAAGAAATACTCGGCCCCACTTAGGTGTTGGTGTCGCAACTTATTGTATGTAAACCCTCTCGAGGTTGATTTGTAACTTCAATTAATGTTAATCTTTCAATATTACACAGCTTCACATTTCCATAGGCTCCAATATGGATGGCCCATGAATTCAAAATCTCAGGTGAGAAAATCCTCATCCTTCAATCGGGGACTATAAAATAAATAGTTAAAGAAAGAAAATACAACCACGTAACAACAACTTGCTTTTTCCACCATAATAATAACTAATGTGCATAGGCAGCCGGATTGCAAAAATTGTGCTAAAGTACTAGTAAATCCCAACTACTATGTTTTGAACTTGTTTTTAGGGGGTAAAAACAGATAGTTGTAGGAAAAAAAAATGCCGCTTAAAAATTGGTAATTAATCCAAAGACTCTGATGTGCACTAGAAGAAAGTCATTAGTAAATAAATCAAGTGACAGAAAGTAAAGTAATTTTTGTAGGCATACCAAAATGATGAATGGCCAGTATGGATAAAACATATACATTATGGTAGGATCCACATAATTCATCTCATTTTCCGTGCCTAAAACTTACTAAAACTTACTGCTGTTAATGTCATATACTACCCCTTTCCACCACAAATTATTGTAGTATGTAATTAATGCTTAATTAAAAAGTATAAAATATACAACAATTCTCCTGAAATACGTCCAACCAAACATGCCCTAATTAGGTTTTCTTTGTGAGATTAGTCAGATGCATGTATAGCTCAAA
This sequence comes from Magnolia sinica, assembly GCF_029962835.1. Classification (NCBI taxonomy): domain Eukaryota; kingdom Viridiplantae; phylum Streptophyta; class Magnoliopsida; order Magnoliales; family Magnoliaceae; genus Magnolia; species Magnolia sinica. The sequence goes on along the minus strand of NW_026682796.1, from coordinate 144,722 downwards.
CTTAGATTAGTGTTTCATGTTTGAATGCCCTGGTCTGCTTGACAAGGGTGCAACTTGAATTAGGAAAACTAAACCTGACTGTATTGACTTGAACTTCAGGTCATGTTGGGATGGGCTGAGGTCCAGCTGGGGTTTGGCTAGAAATCCTCAATCCTACTCTATGTTGGAATGGATTTGGGTTGAATCTTCGAGCAATCAAACCTCATATATCTATTATACTTAAGGCGAGTAGGATTGGGCAGAAGTTTTCACCCATGGGCAAAATTTTGACATCAGAATCCAAAGAAGACTGGCACCTACAAGTGGAAGCGGATTGCACTTACAAGTAGCCATGAATGTTAGTGGCTTATCTACGCCATTCATCCATTTTTTCAACTCATTTTAGGGTTTGAACTCAAAATTGAAGCATATCCAAAGATCAAATGGACCCCACCACAGGAAACAGTGAGGATAATGATGTTCACAGTCAAAACCTTCCCAAGGCCCACAGTGATATTTCTTTGTCCTCCAACCAGGTCATAAGATCACACAGACATGGATGAAGAGAAAACACAAATATCAACTTGATCCAAAACCTTTGTGGTCCCTTAAGATTCCAATAGTAGGTGTTCGATTTACATTGTCTCATGTGGTGTGGTCCACTTGAGCTTTGGATATGCTTCGATCTTGGACTAGTGACTAAAATAATCTGGTAAAACAGATGGATGGAGTGGATAAGACATGTCACTCATGGAAGGCTTCACAGGGTTTACTCTGTAATCAATCTGCTTCTATCCATGGCTGGGAGCGGATTAGGTGCGCCGTGGCCTCATCCAAGAGGGCTGACTTTACCTGTGGGACCCATTTTGATTATCTATTCTAAATCCATGCCGTTCATCTGTTTTTTCAAACCATTTTAGGGCATGATATCAAAAGCTAAGTAGATCTAAATCTTAGGTGGACCATATCATAGGAAACAGTGGTTATTGAACTCACCGCCATTAAAAACCTCCTAAGACCCATCTAATGTTTCCATATTACTTATTTGTCATCCAAGGTCACACAAACCTGGATGAAGGAAAAATAAATAAACATGAATCACCGATGTTTCCAAAGGTACGTTTCACATTAGATTCGGATCTACTTCATTTTGAGTTCATTTCCTAAAATGATATGAAAAACAGATGGACAGCATGAATGTAGAATAAATACATCATGGTGGGCCCATGGCTAAGGCACCAACTCGAGTGAGGCCTGCACTTAATGGGCTCCCGTGTATGGCACCGACTTGAGTGAGGCCCGCACTTAATGGGCTCCCGCGTATGCCTCGTTGTAAAAGGAAAGAGGATTACCTACCAACAATGGCGAGGTTGTTACTGGACAGTGCTTTATTGGTTTCATCTGATACATGTGTTTTATCCACGTTGTCCATTCATTTTATTTTCCAAATCATTTTAAGGCATGAGTCCAAAAATAAGACAGTTCCAAATTTCAAGTAGACCACATCATAGAAACTAAAAATAAAAATAAAAAATAAATCAAAAGTGATGATTTAATGCCCATTATTAAAACTTCCTATAGCTCACTATAATATTCATTTGCCATCCAAATTGTTGATTAGGCTACTCTGACTTGGATGAAGGGAAAACACAAACATCAGCTTCATCCATAACTTTTGTGGCCCATGAAAATTTTAATGTTAAATGTTTATTTGTTTCTCATGGTGTGGTTACATGAGATTTGGATGTCTTAGTTTTGGAATTGTGTACTAAAATGACCTGAAAATTGATGGACAGCTTGGATTTAAAAACATCATAGTAAGCCAGGAAAGTTTCAATAGTAACCATTATTTTCTATTTTGTCGACCACACGAGCGCTGGATCAGGCTAATATTTTGGCCCTACCTGTAAAATGACACGGCAAAAAGGATAGGCGCAGGTGAGCATTCCTCTCTCTCTCTATACTCTTATCCAGGTCTGTTTTACTAGCTTATCAATAAGTTAGATGGTTAATAAATATCACAGTGGACCTTAGTAAGTTTTTAACTATGGGCGTTTAATGAACACTGTTTCATGCAGTGTGGTTTACTTGAAATTTATATCTATTTCATCTTTTTAGAACATGTCCTGAAATAAGGTGGAAGACATCGATAAACAATGAATACATCTAAGCGAGCCGTACGGTCAGGTTCGCAACAGGTCGCTCTCGAAGACGACAATTACGAGGAGTCATCTCGGAAGTTTTTCAGCATCTTCCTTGACGTCTTTTTCTTTTTACGCGTGTTGCTGCCTTTGGCAGGAATTTTCTTAGACGGAAAGCTAAGTGGGCCCACCTTAATGTTTGTTATAAATCCATTCAGTCCATCTGTTTTTCAGATTCAAAACTAAAATGGGCCCACGATAGAAAACAGTAAATACTGAACGTCCACTTTTGAAGCATGGCATGGCTACACAAGTTTTCGATCAAGCTAAGAATTTTTTGTTTTCATGTCATCTCAATATGAATGACCTTAAGAACGGTATGGATGGAATATAAAAATTACCGTGGACCTCAAGGAAGTCTCGACCGTACGTATTTCTTTACGTACTTTTTTGTTTTTTCTATTGTGTAGCCTAATTGAGCTTTAGATCTACTTGGTTTTTTTCGCACATGTCCTAAAATGACCTGAAAAAACGGACAGATGGGGTGGATTTCTCATCAACATCATGTGGCAGGAAGTTACTTGGAAAGGCTTTCCAGGCAATTCGCATCTTTTTGCAAACACAGATCAAAGAGGCTATATTATAATTACCGTCCTTTTTTGCGAACACAAATCAAAGAGGAGATTTTTACAAACACAAACCACATAGGCAACCACAGACGAAATTCCTGTAGAGGTGATTACAAATAGATAGAGAGTATCGTAGCAAGCACTACACCAACAAGCCCTTATCAGCAATACTCTCTCTCTCTCTCTCTCTCTCTCTCTCTCTCTCTCTCTCTCTCTCTCTCTCTCTCTCGTTTATACATTTTCCACATTGCCTTTCCAACCTCTATCTAATCCCATATGGATACCAAACGGAACCAAAACGCCCAAGTGTTCATCTCGTCTAGCCCCGAAAGCAACGAACGTGATCCCAGCTTCCCCTACGTCACCTTCTTCACTACTTTCTTCCTCACCTTCAACACTGTAGTTGCCGTGATCCGGGCCCACAACGATATATTGGCCGTCGCTTTCATTCTCTCCATATACGTATCAGTCATCTTGTTGTTTTTGTGCATAAACGTTTATGATCAGTTGGCAGAGGGATCGGAGAGGGAGAGGCTGAAGATTCCGATTTGGAGTCTCTTGACGGTGCTCCATGTTCTATTCGCTTTTCGGGTTTCGATTGTCCTACCGTTGGCCTTAGATTTGTTGGTTTGGATCTTAGTGGGGTCCACTAGCTTAGTTAGCTTCTACTTCTTTTTCATCTACTCTATCAGTGCTAGCCATAAGAAGAGGTCCGGCGCGAACCCGTCTTCATCTGTGGAGGAAGTCTAACAGCTACGTTACAGATCTCTCGAAACTAGTCAAATAACATTGGAGCTGCTACTGTTCATGTGTAGTTCTATTTATTTTAGTTATGAATGAAATCTATGACTGTAATGACATTTTAGTCACTGTTTTAAATTTATTTTGGTTAGGAATGATATCTATGACTGTAATGGAATTTTACAAGAAACTACCTAATGTAGAATTTGCATTCCAATGCCTTTTTCAAAAAGGCTTTCAATAAGCTAAGGGCGGGTCAGGCACGCCTAAACTTAGCTCCATCTCTGATTAAGGTGGAGCACAAGATTGAAAAAAATTATATAAGCAATGTTTACCCTCCAAATTATTTGGTTTGGAATGGCTCACTTGAATTAGGAATGGGTCTGATTTTTAGGCCTCGGCCTAAATTTTAATAGGTCATCTATTAGTTAAAATGGTTTTCATATAATCATCACAGTAGCTGTGTAAGAATCAAGGTGGACATATCTCTTAAATGTTTCTTTTGTTGTGGCTTACTTGAATCATATATTATTTTTCCTGATTTCTTATTCGCCGAGCCAAACATAGGATTACACATCGAATGGTCAAAGTGAATTTCATGCATACATCATAATGGGCCTATAAAAAATAAGGGGATAAGGACAACCCTTTAATTTTTTACTAGGCCCGGCCTTGTGTGTACATTAAATCAACTCTGACGATTTAGATGCACAATTGCACATTAGATCCAGGACCAACAAATCAGGCTAATCTATGATTCAAGTGAGCCACACTAAATGAAATAGTTGATATAACTTCCACTCTTGATTTTATATAGGAAAATGGTACGATGAGGGACCTACTGGGAACTTCCCATGAGGTTGAGCTGTGTGGGCCCCACCGTGATGTGTGTTGAACATCTACCCCATCATTCAGATGCACCATTCCATGCTGGGCCATGGCCTTAAAAATCAATTCAATCCATAGACTGGTTGGGCCACACCACATACAACAGTTGAGAGGGGTTACCCTCTCATTAAAACATTCATAATCATTTGTTGGGCCCATTGAGATGTGGTTCGAAAATCCAGACCATCCATTGTGTGTATCCCACTTGGATGAGAAGTAAGACCAAGTTTCAGCCGCATCCAAAAATCAGGTGGACCACACCAAGTGATTTTATATGTTTTAGGCATGTCTTCACATCGGTTTAGATGGTACGACCCACTTGAGTTCAGTATACGACAGATTTTTAGGGTGTCCCGTTACCTAAAGGGGACCCATCAAATGAATAGTGTTCATGTTCAACCCACATCATGGTGGGGGCCCACATAGCTCAACCTCATGGGAAGTTCCCATGAGGTCGACCTCCTAGTACTATTTCCCTTTCACGGGATGCACTGTGATGATTGTATAAGGCCCCACTTAGGTGTTGGTGTCACAAATTATTGTATATAAACCCTCTCGAGGTTGATTCCTAACTCCAATTAATGTTAATTTTTCAATATTACACACCTTCCCATTTCCAAGGGCTCCAATGCGGATGGCCCATGAATTCAAAATCTTAGGTGAGAAAATCCTCATCCTTCAATCGGGGACTATAAAATAAATAGTTAAAGAAAGAAAATACAACTACCTAACAATAACTTGCTTTTTCCAACATAATAACTAATGTGCATAGGCAGCCGGACTGCAAAAATTATGCTAAAGTACTAGTAAATCCCAACTAATATGTGTTGAACTTGTTTTTAGGGAAAAAAAAAGAAGAAGATAGTTGTAGGAAAAAAAATTGCCACTTAAAAATTGATAATTAATCCAAAGACTCTGATGTGCACTAGAAGAAAGTCATTAGTAAATAAATCAAGTGATAGAAAGTAAAGTAATTTTTGTAGGCATACCAAAATGATGAATGTCCAGAATGAATAAAACATATACATTATGGTAGGATCCACATAATTCATCTCATTTTCCGTACCTAAAACTTACTGCTGTTAATGTCATATACTACCCCTTTCCACCATAAATTATTGTAGTATGTAATTAATGCTTAAAAGGTATAAAATATACAACAATTCTCCTGAAATACGTCCAACCAAACATGCCCTAATTAGGTTTTCTTTGTGAGATTAGTCAGATGCATGTAGCTCAAACTTAGATTAGTGTTTCATGTTTGAATGCCCTGGTCTGCTTGACAAGGGTGCAACTTGAATTAGGAAAACTAAACCTGACTGTATTGACTTGAACTTCAGGTCATGTTGGGATGGGCTGAGGTCCAGCTGGGCTTTGGCTAGAAATCCTCAATCCTACTCTATGTTGGACTGGATTTGGGTTGAATCTTCGAGCAATCAAACCTTATATATCTATTATACTTAAGGCGAGTAGGTATGGGCAGAAGTTTTCACCCATGGGCAAAATTTTGACTTCAGAATTCGAAGAAGACTGGTACCTACAATTGGAAGCGGATTGCACTTACAAGTAGCCATGAATGTATGTGACTTATCTACGCTGTTCATCCATTTTTTCAACTCATTTTAGGGTTTGAACTCAAAATTGAAGCATATCCAAAGATCAAATGGACCCCACCACAGGAAACAGTGAGGATAATGATGCTCACAGTCAAAACCTTTCCAAGGCCCACAGTGATATTTATTTGTCATGCAACCAGGTCATAAGATCACACAGACATGGACGAAGAGAAAACACAAATATCAGCTTGATCCAAAACCTTTGTGGCTCCTTAAGATTTCAATAGTAGGTGTTCGATTTACATTGTCTCATGTGGTGTGGTCCACTTGAGCTTTGGATATGCTTCAATCTTGGACTAATGACTAAAATAATCTGGTAAAACAGATGGATGGAGTGGATAAGACATGTCACTCATGGAAGGCCTCACAGGGTTTACTCAGTAATCAATCTGCTTCTATCCGTGGCTGGGGAGCGGATTAGGTGCGCCCTGGCCTCACCCAAGACGGTGCTGCCCTTACCTGTGGGACCCATTTTGATTATCTACTCTAAATCCATGCCATTCATATGTTTTTCCAAACGATTTTAGGGCATGATATCAAAAACTAAACAGATCTAAATCTTAGGTGGACCATATTATAGGAAACAGTGGTTATTGAACTCACTGCCATTAAAAACCTCCTAAGACCCATCTAATGCTTCCATATTACTTATTTGTCATCCAAGGTCACACAAACCCAGACGAAGGAAAAATAAATAAACATGAATCACCGATGTTTCCAAAGGTACGTTTCACATTAGATTCGGATCTACTTCATTTTGAGTTCATTTCCTAAAATAATATGAAAAACAGATGGATAGCATGCATGTAGAATAAATACATCATGGTGGGCCCATGGCTAAGGCACCGACCCCGCACTTTATGGGCTCCCGCGTATGCCTCGTTGTAAAAGGAAAGAGGGATTGCCTACCGACAATGGCGAGGTTGTTACTGGACAGTGCTTTATTGGTTTCATCTAATACATGTGTTTTACCCACGTTGTCCATTCATTTTATTTTCCAAATCATTTCAGGGCATGGGTCCAAAAATAAGACAGTTCTAAATTTCAAGTAGACCACATCATAAAAACTAAAAATAAAAATAAATAATAAATAAAAAGTGATGATTTAATGCCCATTATTAAAATTTCCTATAGCTCACTATAATATTTATTTGCCATCCAAATTGTTGATTAGGCTACACTGACTTGGATGAAGGGAAAACACAAACATCAGCTTCATTCATAACTTTTGTTGCCCATGAAAATTTTAATGTTAAATGTTTATTTGTTTCTCATGGTGTGGTTACATGAGATTTGGATGTCTTAGTTTGGAATTGTGTACTAAAATGACCTGAAAATTGATGGACAATTTGGATTTAAAAACATCATAGTAAGCCAGGAAAGTTTCAACAGTCACCATTATTTTCTATTTTGTCGACCACACGAGCGCTGGATCAGGCTAATATTTTGGCCCTACCTGTAAAATGACACGGCAAAAAGGATAGGCAGCATGGATTATACACATACATCAATGTGGGTCCATATGGGTCGTGGTTTGCATGGGTCGTAGTTGTCATGTTCATATGGTATGGATCATGGTTTTCGACATGATCATTTCTTTTACTACCTATCCATTTGTACCATAGCTTAAGGCCCACAATAGGGTGATCCGATCCATCCACCTTGTCGGCCAGCTTGCCGTGGGCCCAAAAAATTCTAACTTGAGCAGTGTCCACTTCTAACAAACATCACAGTGAACTGAGAAAGTTTCAACATTCACCGTTGTTTTCTATTTTGTAGCCCACACAAGCACTGGATCAGGTAGATGTTTGAGCCCTACCCCTAAAATGACACGGTAAAAAGGATGGGCGGCATGGATTATACACATACATCAATTTGGGCCCATTTAGGTGGTAGTTTGCATGGGTCGTAGTTGTCATGTTATATGGGGGTCATGGTTGTCATGTTGTATGGACTCTTCCTTTTCTACCAAACCATTGATATCATAGCTTAAGGTCAATAATGGGGTGATCTGATCCATCCACCTTGTCAGCCAGCTTGTCGTGGAAACAAAAAGTCCTAACTTGGACAGTGTCTGGTTCTAACAAACATCACAGTGAGCCTGGAAAACTTCAACAGTCACCATTATTTTCTATTATGTGGGCCACACGAGTACTGCATCATGCTGATATATTGGCCCTAGCCCTAAAATTACATAGCAAAAACGAAAATGAATCTGTATAACCTTGATCGGTCGAGCATGGGCCTCGACCGGTCGAGCACCTCGAACTCAAGATTAAAGACATCTGTTTTTGAACCAGTCGAACCCTCGACGGGTCGAGTAGGCCACTCGACCGGTCGAAAGGTATGTAGACTAAAGAAGAATCTATATGGCCTGAAGCAGGCCCCGAGGCAGTAGTATAAGAAGTTCGATAGTTTCATGTCGGAAAACGGTTTTAGGAGGTGTCATGTAGACCACTATTGCTATTTGAAGAAGTTTGATACGTCGTACATCATCATTCTTCTGTACGTTGATGATATGCTTGTGGCCGGATCAAGCATGAAAGACATCTTAGATCTCAAAAGACAACTGTCTAGAAAATTCGTTATGAAGGATTTAGGATCTGCAAAACAAATCATAGGCATGAGGATAAAGCGTGACAGGAAAAATAGAAAACTAGTTTTGTCACAGGCAGAGTACATAGCTAAGGTACTTGATCAATTTAGTATGGAACGTGCTAAGCCAGTTAGCACTCCCTTAGCTAATCACTTCAAGCTTTCTAATGAGAAAGGTACGAAGACGCATGAGGAATGGAACTACATGGCTAAAGTCCCATACGCGTCAGCTATTGGGAGTCTCATGTATGCTATGGTGAGTACGAGGCCAGACATTGCTCAAGCAGTGATAGTTGTTAGCAGGTTCATGAACAACCCCAGGAAGGAACATTAGGAAGTTGTGAAGTGGATCCTCAGATACCTGGTAGGTACTAGGGATGTAGGGATGTGTTATGGCGGATCAGAAATTAAGTTACAAGGTTACGTACATTCAGATTTGGCAGGAGATATCGATATCAGAAGAAGCACTACAGGATATGTCTTTACTCTAGGTAGTGTTGTAGTCAGTTGGGTCTCTCAGTTACAAAAGATAGTATCTATCAGTACAACTAAGTAGAATATGTGCTACGAAGCATGAAAAGAGATGGTGTGGATGTAAAGTTTCATAGAAGAGTTGGAAAAGAAGCAAGCATTGCAAGCTGTACAATGACAATCAGAGTGCAATACACTTCGCTAAGATTCAATCTTTCATTCAAAGACCAAGCATATTGACATCAGATATCACTTCATGCATTCGTTACTGAAAGATGGATCGATTACTCTGGAGAAGATCCATACAAGTGAGAAACCTGTAGATATGCTGACCAAGGTGGTCACACGGGAGAAATTGAAGATCTGTTTAAATTTAATTAGTCTTCAAGCTTGAAGACGAGGAGGTGGTGTACTCCGGATGTAGAAGACGAATGATTATGGCGATGTGTTTCCAAGTGGGAGATTGTTGAGGTATGGAGCGTCATCTCGAACAAGGCCGCTCAACCAGCTTGAGTGGGCTGCTCGACCGATTGAGGGTCGCTCGACTCAAAGTCTAGCGAGCATCAATTTTTGGGTCCGAGGTGCTCGACCGGCCGAGGCCCTTGCTCGACCAGTCCGCTCGACTATCAAGGTTACGCAGATTCGTTTGTGGATTTGATGCGGACTGCGCATGCTGAACTTTGAGTCGAGGGCCTCTCTCCACTAGTTGAGGGTTACGCAGATTCTGCGTGGCTTTGGTGCGGACTGCTTAAATTTGAGGCGGTTTCGCAGAAGTGCGAAAGGAAGTTGCCTAAACTATAAATAGGGGTCCCTAGGGCTATTGTAGGGTATTTTAAGGTGTATGCAAAGGGTTTTTTCTATACATCCAAAGGCAAAAGGTTAGTATATTGCTTATAATCTCATTTTTCTTCATAGTGGAAGTTTGCAACTTGAATATTATATCATTTTTTAAAAGAATGCAAGTCTTTTTTTTCTTTTTCTCTTTTTTATCAGTGGCTTGTGTGTTACATGTTAATAAAAACCATCTACAAAGAGCCTTGGCATTTTACCAACACATGAGCCAACCTTAACTTTACAATATCCAATACAACGGACTTTAACCAGTTTAAATAAATAAATAAAATAAAATTTTGAAAGCATATGCCATAGTGTCTAGATCAAGCCTAGGAGGTAGCAAATATAATGGAAGAATTACAAGATGTTTGTGCACATCTAAATGTTATTTTTCTTTTTTATTTTTTACTCACATTCACCACAAGCCGAATTTTGATGCAAGTAGATTCTCAAAATGCAGGGTGTATAGAGCAGTGATGGTTTTTATATCCAGATTTATTGATTAAACTGTTGAAGGGTAAGTCATTTATCAAACATCACCAAATATGGTTGCAATTTAAATTCCCAAACAGAAGAATCTGCAGACACATGGCTTACCAATTCCCCACGATATGCATGGCCAGATGTATGCAACCCTTCATTCTTACCCATTACAATTGTAGGACCCAGCTCCGTTATGCGGTTCAACATCTTCATCACTCTGTTCTCATTTCCAGGAATTACCTAGAACGGAAAAATATGGTCAACAGAATCACTATATGCAACTGAAGATGACAGCACGCTACAACAAATTTCACAGGTGGGCTAGTTCAACAATAAATTTAGCAGAATATAAAATCACATCATCCTTGTCTAGTTTGAGGGAATGGCTACTTCCAAATGATGCAAGATTTAGAGCAGCATGTGGTTCTGCCTGGCACATTACTACATAGAGTCAAATGTTATCTAAAATGCCTCAGAAAACCTTTCTAGTCATTGTAATGAACAAGAATGATGAGAGCACTGTAGAACCATAGAATATCTTACTTGAGAGCCTGTTGTAACAATTAGCAAATCTTTTACAGCATAGGCATCGATATCTTCCACTTTAACCTGTAAATCTTTTCACCCATTCATGTATATAATTCTAAACATATGCATATATGATTTTGAGTTGAAACCATCTAAAACACCAAAAAGTTTTGAAATTTTATTTCAAGGATGAGAAATCACAATGGTACTATACATGTAAAACTTTGGAAGGAAAATTCAAAGATTTTAAAGGAATTATCTTAAAACGGATAGCACTCTAAAACCAAACCTCGAAAGTTATATGTATGCCAATGTTCTAAAAGAGTAAAGCAAGAAAGTTAGTTGAACTGAAGATGTTAATGAAATTACAGGTAAGTGCCATCTTTCACGGTTGTTTTTAGGCCTGTAATGTTAAGGCAACTCAACCATTGATTGAATCTCCCACATTCCATGGTAATTGCCAATGCATATTAAATACACAATCGTACAAACCAATATGTATGGGATAATTGATGTCAAATAATGCTGGGATGAAAATGGTAATATTAGTCCAATGTATGAAATGGGATAATTATCATTGTTTAGTTGTTATGGCTTATTAGTTGTGGTCCATCCACGAGGAGGTTGTGGATGGTTTAGATTGATGATAGGTCATCCACGAATTTCCTCAAAATTTGGTTGTGAGAATTTGAACTTTTGATTTTATTTTTATGTCCTAGTCTACTTGTAAGTGTTTGTAAATGACTAATCTCCTTTTGTTGTGATCAGAATTAGGAAACATGTAATGTCATATCTATGCACTATTAAATGTTGTATGGCCCATTGGATGAATCTATATCATGTGCAACATAAATCAGCCTCATGTGCATTTTCAAAGTTGGAAATGAAGGAAGTGCTATCAAATGATTGAACCCAGACATATATTAAGAAGTTTGCAATCATTGTATTTTTACAATAAATTAATAATGTAATTTATAAGTAAAATCTTAAACTACTTGCATAAATGAAAAGTCTCGCATGCAATTCTAATGTATCAAGTACTTGTAAAATCTTTATTGAATAAACATGAGTATTCACACCCATAGATATTTTTTTCAAATACCTAGTATGTCCAAGATTATTATTTTTTCATACAGACTTATACTCTTCACATGATCTTTAGCAACTTCCCTAATTGAATGTTCTTTTTCAAAAGATAAAAAGAGCTAATTAAAAAGATGAACCTTGCTCTTGATTGGGTGGTTAAATAGTTATTCCTATCTTCAAAAACATGATCTTAATAGCTTATTTCGGCTCAGTGTCATAAGGTATTCGCTTTCAATTAAGCCATTATTGGCTCTGGCAAGTCAGGCAACTACCACAAACGCATACAACACGTGAGATTGAATTCAAAACCAACGTATACGACACGGTGACCCCAACCCCACAGCTACGGTCATCTTTCACACATTAGACAATAGCCATTAAAACCCACTTTCAAGGTCCCATGAAATGGCATCTCAGGAGTATTAGTAGATTGTCCTCTCATTAATCAATCCTCAGGAGTACAGCATCAAAGCCTTTCAAAAATAAAATAAAGTAACCACTATAGAGCTTTAATTAGCCCACACAGCCAGTACAAAGCTGCTCATTATACATGCAATTTTTACCAGCGTTTTTAACGGCCGCTGCCAACAGTCGACTTTTACCAGCGCATACTATACTTTACTGGCGCTTCTGTCATTACCGCTAAAAACTATAAAAGCGCTGTTAAAAACTCCATGAAGTGCCACTAAAAACTCCTACAAACGTTGGTAAAAACTGTAACAAAACGCTGATTGAAATGATGAGAAACGCATGTAAATTTTGTAGAAACGCCGGTTAAAGTTACTACAAACAGCACTAAAAGATGTAACAAGTGCTGCTAATAGATTGGAGAAACGCCGGTATAAGCTTTGAAAAACGTCGGAAAAACTGCCGATAATAGAAATTCCTACTGATTCTTTACTAATCCTTTCACACAAATTCCTGTTGATTCTGACTAATCCTTTCCTATAATTGTTATCCTACAATCAAATCTCCATCAATCTAACTATCAAAAACCTATGATTGAATGACAAGAATTTAAATTACCTAAAAATCTAACATTCATCAAGACAATAATTAGCACAATATCAATAAAACAATTAATGGTCTATTTAAAGTTTTCAAAACAAACTATAAATGTCTTCCTTTCCTAGCCTTCCACATGAACTGTTTCAATAAGGTCACCTTCTGGACCGATCATATGTCTTCCTTTCCTAGCCACATCTTCTGATAAATGTCTACAACACTAACCTCACTAGCCATGATCACGCGTCCACTATGTGTGATGTAGGCCCTTTTCTTGCAATGAGCCTAAATTCCTCCCTGGGAAGTTTCCCTGCAGTGGGCTGAGAAGCATAGCTGATTCGGTAAGTGGCACAGCATTGAGATTATACTGCTTGGAGCTGTAGAGTGCTGCAGAACCAGGCCCTCTATTTGTTGAAGACTTGAACCTTTATAAACAATTAATACCCATGATAAACAAGAAAATAAAAGGACAATCAGCTTCACAAGTCACCTCTATAGTTGGGAAAGTGTCACAGTAAAAAATAAATAAATAAATAAAATTGTCATTGTATCAATTGGAACTTTTCTTCTCTTTTCTTTCTTTTTTAATTTCCTTTTTCTTAATGATTTGCCTTCAATTGGAACTTCAACCACATTAATAAATTGTCATTGTATCAAACTATACGGTGCTACAAGGCTTACAAGCACCACAATACAACCCCTACTCAATTGCTTGCTGGCAGGTATTGCAAATCATAAGCAACAAAGGAAACAAAAATTGGCCTTGTAAAAGAAAACCAGTAAGAAAAACACACCAAGTATGAAAAAGTTTAGAAAGAAAAAGCAAACAAAAGTCGTCACCTGATATTCTTGAAGTGGATTTCGTTGCTAGTCAGGCATGTACAGCAAGCATCCAAAACCTGAAGAAATAAGAAAACTCAATAGTCAGAATGTAGATGATAAATATGATTGATTCAGTTCATTCATATTCGTAAGATTCCATTAATTTACCTTAGGGCCCGTTTGGCCGATCGGATTGGAAGGGATTGGATGGTATTGGAAGGGATTGGAAGTTAAATCCCGGGATTGGCCGGGCGTGCCAAACAGAGTCGGTAATCTGATCCCAATCCCATGGATCTTAAGACAATCCACTGACAACACCATCATTACCTTTAAATCCCATCCAATCCACCCTAATCCGTTCAAATTTGCCCGGGACATGTTCGGTTCGTGGGATTGGAAGGGATGAGAAGGTTTAATCCCCAGATTGGCCAGGCGTGCCAAACAGACTGGATATAGCAATCCCATGGATCTCAAGACAATCCACTGACAACACCATCATTACCTAGAAATTCATGCCATCCACCCTAATACTATTCAATCCCTTCCAATCCACCCGGCCAAACGGGACCTTAGATACTCTAACAGGACCATGATAGAGGTGGTGATAATGGACAAGATGACTTTTTCACTCGCACAAGATAGGGTCCTAGATAGGAATTTTGGCAACCAAGAAAAAAAAGATCCCTGAAGCAGACCCTAAGAAGCTAGGACAAGATACTTCTCTTCTACCAAGTCTATCCAACAAAGGAAAATAAACAAGGAGCAGCCCGCAGTTTCTAAATGCTAAGTAAATTCCTAGCATTTCAATAGCAAAAGGAAACGAACTAAAATTGCAACTTGCTATGAGAAACTAATGAAAAACAAACAAAAAACAACAATAAGGCCACTGAATCCTAGCTTTTTTAACATAAGATGCCTTAAAATGTAACCGAAAGGAAAACAAACATAATCTAATTCTTAGGCAATATCTGACCAAAACTTAGATATAACCAACTCTGCATGGTCCTGCAACCCCATTTAGAAAAAAAAAAAATCGCAAGGAGAGATGAAATGCCGACCTTCTGCTTCTCGAGCCTTTCATTCTCTTCTTCCAGACGTGAAACCTTGTTCTCCAGCTTGTTCGTGTACGCCTGCCACAATACAACCCCTACTCAATTGCTTGCTGGTAGGTATTGCAAATCATAAGCAACAAAGGAAACAAAAATTGGCCTTGTAAAAGAAAACCAGTAAGAAAAACACACCAAGTATGAAAAAGTTTAGAAAGAAAAAGCAAACAAAAGTCATCACCTGATATTCTTGAAGTGGATTTCGTTGCTAGTCAGGCATGTACAAGAAGCATCCAAAACCTGAAGAAATAAGAAAACTCAACAGTCAGAATGTAGATGATAAATATGATTGATTCAGTTCATTCATATTCGTAAGATTCCATTAATTTACCTTAGGGCCCGTTTGGCCGGTCGGATTGGAAGGGATTGGAAGTTAAATTTCGAGATTAGCCGGGCGTGCCAAACAGAGTCAGTAATCTGATCCCAATCCCATGGATCTTAAGACAATCCACTGACAACACCATCATTACCTTTAAATCCCATCCAATCCACCCTAATCCGTTCAAATTTGCCTGGGACATGTTCGGTTCGTGGGATTGGAAGGGATGGGAAGGTTTAATCCCCAGATTGGCCAGGCGTGCCAAACAGACTGGATATAGCAATCCCATGGATCTCAAGACAATCCACTGACAACACCATCATTACCTAGAAATCCATGCCATCCATCCTAATACCATTCAATCCCTTCCAATCCACCCGGCCAAACGGGCCCTTAGATACTCTAACAAGACCATGATAGAGGTGGTGATAATGGACAAGATGGCTTTTTCACTCGCACAAGATAGGGTCCTAGATAGGAATTTTGGCAACCAAGAAAAAAAAGATCCTTGAAGCAGACCCTAAGAAGCTGGGACAAGATACTTCTCTTCTACCAAGTCTATCCAACAAAGAAAAATAAACAAGGAGCAGCCCGTAGTTTCTAAATGCTAAGTAAATTCCTAGCATTTCAATAGCAAAAGGAAACGAACCAAAATCGCAACTTGCTATGAGAAACTAATGAAAAACAACAATAAGGCCACTGAATCCTAGCTTTTTTAACATAAGATGCCTTAAAATGTAACCGAAAGGAAAACAAACACAATCTAATTCTCAGGCAATATCCGACCAAAACTTAGATATAACCAACTCTGCATGGTCCTGCAACCCCATTTAGAAAAAAAAAATCGCAAGGAGAGATGAAATGCCGACCTTCTGCTTCTTGAGCCTTTCATTCTCTTCTTCCAGACGTGAAACCTTGTTCTCCAGCTTGTTCGTGTATGCCTGCCACAATGAGGAATAAATTCTCAGTCTTAAAAAAACAGAAAATGGAAGTAACTGGTTTTCAAAACAAGCAACCTGATTTTCCATTTCATTTTTTAATGGGTGCATGGTTGTATGATGAAATCCATGTTTTTATGTGTGTATATGCATGCATGAATGGATGGAGTATGTATGCTTGCATGGATGGATGGATGAGGTGTGTTTGTGAATGTGTGTATGCACGCATCATGATGGATGGATGGATCCACAATTTTGAAAGGTCAAAAGATATTAGTACCTAGATGCAAGGTGCAAAAACAATTGTCTGACTAGCACTCATTTGATTTGATGCACCAGGGCTGATGATATATTTTGACAACTCAAAATGGCTGGAAAAGATCAGGGCCAAATTACCTTGTTGGACCGTGCATGTGCAACAGAAAACTGAGATTGGTCGTTGATGACAGGGAATGAAGAATCGCCAATGCAATCCTTGTTCTAAGACAAATAAGAAACTTAAGTATCATGCAGTCCATGCAGATTCACAAACTGTTAAAAGAAAGCCAGCTATTGGCCAGTGTTAGGACTTACTCTTTCATACACATATAAGTTTCCATCGGCATGAGCAATGACAAAAGTGCCTTCACTTTCAGGAACCCATGCGATGTTGGTGCATCGACTGTGGAAAATAACATTTGCAGCTTTAGGCTAACAAGCACATGAGATCTTCTATAGGAACAAACAAGCATCAAGTCATCTAAGAAATTGCATATAATAAACAGAACCAACAAGGGATGTGACCATTAACATGTTGAAAGAAGTTATAACCTAATACAATATTATAATGCTTGCAATTTGCTTTTCCTTGCCTGGCTATGTAAAGAAGACATTTTATCTTTTAATAACCAAAAGAAGATTCAGCTTTCATTATAAATAAAAAAAAATCTCTTCCTTTTCTTTTCCTTTCTTTCTTTCTTTTTCCTTTTTTTCCCCATCTTTTAAAGATAACCAAAGCTTTATAAAGAGAGAGAAAATGGTGAGAACAAAACAACATTAAGGGAGAGGCAACAAGGAATCCACGGTGAGTGACCTTCTCACTGCTTCCTCTTTCGCACGAGTATCAGCAACCTTTTTTGTATCCATTTGAAAATTATTTCTGCAACTACTTGAATGCAGTAACAACTCACAATGAGAATTAAGCATTGAGATGAAGATGTGCAATGCACACACACGCACATGTGAGCATTCATTGTCATTAAATTTCCCCTTCATAGAGAAGGGTTGTATTATTTTTGTGAGGATGTACACTTCAGATGTAAGTAGTTACTGTTCAAGCATGTCAATACCAATAATGTGAACTTTTTTTGATGGAAAAACATGTTGAAGGGTCTTTTCCTACTTTTTGTTGATGAGAAAAAGTTTGCGCATTCTCCTAGTTCCTGTTGATGAAGCAGAGGTGTAGGTTCCACCCCCAACTATTGTTGATGAGAAAATGGTGGATTCCAACAAGCAATCCTTACACTTTTCCAGAATTTGGATTCTTGGTAGAAGAAACTAGGTGAGCATTGTGAGAGGAACATGAGATTTCCACTTATTACCCAAACAAGAACTCAAAATTGGAATCCATCTTTCAATAATTCTCTTGAAAATCATCATTGGATGATTATTGTTTTTTTTTTTTCCCTTTCTTTCGCCTTGGATTTCACATGTCCTTCGTGTAATCCATGGAGATGCAAAATCATGTAACCATTTAAAAGTTTGCACCAATGGGTTGGTTTAGTTATCATCTAGTGCATGAAAAGATTTTTTATTTTTTTATTTTATAATCATTTTAGTGTATACAACCTGGATTCTTGTATACAAAACAGATATTTTTTTTCCATTCAAATTAACTGCAGTTTACTACACCGGTTGCATTCTTCAGTTTGCTGATTCAGTTTTTAACACATCAAAACTGAAAGAAAGATAGGCCCGATAGTTGAGCGCCTCTTTCTTGTGGAACCGAATGCAGTATAGTACAAGTATATTCTGGAACTATCTTATAAAACCCATGTTAAGGAAGTATGTTTGACAGATGAAGCTACCAAGCAATAATTTCAAAAAGGGAGCAGCCACAATTTACACCCACCTTTGTCACTAGCATACAGTCAATTTTTCCATTTGGGAATTGAAATAGTACAAAAGCATAATATTTCAGCTTTGTGTCCAATGCACCTCACAACTTTCTGTGACCAGCTGTGGTCCTTCATTATGGTGTAGAGAACACACAAAATAGTCACTTAAATACATCCAGACAAATCACAGTAGCACTTCTCTAACATTCAAAATTTTCAAAACCGAATTGGAAAAAAGAGAATCAAAGTAAACTAAATCAGATTTGAAAGTTGGTCAAATCATAAATAGGCGTATTATGGACGGAGACATTGTTTTCATTAATAGGCCACCTAGTACTCATAAACATTCATTACAAGCATTTTCTGTCTATGTGCATGACGACCATACTGTTAAGATCAATCCTCTTATTTGTGCTCCCCTAGGTGCGGATTTTGATGGGGATTGTGTTCATATATTTTATCCATAGTCTCTACCAGCAAAGGCAGAAGTTTTGGAGCTGTTTAGTGTTGAAAAGCAAATACGTAGTTCTCATAGTGCATGATTCTTTATTGTCACTGAAACTCATGTTTAGGACTTTTTTCTTGAACAAAGCGACTGCGCAACAATTGGCTATGTGTGTTTCACCAGTTTTACCAGAACCTGCTTTGCTTAAGGCTCACCGTACAGGTCCTCTGTGGACTGTTTTGCAAATAGTACATAGTGCTTTACCTGCATTTTTTTACTGCTTTGGGGAGAGGCATTTGATCAGTAAAAGTGAAATGGTGAGGATTGATTTCAATAGAGATTTACTGCAGTCATCATTCACAGAGATTGTTACTTCTGTTCTTGACAAGAAGGGAACAGAAGAGGCTGTTAAGTTCTTTAATATGTTGCAGCCATTGCTGATGGAGATTCTCTTTTTAGAAGGATATAGTGTTGGCTTGAATGATTTTGACATTCCCAAGGCTGTTACTGAAGATATAAAGAAGAAGATTCAGGACATATCACCTTTGCTGCTTCACTTGAGATCAAATTACAATGAACTTGTAGAGTTGCAAGTGGAAAGCTACCTGAAAACTGTAAAACTGCCTATCGTGACTCGTATTCTAAAGTTATCTGCTTTGGGTAATTTGATAGATTCTAAAAATGATTCAGCTATCAGTAAGGTTGTTCAACAACTTGGCTTTTTGGGGCTTCAACTTTATGACCGAGGGAAGTTTTATTCAAGGCGTTTGGTTGAGGATATGAGTTTCCACTTCCAAAATAAGTATTCTGTTAATGGTGTTGACTATCCTTCTGAGGCATTTGGGTTAGTTAAGAGCTCCTTTTTTCAAGGTCTGACCCCCTATGAAGAGTTGGTCCATTCCATATCATCCAGGGAAGTGTTGATCCGTTCTTCCAGAACTTTGTTTAAAAATCTAATGGCCACACTTAGAGATGTCGTTATCTGTTATGATGGGACAGTGAGAAACCTCTGCAGTAATTCTATAATTCAATTTGAGTATGGACAGGTGGACGAAAATAGTCCTGGAAGTTCTCTTGCTGGTGAACCGGTTGGTGTATTAGCTGCTACTGCAGTATCAAATCCTGCATATAAAGCAGTTCTTGATTCTTCTCAGAGCAACAACTCTTCATGGGAATCGATGAAGGAAATACTTTTGTGCAAAGTTAACTTCAAGAAGAATCAGTAGGCCATTTACAGCAGTTCCTGGTTCAGTAAGTCCTGCATATAAAGCAATTCTTGATTCTTCCTGTCGTAGAATTCCCCATATTCACCAACCACTCTTTGAACTGCTAAACACACCCTGGAACCTACATTTCATGAATAGTTTCTAACATCTTACATCAGAAAGTCATTCAGGCTGCATTTGGCTCATGAGCATTTCACAGGCATAGAAAAACAAATTTATGACTTTGGAATTTCTACTCTTAGGCTCTTAGTAGGTTTCTGTAAATTATGAAATATGAAGAAAAATCTCTTTAGTGGCAACCAAATGTACTCTAAACTAATAACCATTAAAGCAGAATAAAATTATATACATCAAAATTAAGCCAAATGTACATCACAAAATTATCTACTTTCTGGGGTGACGAGCCTCCCCGTAATGACCAGTGAGCAACTAAACTTGTGAGTCGATTATGGTGGTATGAGACACTATATTCGTGCTGTCGGCCTACATTGATTGGTGACGAGCCCTTTGTAGTGACCTCGAGCGTGCCTGGATACCGCATCGAGGCGACGAGCCTTGGTGTAGTAACGAAGGTGTGATAGGCGTGCATTGATTGGTGATGAGCCCTTTGCTACGACCTGAAACCATATGATCGTATGAGATGTCTAGGACTGACGACATTAGAATGGATCACTGTTTGGATGGTGATATGGGGAAGGTACCTTAGCTTCCCAATCCTGCTGTATGAAAAGGACTAATAACAACTTGGTAATCATATCCATGCACCGCATTTGTATGTGCTTTGTAGATGTGGCGCACTTTGAGGTGGTGTCATGCGTAACGTAAGATGAAGACGCTGAGGGTGTACGCGTGAGGGCACGCATCATTCTGCATACATCTTTGCATTAACAAGAGTACTTAGGACATGTTTAATTGTTCTGCTTTATCATTACTGCTTGATTGAACTGATAACATGTTAACCTGTGCTTTATTGTTCCACTGAGTTGATCACTCACTCCCACATTCTGGGGCGGTGTTAAACACCCACCAGACTCTGTCTTAGGTTCTGATGTTGCAGATGTTGATGCGACTTCTGAGGCAGAGCGGGAGATGGATGATGATGTTTTCAGACGGGTTCTAGCGAGCCTTGTTCTGATGCACGAGATTTTGGGATTATTTTTGGAAATTAAATGATGTAACTTGAAACTTGAAATTTTGATAATAACACTTACATTACGACCTGGTATGTATATGTACTTCAGGGATTTGCACTTGTACACACATATTTCTATAAGTCTTTCGCTTGCTTTCTTCACTTATCCCTGAATTATATCTGTGCTTTGGCTTAATCTATTCCATGTTTTATGCACTAATACAGACAACATACATCCATCATTAAATATGTTGCATAAGTGATGTTTTGGAACTCGGGAGCTGAGTTATGCTCGACCCCGAGTTTCAGGGCGTTGGCTATATCCTAATTTCTACTCTTAGGCTCTTAGTAGGTTTCTGTAAATTATGAAATATGAAGAAAAATCTCTTTAGTGGCAACCAAATGTACTCTAAACTAATAACCATTAAAGCAGAATAAAATTATATACATCAAAATTAAGCCAAATGTACATCACAAAATTATCTACTTTCAAAGTTACAATATCAAAATTAGTTTTTTAAAAAAAGAAGTCCAAACATTGTATATTTTTCATTTCTCAACAAGATGAGAAGTGTCATTAACCATGAAGTGAGCAAGATAATTGCAAATCCATACGCATAGGGAACGTGTAAAGTTGCAAGTCCATCCTTCAGCACATATTACCAATGCAATTGCTCAATCATTCACATCTACACCGGTCCTCAATGCACCCAAAATCCAGAACAGTTGAGCAAATTAAACACAAAATATTTCATCTGTCATGACAAACAGCAAAAGCAAAGTAATGAGGAGAATGTTTATGCAAGAATGAGTTCAATCACATCAGGTTATCTATTGTGCTGAACTTCAAGAAATACAGAGAAAATCCAGAAACTTTCACACAATGTAGCTTTTAAATAGATACAAAGATGCAATTACACAGCACACAACTTCTATTAGATGAGATGTTCATTTATTTAGTTTCTTTCTTAATTGTGAGCACTGATGGCAATAGATTTCAAACACATTAACCATTTATATTGTGTCTAATTAAGAAAAAATGTATGCAAGGTTTAAAAATCAGTTTCAATGTACCATATTGTCACCACTAAAACCAGGTCATATCTCCCTCTATCAAGCCAATACAATGGATGAAACTAGTTCCATCAGGCGATGCATACTGGTATGCAAGGTTTAAAAATCAGTTTCAATGTACCATATTGTCACCACTAAAACCAGGTCATATCTCCCTCTATCAAGCCAATACAATGGATGAAACTAGTTCCATCAGGCGATGCATACTGGTCTCAGATGATACTTAAAATCAGTTCAATAGCACTTTGGGTTACATGGGCATCATGTAACAGGGGATACACACAACTTGGGTCCCATCATCATCGCCTTCTCCTTGCTTTTTTGGGCTGGCAAAAGTTCAAAGTTCAATGATGGGATGCTTAATATCAACCCTCCATCCAAGTCTGGGTCCCACCCAGCCAGCACATCATGACCAGGTGGAACCTAGAATACTTGTTTTATTTGATTTACAATGCATTTATTTATCATGCCTATTCAAATTACTTGAAAGATCTAAAAGGAAAAAAAAAAAGAACTATTTAGCAGAAACAGATGCAGCTAAAACTACAACAAAAAGCCAGGAAGATTACAACTATCTAGCTTGAAAGATCCAACCTTATATGTACATATATGTACATATATAAATACTTAAACATCCATCCGACATTAAAAAAAAAAAAAAGAAGGATTGATGGCGGTAAGTATGCAAACCTGCTGAAATGTAGCTGATCATATGTATTTTTCAGCTTCATCTCAAACCTGTGAAATATTCAAGATATGTTGCTAAAGTGTTTGATTTCACAGATATTCAAAGCATGTATTTTTACTATTTGTCAAAAGATAGGGATATATCAGCCTTTTCGCTTCACAATCCCACAACCATTTGATGGGCTACGGACTTGGTATTTCATCTCATGAAATCAAAATAACTATTAAATAAGGGTAGCTAATGACCTGCTTCTTCTTTTTCAGCGACTCCTCTGCAGCAGCTATCTTATCTGCACACGCTTTTCAAGATCAGATAGCATGCTCTTTTCTCTCTTCCCTGAAAACCAATGCAGTCTCGCATATCAATTAACAGTACTTTTTATGTGTAAAGTAAATTTCTAAAATTGTGATGTTTCCTA
Source organism: Magnolia sinica (assembly GCF_029962835.1). Taxonomy (NCBI): domain Eukaryota; kingdom Viridiplantae; phylum Streptophyta; class Magnoliopsida; order Magnoliales; family Magnoliaceae; genus Magnolia; species Magnolia sinica. The sequence goes on along the minus strand of NW_026682796.1, from coordinate 121,462 downwards.
GCATTCACAGTTGGAAAGTAGCCATCAGTCACATGGCAGCAACGTTGCTTTCCAGTTGAACTTGAAAGGAATATTGCTGTCATTTGGAGCTCAGGTCATGAATGATGAGGGAATTAAGATTTGGTTATTTCCAAATTATTAGACTACCAATTGCCGAGCTTTGCTAAGAAAACACGCATGTGCAATAAAGCTCATGTACATGCCACAAATGTGCCAACATGGCACACGGATGCAAAATCCAATCCATCCATAGTTGGTCCGACCCTGTACATGTTTTCCCAAAAAATAAATCTGGTCCACTCAATACATAGGCCGCAAGATATATTAGGGCCTATGCCAAGATTGGAAATAGGTGGATGTGTTAGAGAACTTCAGCCAAGATTTTCAGAGCTATACATTTGTTTGGATCTCGGACTATCATGTCATGCTGACACATGAGCTTTATTACAACGGAGACCAAGAACCACACAGGTTAGGATGGGTGAGTTGGTACAAGTTGAAGGCTCTAAAAGGGCAAGAGGAAGGCTCAAAAGGAGGTGGATGGAGGTAGCAAGAAAAGACTTGATGTTCTACAGTCTAACTGAAGGACTAGCCCTTGAATGGAATGGTGGAACAAGATTCATGTAGTTGATCCCAATTAGTTGGGGTAAGGCTTAGATGATGATAATGATAATTGCAGGAGTTACTGGAAAGGAACTCATGAGATATTTTTTGTTTCAAAATTACAGGTATGGCATTTCCATAAGTGATTTGCATAAGGGCTGCATCATATTGAAAGATTAAGACCTCCATGGCCAGACTGCTCCTTGTCAAGGGACACATAGTTCCATTTCCAAGGAGGGACTCAAAGGCTTGATATAAGCAACAAATAATGAAAACAAGGAAAATGAGAAAGAAGGAATATGTGTTAAGGATTTGGAATAGAAGAGCAACGATCCCCACTTTCATAAATAAGGCAGATTTCTCTTGTTTTGAGCTTGTTTTCTGAAGCCAAACTACAATGTTTGATCTATTAATACTTTGTAAGTCTAGCTTCTTGAGTTTATTATTTTGATTATCAAGCACTGCAATCTCGTTCCAGCAGTGGCGGTAGTGCTGAATATGTAACAATTAAACATCTCCATCAGCATTCTCTTGTAAGAAAAAACAAATAAATTTGTCTAAAGTTGGTTAACACAGATGGAAGAATACCATGCGCAGCTGATGGAAAAAAAATCCATCTAAAATTGTTGAAGAAAGAAGTTAAACATAATGATCAACATGGAACTCTTAGATCAGCTTATAAAAATTTAAGCTCCCATTGCTGTGAGTGATGGTTTCCCAGTCTGGTTCAGTGTCAGCTTATAAAAATTTAAAAGCCTGCAAGTGTGCTTGCAACATTCAACCTTCAAGCATCGCACATGCAACTACGAAAAAGTGTGCACACACCATAGCCTACATTTGTTACCATACATTTGGCCTATCACTAAAATTTCTACAAATACAAAACAAAACAAAACAAAAAAGCGGCAGTATATTTGTTGATTTTTGAATATGTTGCACCTGATAGCCATTTTATTCAGCTTTCAGCTGACCAACCTATCTCAATTTGAATAGTATTATGTAGATCAGATAGCCATTTTATGTATAAAATATATACATACTAAGTACGCATGTGCATAAATATTAATGGGCACTATTACCAAATTAATATAAAGTATAGAATATTATCTAGTTGTACATGCATGTTATGTTATGTTATGAGAGAGAGAGAGAGAGAGAGAGAGAGATACATGGATGCATGATTTGCGCATGTAAAGAAAATAGCGTTCATCAATGAATATTGCATGGTATTTACTGGATGTGAGGTTTGGAGCATATCCTTTTGGACGTACTCCTAAAGTTGGAGATCCGATCTTCTGAAATCATTCATAAATTCTTGTGATGGGCGTTGATTGTGTAGTGTTAGTCAAGAAGAGCCAAAGGGATTTACGTTCCATGCACCCAACGTGTAAAGGCAAGTAACTAATTATGCCAGAGACCCAGCAATCAAACTATCAAAGTGATGTCATCCCTCTAACGCATGGCACCTTTATTAGAAGGAATCCATTGCCCCTTGAATGATATCTTGTCTCTATCTTCTTATCACCTTTCTTTCTATCCTTTCTTATATCTTTTCATCTACATGTAAAATCCAACGTTAAAATGAAAGTGGACCCCACGTAGTGGATTTCTCCTTCAAATCACAAATTGGCAGCAACATAGAATATTGTCCCATCTTCATGCACGACACAAACGATAGCTGGAAACCAAGTACTCTTGAAAGGGATGGAAATTAGAGGGTGATTCCGTGCATCCAGAGGCTGGACCTTTTCTGTGCCTCATTTTCATTCTGAACCCGCCACACACGTGGATGAGATCTGAACCATCCGTTTCATATTCCCAACAGTGAATGGGCTGTGGCCCAAAAAACTCAGTGTTTGAGCCAATCTAGCCCTTTAATTGGTGGCATATAAATCTAAACTAAGAGACCAAAATCAGTAACGGCTCTCGTCAATCAAAAAGGCCCATTTTTTAGATGGTTAAGATAATCCTATCAAAGGTAAATTTGGTCAGTGGCTAGTAATATGGATGATCCCATGTGATGCGAGGTTCAGATCATCGTATGTATGTTTTATGTGCGAGGTACACAATCTAGATGCTCGAAAATGCAGTGTGCCACCATGGGCAGGGTAGGCTGATTTGATCATATCAGCATTCTACAGTGACTTGCTTTCTGTGTATCCCTGTGCAACCTTACCTTCAAGTTCGAGAGCTCATTTTCCACGTCACGTCATTCTTCCAAAAGGAACCAAACACATTCATTTCGCCAAGGTAATTCAGCAGCACGAGGCTTGTCTCAGTCAGCGATTACTACCATCTCGAATTAAACAGGTAATTTTAATTTGAGATCAATCGGCTTTCGCATTCATTTAATAAGCCTCATGATCAGAACCTAAGAATTACCCATTCCAAAATTTTAAGTGGGCCATGTGGCATGAATTGAGAGGTTTTTAGGGATAATTTTCCAGGGTGGCCACCTAAGTGTTGAATCAGTCTGATTTTTGAAGTCTTGTCTAAATAAAGGTGTACACTATTTCTAGTGAAAAAGAATTAAGTAATGAATGTCTAGGTGCAGATGTTGATGATCTTTACGAGGAAAATGGAAACATGGAGTTTTATCCTTCACTAGAGCTCAACTCAGCATTTGAGAAGCCAACGTTTGATGACTCTGCTGAGATTTAGCACAACTTGGAGGATATGAAACTTAAGAATGGGAAAGCTAATGTCATGCTAGGGACAAGCTGCAGCTGCAGAAGTGAAATCAAATGGTTGGGGTGGCTGGGATGTTGATAAACATCCCAATTCAAGCAAAAATGATATAACACCATCCAAAACAAGTGTTTGGTCTAGTTGGGATACTAATAAAATGGAAACACAGGCAACTCAACCTATCCAATCATCAGAGTTACCCGGAACTAGTTCTTGGAATAGTATCGGAGATGCGAAAAAGAAGCACCATACGCAATCAGATCAGTCTAATGCTTGGGGTGGCTGGCGCAGTAATAGTGTGGGAGATGTGGAAAAGATGCACTAGACGCAAGCAGATCAGCCTAATGCTCACGGTGGCTGGGACAGTAATAGTATGAGAGATGCGAAAAAGCACCAGACACAGTCAGATTAGTCTAATGCATGGGGTGGCTGGAATAGTAATAAAAAGGAAACACAGGCAAGTGAATCTAAAAGACCAACAACAGAGGAGTGTCCTGGATTTAATTCTTGGAATAGAACGGAAGTGCAAAAGAAGCAGCCCGTTCAATCTGATCAATCTACTCCCTAGGGAGGTTAGAAATCAAATGATGCAGGAAAATTTAAAAAAAAATAAATAAATCAGACTTTGTTACTAAAAATCCAACAACATACGAATTCGGCCAAACCCATCACAGAAACAGTACTCAAACTTTAAAATTAAAAATAAATAAATAAATAAATAAATAATCCCAAAAATAAAATCTTTTGAATTTCCAATCAGCTACACCAAAAATCAGTTTCAAACAGTAGTTGAGAAATGGTAGGTGTTTTTCCCTACAGGTTAGAGAAATGCTTTGCACAGGTCCAGGTGAAACAATTTAAGAACAGGGCTACAACATCATTATAGGTTCCTGAACACAGTAAATATCCTCGTGAGGCTAAACCTTTGTAACAATACTACAAATGAAGCCAACTACTGCATTCATTAAAACAAAGAAAAATCATATCAAAAATTAAATAATTAAAGATGGACATCAAAATGATTAATTTGTTGTTACCAGTCTTGTTGCATTTTGCAAAACCAAAAACCACTCCCAAGAGGACTCAGACCTTTCCGAACTGTCACTCTCTTTCCAATATGCCAGCTTCTCACAACCACTCAATTCCCACCTCAAGGAAAGAGATGATGAGTTTGCAAAAGCCCTTCCTAATGAGGTGGATCTATGTTGATTGTTCCCCTCCCATATATCAAGTTAGTCCACTCATGGATGGGCCAAAAAAGTATGAAAGAAACAGAGAGATTAAATGTACAATAGTGGTACATGTTATTGGTTGAAGCATTTCTTCAAACAAGTAACCAACAGATGTCAGAGGCCATGGACAACCGCGGATATGGCTACCGCTGCTTGATAATCGACAAGGGAAGTGAGAGAGAGAAAGAGAGAGAGAGAGATGAAGGGAGAGAGATCGAGAGAGAGTACCTTCGATTTTCTCTTCTTTCAAGAGAGGCCGGAGTGGAGGGACGTTGGAGAAAGAGAGACTTTCGAGATTTGGGGATGAGGCGCGCGATTTGGGGATGGGGCGATTTGGGAGAGAAGAGGGAAGAAGGGTTTTTGGGAGAGAAACATTGGCGCGTGCGATTTAGAGATGCGGCGATTTGGGGGAAGAGGGAAAAATGGGTTTTGGAGAGAAGAAGGCGTACGCGATTTGGGGATGAAATTCAGGAGGCAAAAGACCCTCTTTTTTTGTTTTAATTCCAGCGGCGGTGGCTTATCCGTACACGGGCGGCCACGGAAAAATGCCGCACATTTTGTATCTACACGGGCGTCTCGTTGGGGCCGCCAGTAAGAATCCGCTGCAGATCATTATATTTCTTGTAGTGTCATCACATAACATGTGTTTAATTATGTTATGTTTGAGTCTAATATGTCTGTTCTTTCCATTATATATTTAACTCTTTGCTTTTGCTATAGTTGTTTGATAGTCACAATGAATATACACGGCCAATATAGGCTTTGGCCATAATAGTATATCATCTAAGAGATTTCTAGGCCACTTGGCTTCTGATCCAGCCTTTTATAAGACAATAAACTCGGATTTCATGGTCGATTGAGCGATACATGTCTGCTTGGTAGACTCCCAAGAGACTGCTCATCCACCCAAAGTGAAGACATGTCTATTAGTGAATTTTATCGACAAAACTATTCGTCGGTAAATTTGTGGAAAGGTGTTAGGCAAAGGTAAGACTCTTACCGACGATTATTTTCGTAGGTAAAAATATTTATAAAACTTTTACCAACAAATTTTTTTGTCGATAAAGAATAAGTAAAAACTTTTACCGACGAACTATTTTGTTGATAAAAATAAGTAAAAACTTTTACCGACAATATGTTTCGTAGGTAAAAATATTTCATGATACTTTTACCTATGAAAAGTTTCGTAGGTAAAAATATTAAAACTTTTCCCAACGAATTGTTCCGTAGGTAAAAATATTTACAAAACTTTCACCTAAAAACGTAGATGAGACTTTTACCTATAAAAATTTTTGTAAGTCTTTTTTTTTTTCTATTAAAAGCACAAAATTCCTGATATACACCTGTTACAATATATTTCATCATATTCTTCCTGATATACACCTGTTATATAATATATTTCATCATATTCACATTCACATCCATCTAAACCCAAACTACGTAAATCCATCCAAACATAAACTACATCCATCCAAACACAAACAATCTTATCCACATCACATTCATCCATGCATAAATACATATAAGTTTAACATCATGAATAAAATATAAAAAATTATTGATAGCCTATTTCTTAGTGGGGCTCACAAAATTCAGTGTGGTGAACACATTGCCGACTGTGCACACACACCTAGGTCCTTACTCATGCCTTCATGGTAGATTCAAAATAGTTTCAATACAAGGTCACGAGTTCAAGTACCCATTGTGGCCGTAAGCGACTCTGGTGTGTGAGTGTGTGTTAAAAGAAAAAGAAAGAAAGAAAAAGCTGATATACACCTGTTACAATATATTTCATCATATTCTTCCTAATATACACCTGTATATAATATATTTCATCATATTCATATTCACATCCATCTAAACCTAATAAATCCATCCAAACATAAACTACATCCATCCAAACACAAACAATCTTATCCACATCACATTCATCCACGCATAAATACATATAAGTTTAACATCATAAATAAAATACAAAAAATTATTCATAGCCTATTTCCTGGTGGGGCTCACAAAATTCAGTGTGGTGAACACATCGCCGACTGTGCACACACACCTAGGTCCTTACTCATGCCTTCATGGTAGATTCAAAATAGTTTCAATACAAGGTCACGAGTTCAAGTACCCATTGTGGCCGTAAGCGACTCTGGTGTGTGAGTGTGTGTTAAAAGAAAAGGAAAGAAAGAAAATGTTGATTTATCTTTTGGGTTGAGCCTAATGGTACTTGGTGATTTCTCATCAGGTAGAAATTATTATTAGTTGTTTTTAGAAAGGTGAGATTAGGCCACTTATAATTATATTAACATGATAAAATGTTGTACGTATATTTGAGCAGACACCACAAAATAAACAATCCTATGGAAAAAAAAACAAATGAAAAGAGAGAGAACATATGAGAGGTGATCCTTATCTCCTTTGATGGATTCAAGCTGCATGTGCCCTACCCAACTTCCTATAAGGAGAAGTTATATGGGTCTTGGAATAATGTTGGTGACAAATCCACCTTGTCTATTAATATTATCATATTGTGTTAGGACATGACTCTAAAAATGAGATAAATCCAAATCTCAAATAATTTATGCTATAAGAGATAGTGGAGATGGAAATAGATGCATTGTGATGCTTGAGTTCGAGTATGCTTGCCAACAAAGCAAGATTTTCTTGTTTGTTGCCATGTGATTGGGCTACATTATTACAGCAATCGGGTTTAGGATCGGGTTTAGGTTTGGGTTTTCAAGTTTAGGTTTAAGTTAGGGAGTTGAGATTAGGATTAGGTGTAGGTTTAGGTTTAGGGATTTGAGAATACATTTAGGTTTTAGGTTTAGGTTTAGGTTAAGGTTAGGTTATAGGTTATATGTTTAGTTTATAGGTTATAGGTTAAGGTTTAGGTCCTAGGTTTTAATTTAGATTAAGGTTATAGGTTTAGGTTTAGGTTTAGGTTATAGGTTTAGGGAATTGAGAATAGGTTAAGGTTTAGGTTTAGGAAATCGGGTTCGAGTTCGGGATCGGATTTAGGTTTAGGTTTAAGTTTACGTTAGGGAGTTGAGATTAGGATTAGGTGTAGGTTTAGGTTTAGGGATTTGAGAATACATTTAGGTTTTAGGTTTAGGTTTAGGTTTAGGTTATAAGTGTAGGTTATAGGTTTAGGTTTAGGTTTAGGTTAGGTTATAGGTTAAGGTTTAGGGAATTGAGTTTAGGTTATAGGTTATAGGTTTAGGTTATAGGTTATACGTTATAGGTTAAGGTTTAGGTTATAGGTTAAGGTTTAGGTTTAGGTTATAGGTTTAGGTTTAGGTTAAGGTTTAGGTTTAGGTTATAGGTTTTGGGATTTGAGAATAGGTTTAGGTTATAAGTATAGGTTTAAGTTAATGTTGTAGGTTATAAGTTTATGTTAATGTTGTAGGTTATAGGTTTAGGTTATAGGTTTAGGTTTAGGTTTAGGTTTACGGATTTGAGAATATATTTAGGTTTTAGGTTTAGGTTTAGGTTTTAGGTTTAGGTTTAGGTTACAGGTATATGTTTAGGTTTAGGTTTAGGTTATAAGTGTAAGTTATAGGTTTAGGTTAGGTTATAGGATAAGGTTTAGGGAATTGAGTTTAGGTTAGAGGTTTAGGTTTAGGTTATAGGTTTTGGGATTTGAGAATAGGTTTAGGTTATAAGTATAGGTTTAGGTTAATGTTGTAGGTTATAGGTTTAGGTTATAAGTTTATGTTAATGTTGTAGGTTATAGGTTTAGGTTTAGGTTTAGGGATTTGAGAATACATTTAGGTTTTAGGTTTAGGTTTAGGTTTTACGTTTAGGTTATAGGTTTAGGTTTAGGTTATAAGTGTAGGTTATAGGTTTAGGTTTAGGTTAGGTTATAGGTTAAGGTTTAGGGAATTGAGAATAGGTTAAGGTTTAGGTTTAGAAAATCGGGTTCAGGTTCGGGTTTAGGTTTGGGTTTTCAAGTTTAGGTTTAGGTTAAGGAGTTGAGATTGGGATTAGGTGTAGGTTTAAGTTTAAGGATTTAAGAACACATTTAGTTTTAGGTTTAGGTTAAGGTTATAGGTTAAGGTTATAGGTTTAAGTTTAGGTTATGGGTTCTAGCTTTAGGGAATTGAGAATAGGTTTAGGTTTAGGTTTAGGAAATTGGGTTCAGGTTCGGGATCGAGTTTAGGTTTGGATTTTCAAGTTTAGGTTTAGGTTAAGGAGTTGAGATTAGGATTAGGTGTAGGTTTAGGTTTAAGGATTTGAGAATACATTTAGGTTATAGGTTATAGGTTTAGGTTATAGGTTTAGGTTTAGGTTATAAGTGTAGGTTATAGGTTTAGGTTTAGGTTAGGTTATAGGTTAAGGTTTAGGGAATTGAGTTTAGGTTATAGGTTATAGGTTATAGGTTAAGGTTTAGGTTATAGGTTTAGGTTTAGGTTAAGGTTTAGGTTTAGGTTATAGGTTTTGGGATTTGAGAATAGGTTTAGGTTATAAGTATAGGTTTAGGTTAATGTTGTAGGTTATAAGTTTATGTTAATATTGTAGGTTATAGGTTTAGGTTTAGGTTTAGGGATTTGAGAATACATTTAGGTTTTAGGTTTAGGTTTAGGTTTAGGTTATAGGTTAGGTTTAGGTTATAAGTGTAGGTTATAGGTTTAGGTTTATGTTAGGTTATAGGTTAAGGTTTAGGGAATTGAGTTTAAGTTATAGGTTATAGGTTTAGGTTATAGGTTTAGGTTTAGGTTTTGGGATTTGAGAATAGGTTTAGGTTATAAGTATAGGTTTAGGTTAATGTTGTAGGTTATAGGTTTAGGTTATAAGTTTATGTTAATGTTGTAGGTTATAGGTTTAGGTTTAGGGATTTGAGAATACATTTAAGTTTTAGGTTTAGGTTTAGGTTTTACGTTTAGGTTAAGGTTGCAGGTTTAAGTTATAGGTTTAGGTTTAGGTTATAAGTGTAGGTTATAGGTTTAGGTTTAGGTTAGGTTATAAGTTAAGGTTTAGGGAATTGAGAATAGGTTAAGGTTTAGGTTTAGGAAATCGGGTTCGGGTTCGGGTTTAGGTTTGGGTTTTCAAGTTTAGGTTTAGGTTAAGGAGTTGAGATTAGGATTAGGTGTAGGTTTAGGTTTAGGGATTTGAGAATACATTTAGGTTTTAGGTTTAGGTTTAGGTTTTAGGTTTAGGTTAAGGTTATAGGTTTAGGTTTAGGTTAGGTTATAGGTTAAGGTTTAGGGAATTGAGTATAGGTTAAGTTTTAGGTTTAGGAAATTAGGTTCGGGTCCGGGATCAGGTTTAGGTTTGGGTTTTCAAGTTTTAGGTTATAGGTTAAGGTTTAGGTTATAGGTTTAGGTTTAAGTTTAGGTTATAGGTTTAGGTTTAGGTTTAGGTTTAAGTTATAGGTTTAGGGATTTGAGAATACATTTAGGTTTTAGGTTTAGGTTTAAGTTTTAGGTTTAGGTTATAGGTTTAGGTTTAAGTTTAGGTTATAGGTTATAAGTTATAGGTTTTGGTTTAGGTTTAGGTTAAGGTTTAGGTTTAGGTTATAGGTTTAGGTTAAGGTTATAGGTTTAGGTTATAGGTTATATGTTATAGCTTTAGGGAATTGAGAATAGGTTAAGGTTTAGGTTTAGGAAATCGGGTTCGGGTTCGGGATCGGGTTTAGGTTTGGATTTAGGTTTTAGGTTATAGGTTTAGGTTAGGTTTAGGTTAGGGAGTTGAGATTAGGATTAGGTGTAGGTTTAAGTTTAGGGATTTGAGAATACATTTAGGTTTTAGGTTTAGGTTTAGGTTTTAGGTTATAGGTTTAGGTTTAGGTTTTAGGTTTAGGTTAAGGTTAGGTTATAGGTTATAAGTTTAGGTTATAGGTTATAGGTTATAGGTTAAGGTTTAGGTTATAGGTTTTGGTTTAGGTTAAGGTTATAGGTTTAGGTTTAGGTTAAGGTTTAGGTTTAGGTTATAGGTTTAGTTTATAGTTTTAGGGAATTGAGAATAGGTTAAGGTTTAGGTTTAGGAAATCGGGTTCGAGTTTGGGATCGGGTTTAGTTTTAGGTTTTCAAGTTTAGGTTTAGGTTAAGTAGTTGAGATTAGGATTAGGTGTAGGTTTAGGTTTAGGGATTTGAGAATACATTTAGGTTTTAGGTTTAGGTTTAGGTTATAGGTTTAGGTTTAGGTTATAAGTGTAGGTTATAGGTTTAGGTTTAGGTTAGGTTATAGGTTAAGGTTTAGGGAATTGAGTTTAGGTTATAGGTTATAGGTTTAGGTTATAGGTTATATGTTATAGGTTAAGGTTTAGGTTATAGGTTAAGGTTTAGGTTTAGGTTATAGGTTTTGGGATTTGAGAATAGGTTTAGGTTATAAGTATAGGTTTAGGTTAATGTTGTAGGTTATAGGTTTAGGTTATAAGTTTATGTTAATGTTGTAGGTTATAGGTTTAGGTTATAGGTTTACATTAGGGATTTGAGAATACATTTAAGTTTTATGTTTATGTTTAGGTTTTACATTTAGGTTAAGGTTATAGTTTAGGTTTAGGTTTAGGTTATAAGTGTAGGTTATAGGTTTAGGTTTAGGTTAGGTTATAGGTTAAGGTTTGGGGTATTGAGTTTAGGTAATATGTTATAGGTTTAGGTTATAGGTTATATGTAAAGGTTTAGGTTATAAGTATAGGTTTAGGTTAATGTTGTAGGTTATAGGTTTAGGTTATAAGTTTATGTTAATGTTGTAGGTTATAGGTTTAGGTTATAGGTTTAGGTTTAGGGATTTGAGAATACATTTAGGTTTTAGGTTTAGGTTTAGGTTTTACGTTTAGGTTAAGGTTACAGGTTTAGGTTATAGGTTTAGGTTTAGGTTATAAGTGTAGGTTATAGGTTTAGGTTTAGGTTAGGTTATAGGTTAAGGTTTAGGGAATTGAGAATAGGTTAAGGTTTAGGTTTAGGAAATCGGGTTCGGGTTTGGGTTTAGGTTTGGGTTTTCAAGTTTAGGTTTAGGTTAAGGAGTTGAGATTAGGATTAGGTGTAGGTTTAGGTTTAGGGATTTGAGAATACATTTAGGTTTTAGGTTTAGGTTTAGGTTATAGGTTTAGGTTTAGGTTATAGGTTATAGCTTTAGGGAATTGAGAATAGGTTAAGGTTTAGGTTTAGGAAATCGGGTTCGGGTTTGGGATCGGGTTTAGGTTTGGGTTTTCAAGTTTAGGTTTAGGTTAAGGAGTTGAGATTAGGATTAGGTGTAGGTTTAGGTTTAAGGATTTGAGAATACATTTAGGTTTTAAGTTTATGTTAAAGTTAGAGGTTTAGGTTTAGGTTATAGGTTAGGTTATAGGTTAAGGTTTAGGGAATTGAGAATAGGTTAAGGTTTAGGGAATTGAGTTTAGGTTATAGGTTTAGGTTATAGGTTAAGGTTTAGGTTTAGGTTATAGGTTTAGGTTTAGGTTAAGGTTTAGGTTTAGGTTATAGGTTTTGGGATTTAAGAATAGGTTTAGGTTATAAGTATAGGTTTAGGTTAATGTTGTAGGTTATAAGTTTATGTTAATATTGTAGGTTATAGGTTTAGGTTTAGGGATTTGAGAATACATTTACGCTTTAGGTTTAGGTTTAGGTTTTATGTTTATGTTAAGGTTACAGGCAAGGTGTGCCAAGCGGTTACGTATCGGCGTTACTACGTCACGTAACGATAACGGGAAACCGTTATGCGTTCGGTCGTATCGGCCGATACCCGATTTTGTACCCATATCGGCCGATACGGGCCCGTTATGGGGTGTAACGGCCGTAACGGGACTTTTTTTTCCATTTTAAGCTCTGTTTTTCTTTTTTTTTTAACCTCTTGCTTCCAAACCTGTTTCTCACTCCTTCTACTACTAATTTCGCCAACCTTGGCTAGGTATTTGAGATAAAAACACATTATATTCTGATTTTTTTGAATCAAAGCTCGGTGGGCCATTTTTAAATTCGTCAAAAATAGGTATTTATACTTTTAATTCATTTTTTGTTTTAATCATGTCATATGATGTGTTAATCATAGTAGAACATGTTAATGTGCATTTTACAGATTTGGGGTGTCATTTAATAATTTTTTTATATTTTTTTCTATTTACGCATAAATTTTGGTCCCTTTTTTTAAAATTCGAAAAATCAATTTTTAATGGTTGTTTTGCTGTTTTAATCATGCCATTTGATGTGTTAATCATAGTAGAACATGTTAATGTGAATTTTACAAATTTGGGGTGCCATTTTATATTTTTTTAAATATTTTTTTCTATTTACGCATTTATTTTGGCCCTTTTCTGAAAATTCAAAAAATCATTTTTTAATGATTCTTTTGATGTTTTAATGATGTCATATGATGTGTTAATCATAGTAGAACATGTTAATGTGCATTTTCCAGATTTGGGGTGCCAATTTTATATATTTTTATATTTTTTCTATTTACGCATTTATTTCGGCCCTTTTTTTGAAAATTTGAAAAATCATTTTTTAATGATTCTTTTGTTGTTTTAATGATGCCATATGATGTGTTAATCATAGTAGAACATGTTAATGTGCATTTTAAGATTTGGGGTGCCATTTTATATTTTTTTCTATTTACGCATTTATTTCAGCCCTTTTTTTGAAAATTCGAAAATTCATTTTTTAATGATTCTTTTGTTGTTTTAATGATGCCATATGATGTGTTAATCATAGTAGAACATGTTAATGTGCATTTTACATATTTGGGGTGCCATTTTATATTATATTTGTTTTTTTTCTATTTACGCATTTATTTCGGCCCTTTTTTGAAAATTCGAAAAATCATTTTTTAATGATTCTTTTGCTGTTTTAATGATGTCATATGATGTGTTAATCATAGTAGAACATGTTAATGTGCATTTTACATATTTGGGGTGCCATTTTATATTTTTTTTTCTATTTACGCATGAATTTTGGCCCTCAAAAATAATTGCAAACACCTAAATGTAAGATATTTTCATATTACATTCATTCTAATATATCTATCATTGATAGTAGATAGTTAGAAAATTAAATATATGAATTTTGTAGTCAAATTCAGGTTATCTGGTTCATAAATTCATCAGACAGTCCGATACAACTTCTCACCAAAGAGTGGACCGTTACACCACCATAAACATGTTCCAATTTATAAATGAATGCATATTTGGAATGCTTAGAATATTCTGGATTTAATCCATATTTTTTCATATTTTTTTGGCAAAAAAAAAATTTTGCGCCGTTACGGGCCGTTACGCCCCCGTATCACCGTTACGCCCCCGTATCCGTATCGGTTTTGGAGGTCACCGTTATGCCAACCGATACCGATACGGGACACCTTGGTTGATAGGCTATGTGGAGGTTATAAGTGTAGGTTATAGGTTTATGTTTAGGTTAGGTTATAGGTTAAGGTTTAGGGAATTGAGTTTAGGTTATAGGTTATAGGTTAAGGTTTAGGTTATAGGTTAAGGTTATAGGTTTTGGGATTTGAGAATAGGTTTAGGTTATAAGTATAGGTTTAGGTTAATGTTGTAGGTTATAGGTTTAGGTTATAAGTTTATGTTAATGTTGTAGGTTATAGGTTTAGGTTATAGGTTTAGGTTTAGGTTTAGGTTTAGGGATTTGAGAATACATTTAGGTTTTAGGTTTAGGTTTAGGTTTTACATTTAGGTTAAGGTTATAGGTTTAGGTTTAGGTTATAAGTGTAGGTTATAGGTTTAGGTTTAGGTTAGGTTATAGGTTAAGGTTTAGGGAATTGAGAATAGGTTAAGGTTTAGGTTTAGGAAATCGGGTTCGGGTTCGGGTTTAGGTTTGGGTTTTCAAGTTTAGGTTTAGGTTAAGGAGTTGAGATTAGGATTAGGTGTAGGTTTAGGTTTAGGGATTTGAGAATACATTTAGGTTTTAGGTTTAGGTTTAGGTTTAAGTTTTAGGTTTAGATTAAGGTTATAGGTTTAGGTTTAGGTTTAGGTTATAGGTTATAGGTTATAGCTTTAGGGAATTGAGAATAGGTTAAGGTTTAGGTTTAGGAAATCGGGTTCGGGTTCGGGATCGAGTTTAGGTTTGGGTTTTCAAGTTTAGGTTTAGGTTTAGGTTTAGGTTTAGGTTAAGGTTATAGGTTTAGGTTTGGGTTTAGGTTATAGGTTATAGGTTTAGGGATTTGAGAATACATTTAGGTTTTAGGTTTAGGTTTAGGTTATAGGTTTAGGTTTAGGTTTTAGGTTTAGGTTAACGTTAGGTTATAGGTTATAGGTTAAGGTTTAGGTTATAGGTTTAGGTTATAGGTTTAGGTTATAGGTTATAGTATATATGTTATTGCTTTAGGGAATTGAGAATAGTTTAAGGTTTAGGTTTAGGAAATCGGGTTCGAGTTCGTGATCGGGTTTAGGTTTGGGTTTAGGTTACAGGTTTTAGGTTGTAGGTTTAGGTTATAGGTTTAGGTTAAGGTTATAGGTTTAGGTTTGGGTTTAGGTTATACGTTATAGGTTTAGGGATTTGAGAATATATTTAAGTTTTAGGTTTAGGTTTTGGTTTTAAGTTTAGGTTTAAGTTTAGGTTATAGGTTTAGGTTTAGGTTATAGGTCATAGGTTATAGGTTTAGGTCGTAGGTTTAGGTTTAGGCTATAGGTTTAGTTCTAGGTTATATGTTTAGGTTTAGGTTTAGGTTATAGATTTAGGTTATAGGTTTAGGTTTAGGTTTAGGTTTATGTTATAGGTTAAGGTTTAGGTTTAAGAAATCGGGTTCGGATTCAGGATCGGGTTTAGGTTTGGGTTTTCAAGTTTAGGTTAGGGAGTTGAGATTAGGATTAGGTGTAGGTTTAGGTTTAGGTATTTGAGAATACATTTAGGTTATAGGTTTAGGTTTTAGGTTTAGGTTATAGGTTTAGGTTTAGGTTATAAGTGTAGGTTATAGGTTTAGGTTTATGTTAGGTTATGGGTTAAGGTTTAGGGAATTGAGTTTAGGTTATAGGTTATAGGTTATAGGTTAAGGTTTAGGTTTAGGTTATAGGTTTTGGGATTTGAAAATAAGTTTAGGTTATAAGTGTAAGTTTAAATTAATGTTGCAGGTTATAAGTTTATGTTAATGTTGTAAGTTATAGGTTCAGGTTATAGGTTTGGGTTTAGGTTTAGGAATTTGAGAATACATTTATGTTTTAGGTTTAGATTTAGGTTTAGGTTTAACGTTTAGATTAAGGTTACAAGTTTAGGTTTAGGTTATAAGTGTAGGTTATAGGTTTAGGTTTAGGTTAGGTTATAGGTTAAGGTTTAGGGAATTGAGTTTAGGTTATAGGTTATAGGTTTAGGTTATAGGTTATAGGTTATAGGTTAAGGTTTAGGTTATAAGTTAAAGGCTTAGGTTATATGTTAAGGTTTAGGTTTAGGTTATAGGTTAAGGTTTAGGTTATAGGTTAAGCTAATACATAAACACAGCCTATCCAAATGGCCAGGCCACTCCAATGCTGTCCATAGGAAATGGACAGCTTCATCATGGTCATAACAGCAGTTCCCACCTTTCAGGGATCCCCGCTCAACATCCGGATAGCTCCAATGCACATTCGGGTCTGCTTCAACAAATTCGAGCTAATACATAAACACGGCCTGTCCTAATGGCCAGGCCACTCCAATGTTGTCCATAGGAAATGGACAGTTTCATCATGGTCATAACAGCGGTTCCCACCTTCCGGGGACCCCCGCTCAACATCCGAATAGCTCCAACGCATATCCGGGTTTGCTCCATCAATGTTTAATACATAAACACGGGCCTGTCTAAATGGCCAGGCCACCCAAATTGTTGTCCATAGGAAATAGACAGCTTCGTCATGGTCATAACAGCGGTTCCCACCTTCCAGGGACCACCGCTCAATTAAATCTTAAATTAGCAAGTAGAAGTGGCAAGACATACCATGCTAGTGCAACTGTACACAAGTTGCTGCACGCTTGTAGAAGCTGGTTGAGAACAAGAAATCCATCTATTAAAAGAAGAAAACCCAATTCCCATAAGAATCCAAATCCCAAAAACCCTCGTCAAAACAACTCTAGATGTCAAGCAATCACATTGCTTACTATGAAATGTTATACATAAAAAATCAGCAACCAAGAATAATAAAACCAAAAGTGCTTCTTACCTAGGATCTTAAATCAATAGATCTTTCAATTTGTACATGTGGAAAACATATATATTAAAATAAAAAAAAAATTAAAAAAAAAACCTTTAATTTTTGTGCAGGAATAACAACTATGAAGAATACAATTAGTGTATTCATGTTCACAAACAAGAATACAGTTAGGCCTCCATGCATGCATGTCTTTGTATGCATTACAAATGTTTGAGTCTCTGTATTGACTTGCGCATGCATAAATAGATGTGCGAGAGTCTAGACTACTGTGTGATTCCCACCATCTTTTAAATGTTGACTAATCCGCGCTACACATGGCAGACATTTTTATCAATCCAGATCGTCTGAATCATGGGCCCCATTGCGAGTATGGGTAATCATGTGCTAGAGTCTAGGTCTTAATTGATGCACATGTATGGCCAGTCTACAGCAGATGAGTCGCCACCATTCAAGAATGGCTGGAAAACACACAGCATTCTATCAGTAAATAAATACACAGAGATCTTCAGAGTACTGACCCCAGCAGCTTCAGATTCAACAAAAGATGAAAAGCGTGGTTCACCATGAGATGGAACAGGAAATTCTGGTATAAGTGGCGGGGTGGAGATTGAAACTTTTCCCCCAAAGTGAGTCCTTATCAATTCAACTACACTCTGCAAGAAAACAACTGGACTGCTTAGAAAGACATATCACAAAGCTGAGAATTAAAAAAGTATTTATCATTTTAAGAGGGAAATCTGAATCTGACCAATTCAAACCTGTGTATCAGTAAAATCTCCAACAGCGACCACAGCCATATTGTGTAAATGGTACCATCTATAAAATTGCTTGACCGTTTTAGAAGAAACTGATCGAATCACCTTTTCCAACCCAATAGGAATCTGCTCAGCATACTGCAACCAACTAGCAAATTTATAATAATTTACCATTATGCTTACTACTTCAAGATAGATCTTCAAGAAAGCATTAATTTAGAGCAGTGGAACTTACAAGTGATTCATATTAATCTATGCTATCTTTATCCTAAGAAATGCAATATGCTCTAAAGATGGAACCAGTTATATCAACGCCTACATGTTGAGAATACCAAGCAGCAGCTTATTAATGATTCCTAGTACCAAAGAAACATGCCATCATTCCATACCTGCAAATTTCTACCTTTTTTAGAATTTGAAACGCCTACATGCGCTTGTGCTAAATTTATAAAAAACGAATTCTCAAGATTCCCATTTCAGCGCTTGTCAAACAGAAAATTGCAGGTTTTGAATTATTTGGATGGTTTTGAATTAACAAGATTTGGTAATTTGATGCAAGGAATGAAGAAAAATGCAATTTCTAGAGAGAGAGAGAGAGAGAGAGAGAGATGTTGTTTTGATTTTTGTGAGAGTTTCTATTGATGAACTAAAAAGCTGTCCTAAAACTCTACCAAATGGAAGTTCCCACACCTTCAACATCTCATTTTGGGCCGTGAGCAATTGACATCGTTGTTGAAGCTGCTCAACCGTCAGTTGGGCATCTAGTACTTCTGCTTGCCATTGATTGATTTCCTCAATCCAACTACAAAAACAGAGCGCCCATATGTGATATGCTACATTTCGAAAGGTATTGTTTACAGGAAGTACAATCCAATACAAAATACACATTAATGTACTCATAATGCTTAATTTGCAAAACTAATTAACCCATTTAGGATATTTCATGTTGTGAAGAACAAAAAAGAATGCAGGTTACACAAACCGAGAGCCAAATGCAGATTATCTAATCCCCTTAAAATCTTGAATAGTACAAGTATCTGAAGCAGATGTTTTCACATCCAAACTCACAAGTATCTGATGCAGATGGATTTGTAGCCACAGTGTCGCATTTGGATGCTCAATTACATTGTATTGAGATAAATAAAGAGTGAATTTCCAAACTGGCCATGAAACCATTCTAAGAAGCCCAAGTTGCAATTCCATGCATTTCAAGTTGTATTCAAAATAATTTTAAAGGTCATAGCAGCAGATATGGGGCCCATTCCACATTGTTCAGTTCCTTCTTTATTAGCTTGAGTTATTGCAATGCAGTTATATATATATATATATATATATATATATACAAACAATGGGTGGGCCATAACAAATCTTATTGATGTTAAGTGAGACCATTAACAAAGTGGGATGTATTATCTGCGAACACGGGCTGCAGCAGATGCAATAAAATTCAATGTGGATAACTCTGTTCTCAAGGAAAAGGCTAAGGCAATGGATGATGATCTTGAAGCCAAAAGGGCCCTGGTGGTTTACTCCTTGGAAATCGAGAAGAATGTATGGCCTGTGGAAGTTAAATAATATTTCTCTGAGTAATATTTGTAATATTGTCCATTATGAATCAATCTTTATGCTGAGGCTGATGGCAGTAATTGTGAAAAGTCCATTACGGTGGGAAGTGGGTTTGGTTGAATAGTTCATGCGAAAGATCTTGCAGAGGATTTGTACAAATGAGCCCTGTTTGCAGTGTGGGCAGATTTGGTTGATCAGAAGGCCAACCTGCCTCGATTTATCATAACTTTCTTGTAAATTTATTTCAATATTATAGCACTATAACAAGTATTGCTCTTTTATGCCAAAAAAAAAGAGAGAGAGAGAGAGAAACAAAACAAAACAAAACAAAAACAACAAAAACAATACAAGTTTTTTTAAAAAAATAAAAAATAAAGTAATAAAAAAGAGGGGTGAAAAAGAAAAACAGAGACAATCATAGATCCAGAAAACATCAAGTGCCTTGATTACATCTCCTAGCTAAAAAATGTAGGCTCTTTCACTCGTTAAAAGCCTTTTTGTAGACTTTCCATGCCTGAGGAGCAGAACAACCTAATTTTCACGGTAGAATCATGGGCCCTGGAAGACGATCTAATCAGTTGGATGCAGAATCCGGACCTTGCATGCATGTGCCCACGTGCAGATGTGTAGGGCTCTGTGTGCGTATGGAGAATGCAAATTCAAATGAAAAAAAAAAAAAAAACCATTTTCTCATTCTAATCTTCCGAAATGCAGACCCTATCTCTAGATCTAGCAAATCTCCATGAAAAAGGGTAAAAATATCCATAGAAATGAATTCAAACGCCTTGAGTCAAGGAGCTTATTGATCAAACACATAGTTCAAAAATGCATATAAACCTGGAGAAATAGAATCATGTGGAGCAGTTCTCGTAAGCTTATAGCACAAAGGTCAGCAAGTATCAAAAGATCATGAATGGGCCTTTCTGCCAAACGTTTGTGTGCTTGCAACATCACAAGAAGAAAAGAGAAAAAGCAATGACAGATGGAAGG
This sequence comes from Magnolia sinica, assembly GCF_029962835.1. Classification (NCBI taxonomy): domain Eukaryota; kingdom Viridiplantae; phylum Streptophyta; class Magnoliopsida; order Magnoliales; family Magnoliaceae; genus Magnolia; species Magnolia sinica. The sequence goes on along the minus strand of NW_026682796.1, from coordinate 101,567 downwards.
GATTCTGGAATAAAAACAGCAAGAAGAGGAACATTCGGCGAGGAAAATAAGGGATTTCGAGAGAAACTCACCTATTTGAGATGAATCTGCATGGCACGAGGAAATTCTTCAAGGATTCAGAGCTCTGGTGAGGAAGATTGCGCCGTTCGGAAGAGGGAAGAGCTCTGGCGATGAAGATCGCCCGTTAGAAAGAGGGAAGAACCGTGCGTTTGGAAATCCCACATCTGAAATGAGAGATACTTTCAATTCGATACTTGTGAGTTTACCATCATTTATAACATGCACCATATTACCATCCGTACATGTAAGGGACCATTTAAAAGACGGTTATGATAGTTTTATATAAAATATATATATATTACCCATCTACAACTAAACCCATTATTTAGTTGGTCTAGATTATCCTATATTATTACCACTATTGATATAAACTAGTCACCACATTTTTACAGAAAATGAAAAACTCACACATATTTACTTTAAAAAAGTACCTTGAGTGTTGGATCTGGTAGGGCTCTATGGGCCCCACCATGCTGTTCACGCTGTACATCAATTTCTAAACATTCTTACAGAATGATGTTAAAAAATAATCTCTAAATAAATCTTGGTTACCACAACACATGCTTAAAGTAGAGATTGGACGTCCACCGTTAAAAAAGGGCTCTTTAGATACGGATTGCTTCAGCAAAAAGCTTCGTCGGCCCACCGTATTGTGTGTGTGTGACATCCACTCTGTCCATCATTTCTGCCGGGTCATGTTATGATGTGAGTGCAAAAATCAGGGTGGTACAAAACTTCAGTGGATCACACCATAAGGAAAAGTGGGGATGGGAACACCTATCATTGAAACTTTCTTGCGGCAAACCCAAGTTTTGGATAAAGCTGATGATTGATTTTTCCCTACATCATGGTGGGACTCACCTTATGAAAGGATTGAATGAATTATAAGAAGAGTGATTTTTCAAGGCATTTTTTTAAAATTTTACTAGTAGCATTATAGTATGTATATACGGCTATTCAAGGGTGTTTTTGTAAATTACTAAATACTGGCCCAATGGTGATTAGGCCCCACATTCACTCCATCCATAAGTTGTGCCCCTTCAAGTCATACCATTATCCCAAAAATCAGGTGAATAAAAAAAGTTGGGTCACACTATTTCAATGGTAGAGGTTTAATCACACTATTTCCTGTGGTGTGGTCCACTTGAGCTTTGAATATGCTTTGGAGTAGCCAATCTGTTCCCCTTATTTGTGATGTGGTCTATTAATCTTTTGGATATGATTCATTTTTTGGATAATTCTATAGAATGATCTCGAAAAATGGATGAACGGTGTGGGTTGATCCCAAATTTTCGGTAAATCCAAAACTCAAGTGGACCATGCCACACAAAACAGTGTGGAATAATGATTTCCACTGTTGATACCTTCCTTGGGCCCACAGTAATGTTTATTTGTCATCCAACATGTTCATAATATCAAAAAGATATGAATGAAGGGAAAACACAAACATCAGCTTGATCCAAAACTTCTATGAATGTTATTTTTAATGGTGGATGTTCAATCCCCACTTTGTAGTCCACTTAAGCCTTGGACCCGCCCCATTTTTTAGTTAATATCTTAAAATGATCCAAGAAAAGCGTTGAATGGTATGAAGAATGTCAATCCATGACTTGGGTGGGCCAAGAGCTTAAAAATAAAGTCAATCCATGACTTGGGTGGGCCACACCACATAATATAGTGGAGAGGGGTTTCCTTAAAACTTTCATAATCATATATTGGGCCTGCCTAAATGTGATTCACATATCTAACCCACTCATTATGTGTGTCCCACTTGGATGAGGGGTCAAACCTAGTTTCAGCTGCATTTAAAACTCATGTGGGCCCCACCAAGTGCTTTTATATTTTTTTAGATGTCTTCACATAGTTTTAGATGGTATGGCCCACCTGAGTTTCGTACGCGGATGATTTTTATGATATCTCATAAGCTAAAGGGGACACATCAAATTCACAGTGTTGATGTTCGACACACATCATGATGGGCCCCACAAAACTTACTAACATTAATTCTTAGGTTCTCAGGGTGTCAATAAGTTGGGTCACAATTTTGACCAGAATATTTGACCCATTTTACATGTCTGGTCCATTCACTCTATTTTACTGATCATTACCCTCAATTTGACTAGTTACTCGCCCCAATCATGCTACATATGAGAAAGATATTGGGCAAACAAGATTGATCAACAATTTGAGTGAATTTTGATTTAAACATCTGAAGTTATTTACTCTTCAATCTGGACTGATCAGATTGTCCAAAAATGGTTAAAGGTTGTTCATAATATCAAAAATATATGAATGAATAGAAAACACAAACATCAGCTTGATCCAAAACTTCTATGGCCTCCAAGAAATTTTAAATGGTAGAGGTTCAATCACACTATTTCCTGTGGTGTGGTCCACTTGAGCTTTGGATATGCTTCCTTTTTGTTCTTTAGACCTCAAATTATCTGTTAACATGGATGAATGGAGTGGATAAAATAAATAAATAATGGTGGACCCCACGGAGTTTACTCTGGTAAGGGTAACAAGTAACTCAAATGTAGTGGAGAAGAGTTTCCTTAAAACATTCATAATCATATATTGGGCCTGCCTAAATGTGATTCATATATCCAACGCACTCATTATATGTGTCCCACTTGGATGAGGGGTCAGACCAAGTTTCAACTGCTTCCAAAACTCATGTGGGCCCCACCAAGTGCTTTTATATTTTTAAAGATGTCTTCATATAGTTTTAGATGGTATGGCCCACTTGAGTTTCGTTTACTAATGATTTTTTAGATATCTCATAACCTAAAGGGGACACATCAAATCCATGGTGTTGATGTTCGAAACATCACAATGGGGCCCACAAAACTTACTAACATCAATTCTTAGGTTCTCACAAGGTCAATAAGTTCGGTCACAATTTTGACCAGAATATTTGGCCCATTTTACATATCTGGTCCATTCATTCTATTTTACTGATCATTACCCTCAATTTGACTAGTTACTCACCCCAATCATGCTACATATGAAAAAGATATTGGGCAAACAAAATTGATCAACAATTTAAGTGAATTTTGATTTAAACATCTGTAGTCATTTACTCTTCAATCTAGATTGATAAGATTGTCCAAAAACAATTAAAGGTTCAATTAGTGGATGTGCCTAATAATTTAGTAATTTTATTTTTCACATATAAATTTCAATTTCCATTTAGAAATAACTTTTTTTCTTTAAAATGTGTATTTTCTCTTTTAATAAAATATCATTTTTATTAAAAAATATTTAAAATACAAATTCTGAATTTGATTTTCAAAAGCATCATTTTGTTCTCAAAATTTTTCTCAAACTTTGTTAAAATTTCTAACCTGCTCAATATTCTTTTTCATTTGATCTTAGAAATCATTTAAATATACCCTTTTAATATATATATATATATATATATATATATATATATATATATATATATATATATATATATATATATATATATATATATACATTTTTTCGAAAAAATTTTAAAAATTAAAATAATTTTACATTTTTTTATATAGAAAATTTCCTTTCTCTTGATTCTGGGAAAAAGCTTTTACCGACGACAATTTTCGTCGGTAAAAGTATTAAAGTGTTTTTTATATAATTTTTAAAAATTAAAACATGTGCTACCTTAAAAATTAAAACATTTTTACCGGTAAAAACATTTTAACCGACGGTTTCCAGCCGTTGGAAATAAGAATTACGAAAAAGACTTTTGCCGACGAACATCGTCGTCGGTAAAAGTCTAGTTTCGTGGTAAAAATAGAACATTTTTACTGATGAAAATTTTGTCAGTAAAAACATTATTCCCGATGGTTTTAGTTCGTTGGTAAAACTCATCGCGAAAATTTAATACGTTGGTAAACTCATGGTGAAAACTTTGTAACTGAAAAGTATAATAGTTTTACCGACGAAACTTTTCATGTATAAAAACATTATTCTTGATGGCTTTAGTTCGTCGGTAAAACTAGGGCAAAAAATTTTCTAACTGAAAATAGTTTTACCGACGAACTACAGCCGTCGGGAATAATGTTTTTACCGACGGTTGTAGTTCACGTTATTCCCGACGGTTGTAGTTCGTCGGTAAAACCCAGGGCTAAAAGTTACATTTAGCGATGAAAATTTTCATCGGTAAAAACCTTATTCCCGATGGTTGTAGTTCGTTAGTAAAACTCAAGGCCAAAATTTTCTAACTGAAAAGTATAATACTTTTACTGACGAAAATTTTTGTCGGTAAAAGTGGTTTTATGCTTTTTTCCGACGAAAATTTTTGTCGGTAAAAGTCTTAACGTGAAGTTTTCAATATAGCACAAAAATTTTCTACCTTAAAAATAATAATTGTTTTGCCGATGAAAATTTTCGTCGATAAAAGTGATTTTGTGCTTCTAACCAACGAAAATTTTCATCAGTAAAACTCTAACTGCGAACTTTTCAAAATAGCACGAAAATTTTCATTCTTAAAAAGTATAATTGTTTTACCAACGAAAATTTTCGTCGGTAAATTTTCGTCGGTAAAAAAATTATTACCGATAAAAAAAATTTCGTCAGTAAAACAGTACTTTCACCGACGAAATTTTTTTCGTCGGCAAAAAGTTTGTCGGTAAAGACGCTGTTTCTTGTAGTGAACATGAGGCTTGTAAGTCGGTCAAGCAACCATTAGACTTCACCCCCACCGCATTTAGAGACCGTCAGCTAGCCTTTATGGGTCCGGCAGTTACCTGTTTCTAAAATAGGTAACTGGGGTGCATCAAGGCAAATACAGGTTTTTCATATATATTTTTTCAACATTACGAGGTAGATACAGGTTTTTTGGGTTTTTTCTTTCAAAACGAGAGAGAGAGAGAGAGAGAGAGAGAGAGAGAGAGAGAGAGAGAGAGAGTAACTATTGTTTTGAGGAGTTAGAGATCATAAATGGTTCGCAGGATAGATGTTTGAGATGTCTAGATTTCCTGCAATGACCCAAGATTTTGGTGTGCGTGCATATACGTGCATGCGTGCACACTGCATTTATCTAATCATACATACATAAATCTGTTCATTCATCCATGCATTCATATGCACGCGCATCAACAAAACTTTTACAAGGTGACCATTGATATGTGCGGCATATTTGCTTACTTTTAGCCATTAATTTATATAATTAATAAAAATATATGACTCTGTGTATATATAAATAAATATATTTATGTATATGTACATTTTTGCCTATAATACATGCAAAATTGATTGTTCACTAATAAAATCACACAATTCTAATAATTAAGCATGCCTTAAACTCACTCAATCATCCACCTTTATGTGATCAACACATGTGACTAACCGCTTGTCTATCCATTCCTATAATCATATGTTTAGTTACTTAATCAATAATTTAAACCGTTCATTTGATGAATTATCAGACAAATCCATCTCAACCCACTTCATCGTAAAAAATGATTGTTCATTAACCCATTATTATTATTAGGTTTCTAACTGTCTGGCTATTTTACATGCATTCAATCATCTAATTGTACATAACATTTATCTCCTCCAACTAGATCATTTAAATATCGAAGCAAACCATCAATTTCATTGCTCATAGGGTGAAATTTTAATCCAACGGTTAGTTTTAATATGAAATGCCTATGCACATCACATGGGACCATAGAGAAGAGGAAACCATTAAAATTTATTTCTGACCACCGTTGAGGATCATAGATTAAGATTGTACTCATTGGATAGATCACGACAAACTGAGGTGGGGCATCAAGTTCTACCACAATCTAATGGTCCGAGAATAAAATACATCAGATTAAACATTGAGAGATAAAAAAGAAAAAATAAATAAATAAAGCATGAAGTATCCGAACTTTATAAAGTAAGTTGGTGTAAAAGTAATAAAAAAATAAAATAGAGAAGTATAGGTGAGTGTGCTCATGCACTCATTTCATTCATATTTAGCTATCCATCCTTCGAATGTATTTATGATGCGCAGCGAATTGTCGGTTGCTTATGGTGTACTACTTTATCCCATGCGTAGCCGGGGCCTCTTTGGGTTTTGTGGGATTGCAACAATCAAACGGGTTATTTGAAACAGGTTGTTTGGATGGTGGGTCCAACCGGACCCGATATCGCTTTTGGTCATCTGACACCTCCACCTCCTCGATCCCATAACTCACCAAGTTCTTAAAGCGCTACGGGCCATTGATCCACCTCTGCCTTGGCTCTGTTCCTGCTGTCATTGCCTCCAACGCCGATATAGCAAGAGAAATCCTCAAGACCCACTGGATCACCTTTGCATCCAGACCTCGATCCTCAGTCATTCACTACCTCACCTACGACGCTTCTAGTTTCGCCTTCATTCCCTACGGCCCCTACTGGAAGTTCATGAAGAAACTCTGCATGTTCGATCTCTTAGGTGGTCGCACGCTTGGTTAGCTCCAGCCCATTCGCCGTGAAGAGATCCGACGATTCTTGCGATTGCTACATAAGAAATCCAATGGCGGAGAAACAGCATCAGATTAAACATTGAGAGATAAAAAAGAAAAAATAAATAAATAAAGCATGAAGTATCCGAACTTTATAAAGTAAGTTGGTGTAAAAGTAATAAAAAAATAAAATAGAGAAGTATAGGTGAGTGTGCTCATGCACTCATTTCATTCACATCTAACCATCCATCTTGCGATCCCATCAACTATCCCAACCATTTATCATCTAAGGCAATTCAACTTAACTTATTTCCCCAACCACCCTTCAATTCAATCCACTTATTCATCCGCCCATTTGAACTATTCATATGTCTCGATCATCTATCCAACCCAAGTCTTGATTATAAACCACTCTTTCACCTCATTTGTTCATGCATGCTTATGTGCATTTCAACTTATATGAATTTGTTACACACATGTACACCAGTTAACCAGTTAATCACTACATGAGTATGTGTGTGCCATGTATAGCATAAGTATGTAAACACTTATTAAACCAAGAGAATGGATGTGGAAGTCCATATCCCTTATTTTCCTCCAGCTCAAAATGGTTTCTCTTATTATTTTTGTTAAATAAAAATTAAAAATTAAAAAAAAAAAAGAAAAAAAGAGAAGAACCTAACGTACCTAAGAAATCGGCAACCCACGTTCCCATGCCACCCCATTACTTCCTTTCATCTTTCCATTCTTCCCGGCATTATAAGCTACAAGAATCACTATAAGACTAATATTCATTTAATCCAAGCCATCAATATATATATATATATATATATATATATATATATATATATATATATATATATATATATATATATATATATATATATATATATACACACACACACTACTGGATTTGGGCTCTGATTTCCAAAGCCTTGTGTAGAGAGGGCAATAAGACCTGCATCCAGTAAGATAGAAAGCAGCATCTAAGGCAACAAGGGAGAGCTTAATCCAAATCAAGCCCACATTCTTGTCATGTTCGGATCAATACAGTGAACCAGGGGGGTAATCCTACTCATTTATGAATTTTCTATATTTATATATTTCTGAGATTTAATTTTGAAATAATTTTCTTGGAAATAGAATTATCAAATTCATTTATACTTGATGTTTATATTTTTTTAATTTTAAAATTAATTGAATTTTATTGATTTATAGAGTTCAATTTTATTCTAACATCAATTCTGAAATTTAGTTAAATTTACTAAATATTAATTCTGAGTTAGACTATTTGATTTAAATTTGGTTTGATTAGAGTAAATATTAATTGTTTTATTTCTATCTTTTGAAAAGAGAGAAAAAATATATATAAAAAATAACATAAAATAAAATTACATAATTAAATAAACAATTGATTTAAGTTTATATTTTAATTTAGAAATTCTATATATAAAAAATATTTATTAATATTAAAATTAAAATGAGTTATTCCTAAATTTTAAATTTTATTTATATAAAGGTAAATTATTAAAAATAGAATATGTTTAAATTAAGTTATGAATTATTTGAGTCAGATGTAATATATGCAGATAGACTTTATTATTTTATATCAGAATTGTTGAATTTAACTCAGAATTATTTTTAATTAAAAAATAGAATTAATAATTTAAATTAACTTGTAAATTTTAAGACTTATTTAATATATGTATTTAATTTCATAAGTAATTAATTTAATTAAATCAATATAAATCGAGTGAAATTTCAAATATTAAAATGATTGATTAATTTAATTTAAAGTAAAGTGGTTACAATTAAATTGTTAACAACTGGTTAAATTAAAATTTTAATTTTTAAAGTTTGAAAATTAATATTAATCATACTAATTGGGAATTAATTTTTTTTGTAAGAATTAAATTAATGTAAATTTAAATTTAAGGTGACTTTGAAGGCTTTAAAAATAATTAATTATAATTCAAAATTTTAGTTATTTGGTAAGTATTATGAACTCTGACTTGTCAGATTTCTTAAATTAATTAAGTTGAAATTTAATATGATATTAATTCGAACTTCTAATTATTATTCTAATTTAAACTCTAGTTTTAAGTTATAAAAATAATAATAATAATAATAATTTAAATATAAGGTACAACTAAACTTTTATAAATTAATAAATAGGAATTTAAATTTCAAATAAAATAATTTATTTACATTGCAAATAAGTAAATAAATTCAAAATTCAAAATTTGAGACAAAATTGGTATTCCAACATTTTTAGGAGTTCTTGTAAAATTTTCAGCACTATTACAGAAAATAACTTGATATTTTAACAAATTTCAGAAACTAAATTTTAATAACATCGAATTTATGCACCTTGTATATAACCTGCATTATTGTGTAGAAATTTGATTTATTAAATTATTTTATTACTGATTTTAGAATTGTTTATATCATTCATACTCTTTTATTAATTATTGAATTATGAAAAGAGAGAGAGAGAGAGAGAAGAAAATGTTGGATGAAACATAAGCAAGTAGGGCGATCGTGTCCCTTGGGTGAAAGACCCTAAAGCTAGCAAGTAGGACAATCGTGTCCCTTAGGTGAGAAACCTTAAAGCCAGCAAGTAGAGTAATTATGTCCCTTGGGTGAAATACCCTATAACCCACTGGATCCTTTAGAGTCTCCTTTGTATATGGTGTATGAGTACAATTATATGCGCAGACATACGTTAGAGGTACAACTGAAGCAGTAGTGTAACAAGCTAATATATAAATGGGTCCCTCACCATGAGGTACCGGTGCGTGGGCGTTAATACAACGTGACCATCCACTTGGGTACAGTGTTGTAAGCCATGATATATATTGTTTATGAGAATTCATGGAAAGTATCACATGCATAATATATTTATGCATCGCATTCATGTCATCATTAAGATTTAATATCTTGATTCATATTTGAAATTATTATTTTTTAAAACATATATATATATATATATATATAATTTTATTATTTATTCATTTGTTATAAATTTAGGAATTTCATATTTAAGTTGGATTTAATCCCACAAGCTGTTGTGTTCACACCCAAAATAACAATGTTTCAGGGCATCGAAGTTTAGTCGGGGCGAAGCAGAATGAAGATTTAAACATTGGCCTAGTTGTAGTCATATTTGTATTTGTTTTTTGTTTTTTTTTAAAAGTATAACAGGAATTTAAAAGCGAGTTTAGATTGTAATAGTTAGAAATTGAAATAGATGAATGTTGTTTGTTGTAATGATCTTTATTTAAATGTGGATGTGAATGTTTAAATTTATATCATGGCCTGAAATTCGAAATTGGGTCTGGCCAACTTGGGTACCGAATTTCAGGGCGTGACATTTCCTCTCCTTCTTCTTCTTCTTCTTCTTCTCCTTCTTTCAAGTGCTCTCCAAGTCTCTCTCACAGATCAATGGTGTGTTTGGGCAAAATGGGGTTTTGAAAACCCTAGCGAGAGAGAAAGAGAGAGAGAGAGAGAGAGAGAGAGAGAGAGAGAGAGAGAGGGTGAGGGAGTGCGGGAGATCGAGAGAGGGCGAGGGAAAGGGAGAGGCTGAGTGCAGGAGAGAGAGAGAGAGAGAGAGAGAGAGAGAGAGAGAGAGAGGGTTTGGGTTTTGGGAGATGGGCACGGGCGCGAGAGAGAAGGGTTTTTTTTCCTCTAGATTTAGTTTTGGGGGCCGGTGATGGACCGAAAGTGCTTAGATTTATGGGGCCTACCATGATGTATGTTACTGATCCACTTCGTCCATTCATTTTAACTGATCATTTTAAGGGTTGATCTAAAAAAAGAGTCATATCGAAGCTGTAAGCGGACCTATAAAATATTAATGATAGAAATTTATTTTTTATTATTTCTTATGGTGTGGTCCACTTGGACCTTAAGTCTACCTAATTTTTGTACTTATCCACTGAAATTATATATCAAAATAGATGAGCAGCTTAGATAAAACATATATATTCCAATGGGCCCCACAAAGCCCGTTAAGCACCATCAATCTCTAATAAGATCCTATGAATTAAATAGGTTTTAGCACGGATGAAATCTGTAGCATACTAGCTACGGTTTATATCCATAGCCAAAAACATCCAAAGTCCATAGCCTTTTCTCGATTTTTTGGTAGTAATACCAATGGTTTGGTAGATAAGGAAGTGACCACGATCTATACAAGCAACTACGACCCATGCAAACCACGACCCAAATGGGCTCACATTGATGTATGTGTATAATCCAAGCTACCCATCTTTTTTGTCGTGTCATTTTAGGGGTAGGGCCCAAATATTAGCCTGAGCTGGCGCTCGTGTGGGTCACAAAATAGAAAATAATGGTGACTGTTGAAACTTTTCACGCTCACTGTGATGTTCGTTAGAAGTGGACATTGCCCAAGTCATGACTTTTTGGGCCCACGGTAAACTAGCTGATAAGGTGGATAGATCAGATCACCCCATTGTAGTGTTGAGAGTCAAATATTGCATATTAGACCCCAGTTATTGCCTGGATTTACGAACATGGTACTGTTTAAAGGCTCAATTTAATCGTGTTTGTGATGCAAGATGTATTTACGAGCTTCGACTGCAATAGGGTGCTTAAAGCATGGATTTAACACTCTGATGACACCAAAGGCAAGGGACAGACCCCAGGGGACCAAGATTAATGGATTTACACTCCATAGATCCGAGGAAATTAAGCCATTCACATTGAAAGAGGGCCTGAAAAGTGACCAGAATGCAAGATTACAGGGTTTCCACCATCCGTTCGGCTCGAAACTTCATATGTGGCCTGAGGACCATAAATTAGCCGTGCACATCGAATTTCAGCCATTGAATCCTTGTGAAAGTAACCCAACGAATAGATCAGCCCCTAAAATCCTGATCTGGGGCCCACTTGATATCTTTACATGCTTCATTTTTCGTCTCAACCCATTAAATGATCTGAAAAAAGCGGATGGATGGAGAAGATTTCTCGAAACATCAATATAGGACCCACTTTACATAACGTGAGTGTGCACATCTCACGTGCACACGAGGCACATTGGACCGATGAAACACGCGCTGACCCGATCCGACTCTTGCGTATATAGCGTCCGCAAGGTGTGAATGCTGATATGCATTCTGGGCCCCACCCATCATTCGGTTCAATGATCCGAACCGTTCACTTGTCTCAGGAGGTGGCCACGACCCTCATCTATGATACCTTTCGAGACCATGCAAGCTGTTACAAAATCCTAGCCGCTAAACGTAAGATGGACGGCAGAGTAGACAAGCTCATGGGCCACACTTATTTCACTCCAAAAACACTCTTTCAAGGATGGTTTTTCATCTTGAAACCAATGTACTGAGTGGATTTTCCACTTGGCTTCAATAAATGGGCCAACGCGCGAAACAGACTTGCGGCGACTCTATTTCGCAATAAGGAGTTGCGATCGGATCTGTCGATCCACGTGGACCACCATGGCTGGCCGATGAAAAGATCCAATCCGTCCATTATATTTGCTGTCCAAAAACGTCCCAGGTGACGTGAATTTTGGGAAATAAAGCAAGGAAAGTGGAAGGTTCACGTCTGTTTTCTTAGCTACGTAAACAGCTTTACACAGACAGTTTCTTGGCTGCACAAGGAAGCACCGCCTCTGGTACACATAACCGACTTTGGTTGCCTATAAAAGAGATAGAGAGAGGGCTGTAGAGGATCATCTTAGAGACGGTGGATACAAGGCAAGAACGTAGAGCTGAGAGAGAGAAAGTGGAGGCCGGCCGATTCCATTCTTCCTTAATTTTCTTGGTTTTCTTTCTTTTTCTTTAAGATACTCAGCCTAATCATGTCTATGTTAGGCTAAGCCTCTTAGCTAGGGCTAAGAGGTGAAGCTTGTAGCGTGATGGGGAGACTTTTTGCTTGTGGCTTTTGTTTAGACTGAATTGAACTTGATACCAGTTTGATCATGGGAATGTTTTCAGTTTTTAATGGTCTGCTGTGACTGAAATAACAATAGGTTTGCGATAGCTTTGAGCATGTTCCTTTCCTTCTTTTGATTATGATGTCAGGAAGCCATGTTGTTCACCATCATCTCCTGGGCATGGTTGGATGACGATACCTTCCTGACTCTCATATATCTCATTGATTAGTTATTAATTAGTTTAGTTCTGTTGTTTACTTTGTTTCCTGGGCATGGTTTGGTGATAGAATCCATTCTAATTCATATACCTTTCATCTTTTGAAAACTATATCAAAGAAAGTTCAGTTTGAATTTCATGTGACACTCTTCAACTAGATGAAGATGGGACTCTAAGTCTAGTTAAATTCTTGAAGCAGACATAAGATCTCCCTAATCTCTACAAGTGGATCATTTGAATCCCTAGTTTCCTTCCTATAAATTCTCTAAGTTTTAGATAAATATTTCATCATTATTCCCTTAATTATATTCGATTTAGATTTCATCTTAGTCTAATTCTAGTTCTATTTAGTTTTAGATTACGTACAGGTTTCAGTCCCTTGGAATTCGACCTTGGTCTTTCCGAGTTTATTACTACATCACAACCCTATACTTGGGGAGTGAACAAGTTTTTGGCGATGTTGTCGGGGATTGACGGTTGCGATTCGCTGGGGACTGACAGCTTCATTTTTCTGACATTAATTAGTCTTAGGATTAGTTTAAGATTAGGTTTTATTTCTAGTTTTTCCTTTCTTATTGATTTCTAGAACTAATTTGTTTTCCTACTTCATAGGATTTTTGATAGATTTTCTAATCTGATAACTTCATTCTTATTTCCTTACTTTCTCTAGCCTTTAGATTCGGTTTTATCTTTTAGAAACTAACTTGGTTTGTTTTGTTTTGCAGGATATTAACTTAGGACTTCGAATTCGGTAACTTCTTTCCATCTTTCCTCTTTATTTCTAGAATTCCTTTTTATTCTTCCTCTTAGGTCTAGGGTTAGAATCTGAACTGAGGGTTGTGAGTGTTTCATGCCCAAGTAGGTTCGTGATAACACTCGACGTCTCTTGACTGAAGCAGGATTACTTGAGGGGTTGACTGTCCATCGCAGGACTAGACATCACTCGAGATCCCAAGAGTTAATTGAAGTAATGAATGCAAATCAACTGGAAGCATTACCTTCACCAAGGGTGGAGGACACTCAGGATGAGAATGAGGTGCATCAAGCACCCCCGCATTGTACTTTACGAGATTATTTACAACCGGCGGGGGTGAGTACGCCCTCATGCATGATTTTTCCTAAAAATACAGGATATATGGACATCAAGCTAAGGGTTATCCAATTCCTTCTTAAATTCCATGGGCTTGAATCAGAAAGTCCATACTTACATCTGAAAGAGTTCAATGAGACCATAACCACTTTATACTTTCCTAATGTATTTGAGGATACAGTCAGGCTGAAACTCTTTCCTTTTTCCTTGAAGGAGAAGGCTAAGATATAGTTACATTCACTGTGTCATAGATCCATTGGCATATGGAATGATATGCAGAGGGAATTCATAAAGAAATTTTTTTCACGTCATAAAATGATTACACTTAGAAAAGCAATCATGAACTTTGCCCAAAAGGAGGATGAAGCATTCTTCCAATGTTGGGAATGGTTCAAGGATCTTGTCAGTTCATGCCCACAACACGGCTTTGAAACGTAGCACATTACAAACTTTTCCATGATGGACTGACATCTTACATGTGCCAATTGGTCGAGACAATGTGTAATGGAGAATTCATGAATAAAGATGTCAATGAGGTATGGGATTACCTCGATAGACTTGCTGATAACGCACAATCATGGGACCATTACCCAAAATCAAACACCATGTGTAGGCCGACTCAATCTAAGGAGAAAGGTGGATTGTATCTCCTGAAAGAAGAGGATGATCTCAATTATAAAGTGACTAATCTCATAAGAAAATTTGAGGCCATGGAAGGAAAGAAGGATAAGGTTAATGAAATTGTTTGCGGCATCTATGATTGCAGCAGTTACACAACTGAAAATTGTCCCACAATACCTGCCTTTCGAGAAGTGTTGAATGAACAAGCCAATGTAGTAAATAACTATCAAAGACCTTTCAATGGACCTACCTCTAATACGTATAATCCTGATTGGAAAAATCATCCAAATTTTAGTTGGAAGAATGGACAAACTGCTACCCCTCAAGGTTTCTTTAATCAAACTTCACAACAACAACAAGAGAAACCTCAAGAGGATCAAATTTTAAAATATTTTGAAAAGCAAGATCATTTCAATCAGGGTATGCTACAAGTCTTGTAAGACCTTAACAAAACACTATAAGGACTTAAGGCTGAAAACACGATTGGGAATAAGGAGAGCCTTCCAACTCAACCTCTTCCCAATTCAAAGCTACAATATGAAGTTGGCGACCCAAGCTCTTCAAATTAGATGGAGCACGTTAAATCCATCACTACTTTTAGGAGTGAGAAGATTATTGATAAAACCCTTCCGGTTATGCCTGAAAAGCCTCAAGAATCAGAAGAGGATAATAATGATGGATCTAGTAATGCCCTAAAAAAATTAAAACCGGAACTTCTAGAGAAGCCAATTGCTCCATTTCCCCAACGATTGGTTCACCAAAACCTCTATCTAACTCTCAGGATATTCCAAAGGTGTTGAAAGAAGTAAAAGTTAACATTCCTCTACTTAATGCCGTGAAACAAATACTTTCATATGCCAAATTCCTGAAAGACTTATACATGGCCAAAAGACAGAGGAGTATTCAAAAGAAGATCTTCTTGATTAAGAAGGTGAGTGCCATCCTAAAGCAAGATGTGGCGCAGAAATATAAGGATCCTAGTAGCCCAACCATATTATGTATGATTAGTATCTATCGCATTGAGCATGCACTTCTTGACTTAGGAGCGAGTGTCAATCTGATTTCCTACTTAGTATACAAACAACTAGGGTTAGGTGAACTGAAAACCACCTTAACCACATTACAACTCGCTGATCGTTCTGTTTGTATACCAAGAGGGATAATTGAGGATGTGTTAGTTTAAGTCGACAGATTCTACTGCCCTGTAGATTTCATCATCCTGGATACTGAACCCGTCAATAATGGAAACACTCAGATTCCCGTCATTCTTGGTCATCCATTCCTAGCCATTACAAATGCATTTATCAATGGCAGGAATAGAGTCATGAGCATGTCTTTTGGGAATATGACATTAGAGTCAAACATCTTTTTCAATAATGGCAAAAATTTCAAGGATGATGACGATTTTCATGACATTAACGTGATTGATTCTTTCGTGGAAGATAGAACGCCTCTGACTTTATCCTCTGACCCTCTAGAGACGTGCCTGGCCCACTCCCATGACTTAGATGATGACATAAATAGGGAGACATGTGCGTTGCTTGATACTGCGCCAGTACTTGAAATTAACCAGTGGAGGCCGTAATTTGAAGAATTACCCCAAACCGATGTAGTGCCTCTACCGTCTAATCTCAAGTTGCAGAAGCTTGACCTAAAACCTTTGCCCTCTGATTTGCAATATATCTATTTAGGTTAAGATGAGACATACCTGGTGGTGATCTCTGCCTACCTAGAGAAAGAACAGGAGAGTATGCTCATATCTACTCTCATTGAGCATAAGGGAGTCCTTGGATGGACAATAGTGGACCTTAAAGGAATCGACCTCTCAATTTGTACTCACCACAAATATCTTGAGGATAATGTGAAGACCTCACGACAATCACAACGTAGACTCAATTCTAACATGAAAGAAGTAGTTAAGGCCGAGGTTTTGAAACTATTGGATGTGGGTATCATATACCCTATATCTGATAGTCAATGGGTGAGTCCAACTTAGGTGGTTCTTAAGAAGTCTAGAATTACCATCGTAGCCAATGCCAATAATGAACTCATGCCAACCAGAGTTACTATTGGTTGGAGAATGTGTATTGACTACAGGAAGTTGAATACTGTCTCGAGGAAGGACCACTTTCCTTTGCCCTTCATTAATCAAATCTTGGAAAGGCTAGCTGGTCATTCCTATTATTGTTTCCTTAACGGGTATTCGGGCTACAATCAGATAGAAATCGCCCCTGAGGACCAGGAAAAGACTACATTTATATGTCGCTACGATACCTTTACTTACCGAAGGATACCATTCGGATTATGTAATGCCCCTGCCACCTTTCAGTGATGTATGATGAGTATCTTTTCTGACATGGTGGGGAAATATCTAGAGGTCTTTATGGACGATTTTTATCTTCATTCCATTTTAGCGAGTGCTTAGAGTCTTAAATGTGTGCTGTTGAAAAGATGTGAAGAAAAGAATCGGTACTTAATTGGGAGAAGTACCATTTCATGGTTCGTAAGGGAATTGTCATTGGACATATCATCTCGTCCAAGGGAATTGAGGTTGAGAAGGTAAAAATCGATCTTATCTCTAACCTACCTCCACCCAAGAACATCAGAGACGTGCGATCCTTCTTAGGACACGTAGGGTTTTACAGGCAATTCATAAAGGACTTTAGTGTCCTCTCTCGTCCTTTATGTAATCTTCTTCAAAAGGATGCACCATACGAGTGGACTGAACAATGCCAAGAAGCTTTCACCAAGCTTAAGGGCATGTTAACCACTGCACCTATCATGCAGCCAGCCGACTGGAGCCTTCCTTTTGAGCTTATGTGTGATGCTTTTGATTATGCTCTTGGAGTGGTTCTAGGTCAGAGAAAAGATAAGAGGCCTTTCGTCAGTCATTACGCGAGTAAGACTTTAAGTCCAGCCCAAGTGATCTACACGACTATGGAAAAGGAACTCTTAGCCGTAGTGTTCACCTTGGACAAATTTAGGTCCTACCTGATCGGATCCAAGATCATTATCTACACAGATCATGTGGTACTCAAGTATCTTCTTTCTAAGAATGATTCTAAGCCCCACCTGATAAGATGGATCCTTCTACTCCAAGAATTTTATTTAGAAATTAAAGATAACAAGGGAGTAGAGAACATATTGGCTGATCACCTTTCTTGCCTTAATACCTCTGATTCCCTTGAGGCGGCTCATAATAATAACATGTTCCCTGATGAATAACTGTTCAGAGTCTCCCATTCACCTTGGTTCACTGATATTGCTAATTATCTTGCCACAGGTTCCATACCGACACATTGGACTGCATAAGATAAGAAGAAATTTTTTACCGAGGTGTGCAACTTTTTTTGGGACGATGCATATTTGTTTAAATATTTTCCAGACCAAATCCTAAGGAGATGTGTGCCAGACGATGAGCATCAGAGTATCATTTCCTTATTCTCAAGCCCATGGTAGTCACTTTTCGCTAAAAGACCACGGCCAAGATTCTGCGGTGTGGCTTTTATTAGCCCACTATGTTAGAGACACTCATGAGTTTTACAAGGCTTGTGAGTATTGTAAAAAATTGGGAGAATTGTCCCGTCAAAATATGATGCCTTTGAATCACATCCTTATCATAGAAGCATTTATTGATGGAGCATTAATTTCATGTGACCATTCCCCCAATCCTTTGAAAATTTATATATTTTGCTCGTTGTAGACTATGTCACTAAATGGGTCGAAGCGATTCCATGCCAAAACAATGACCATCGCATAGTCATTAAATTCTTAAAAGAGAACATCCTTTCTCGATTCGGAATGCCTCAAGCCATTATTAATGATGGAGGCTCACACTTTTGTAATAGACCATTCGAGAGCTTAATGAAGAAATAAGGTATCTCTCATAAGGTGAGCACCCCATACCATCCATAGATAAGTGGACGAGCTGAGATTTCCAATAGGGAGATCAAACATATCCTGGAGAAGATGGTTAACCCTGATCGTAAGCATTGGTCAACCTGATTGACCGATGCCTTATGGGCATACCGTACTGCTTTTAAAACCCCTATTGGAACGTCTCCCTTTAGACTTGTCTATGGGAAGGCTTGTCACTTGCCTGTGGAGTTGGAACATAAAACGTATTGGGCGATCAAACATCTAAATTTCAATCTGGACAACACTGGCTCGCTACGCAAACTTCAGTTGAATGAACTTGAAGAAATCCAGAATGACACATACGAGAACTTGAGAATTTACAAGGACAGGATGAAGGCGTTTCATATCAACATATTCTGTGAAAATCATTCACGCCAGATCGAAAAGTCCTTTTGTATAACTCTCGATTACATCTCTTTCCGGGTAAGCTTCAATCTCGTTAGACCGACGCTTACATTGTTGTCACTGCTTATCCTCATGGGGCTGTCGAGATAAGAGATCCCAACAATGGAAAGGAGTTTAAAGTAAATGGACACCGATTAAAACCATTTGTCAAGAAATTTGATTCAGAGGACATGTCCATGCCTCTGACTGATCTTGTTTACCAGGATTGATCTCCTAGTCTGATGGAGATATAAGTACGTTTGTCGCTTTCATAGGATTAGGGTAGTTTGCTTATGTCGTTCTAGGTTAGATGGTTTTATGCCACTAGGTTAGTTTACTTTCCATTTGTTTTAGGATAGTTTGATTTTATTAGTTTCACTCTTATGTCGAGCTACTCTCATGCTGCGATCTCTATGAAAAAGCCTCTCGATTCTTTCATCCAGGTACTATCTTTCCATCACTTCTCCTTTACTTTCGTTGTCCCATGTGCATTGCATGCTCATATATCTTTTACATTGAGGACAATGTAGATTTTAGGTTGGGGGTGGGAGATTAGGTTACATAATTAGTGTTTTCTTGGTCTTGAGCAAAAATTGTGAAAACTTTTAAATTTTTTTTGAAAATTCTTGTAAATTCGAAGTGATTTTAATGGCCATCTTTGACTTAGAATTTCAAGATACGTGATGTTGGAATTTATGACTTTTGGATTCAGTTATATATTATATTTCACAATTAAGTTCGAATTGTTAATTCATGATTAAAAGTTTTAAAAATTGATTGAGTCATGAATTCACAGGACACATCTTGCTTGCATATTAAGGTTTTAGTTCGATATTGAATTATAACTTGGTGATCATTAAGCATGGAAGGAACTAACCTGGGGAATTTGTCCATCTTGTTCAATACGAAGAATGTAGAAAAAGAAAAAGAAGTTTTGAAAAAAAAAGGAGAAAAAAAGAAAAGAAAAAAGAAAGAATGAATGAAAGAAAAAGAATACTCAGTTAAAAAAAAAAACAGTTGTCATCAGGAAAGGGTTGGTTGTACGATCTTCACCATAGGTTTGCTCCCTACAGGTGCAGATTCGATTCCCCTCCCCCTCAATGGAAAAATCAAAAGCTAGAAGAATGAAAAAAAACTGTAAGGCAAGTTTTGGTTTTGGTTTTGATTGTCCTAGATGCTCTTTTGATCATCAATGTTATCAGGGAACTTGACGATTGAATCTCTTAATGATGATAAGTTGAGATTACATTATACACCCATGGAACTCAATGTTTAGAATTTTTCTGATTGATGGATTAATACTGTGAACTTGACTATGAAGTTTACCATGCGCTTAAAGCCAGGAGAAAATAATGCCCAACATTCATGAATCTTAGAATTTTAAGATCTGGATTGTCTCTCAAAATTCACTCGAGTTTATCAAAATCAACCTTTAAGTCTCAACTTATTTTTCGCATACCTTACTCGGGACCAGCAAGATGCTGATTGGGGGTTGTGTTGAAGGTCAAATATTGCATATTAGACCCCATTTATTGCCTCGATTTATGAACACGGTATTATTTAACAGTTCAATTTAATCGTGTTTGTGATGCAAGGTGTATTTACGAGTTTGGATTGAAACAGGGTGCTTAAAGCATGGATTTAATGCTTTGATGACACAAAGGCAAGAGAAAGACCCCAAGGGACCAAGATTAATGGATTTACACGCCAGAGCTCCGAGGAAATCAAGCCATTCACATTAAAAAGGGCCTGAAAGTCATCCAGAATGCAAGATCACAAGGTTCTCATCATATGTTTGGCTCGAGACTTCATATACATCATTAAGACCATAAATTAACCATACACATCGAATTTTAGCCATTGGATCCTCGTGAAAGTGGCCCAACGGACAGATCAGCCCCTAAAATCCTGATCTGGGGCCCACCTGATATCTGGATATGCTTCACTTTTGGTCTCAACCCATTAAATGAGCTGGAAAAGCGGATGGATGGAGAAGATTTATCGAAAAATCAATATGGGACCCACTTTACATAATGTGAGTGTGCACATCTCATGTGCACAGGAGGTACACTGGACCGATGAAACACGGTCAGCAGTCGCTGACCCGATCTGACTCTTGCATAAATAGCATCCGTAAGGATGCTGATTGCAGTTGTGGGTTCCACTTATCATTTTATTTGATGATCCGAACCGTTTATTCATTCCATAGGGTGGATGTGACCATCGTTTAGGTGACGGAATCTCGGAAGGCAGCAGAGATTGGATTTCAACCGTCCAAATGGAAGACCGACGGTGTAAGGAGAAATCCCATGGGCCACATCGAAATCAGTCAAGAACCATCCATGCGCGATGGTTTTTCGTCCTAAAACCAATGGACGGAGTGGATTTTATACTTGGATTCAATAAATGGGCCAATGCGCGAAGCAGAGTTGACTTGCGGCGACTCTGTTTCGCAACAGGGAGCTGCGGCCGGATCTGTCGATCCAAGTGGGCCACCACGGCTGGCCGATCAGATGATCCAATCCGTTCATCATATTGGTCATCCAAAAACGTCCCAGGTGACGTGAAATTTTGAGAAATAAGGCAAGGAAAGCGAAGGGTTCATGACTGTTTTCTTAGCTGCGTAAACAGTTATACGCAGACAGTTTCTTAGCTGCACAAGGAAGCACCGCCTCTGACACACATAACCGACTTTGGTTGCCTATAAAAGAGATAGAGAGAGGGCTGTAGAGGATCATCTTAGAGACGGTGGATACAAGGCAGGAACGTGGAGCTGAGAGAGAGAACGTGGAGGCTAGCCGATTCCATTCTTCCTTAATTTTCTTGGTTTTCTTTCTTTTTCTTTAAGATACTCAGCCTAATCATGTCTATGTTAGGCTAAGCCTCTTAGCTAGGGCTAAGAGGTGAAGCTTGTAGCGTGATGGGGAGACTTTTTGCTTGTGGCTTTTGTTTAGACTGAACTGATATTGAATTTAGTTAATTATAGGGAATGTTTTCAGTTTTTAATGGTCTGTTGTGACTAAAATTACGATGGGTCTGCGATAGCTTTGAGCATGTTCCTTTCCTTTTCATGATTATGATGTCAGGAAGTCCTGTTGTTCACCATCGTTTCCTGGGCATGGTCGGATGAATGTACCCTTCCTAACCTTTATAATCCTCTAATTGGTTGTTAATTAGTTTAATTCTGTTGTTTCCTTTGTCTCTTGGGCACAGTTTGGTGATGGAATCCATTCTAATTCATACACCTTTCATCTCTTGAAAATTAGATCGAAGGAAGTTCAATTTTGATTTTCATGGTTACACCCTCCAACCAGATGAAGATGGGACTCTAAGTCCAGTTAAGTTCTTGAAGCGGGCATAAGATCTCCCTGATCTCTACAAGTGGATCCTCTGAATCCCTAATTTCCCTCCTCTGAATTTTCTAAGTTTTAGATAAATATTTCATCATTATTCCCTTAATTATATTCGATTTAGATTTCATCTTAGTCTAATTCTAGTTCTATTTAGTTTTAGATTACGTACAGGTTTCAGTCCCTTGGAATTCGACATAGATTATACACATAAATCAATGTGGGCCCATTTGGGTCATGGTTTGCATGGGTCATAGTTGCCATGTTATATGGGTCGTGCTTGTCATGTTATATGTACCGTGGTTTTCAACCTATTCACTTCCTTTTCTACCAAACCATTGGTACCATAGGTTACGGTTCACAACGGGGTGATATGAACCATCCACCTTATCAACCATCTTGTTGTGGGCCCAAAAAGTTCTGACTTAAGTAGTGTCCACTTCTAACAAATATCACAATGAGCCTGGAAAGTTTCAATAGTCACCATTATTTTCTATTTTGTGGCCCACACGAGCGCTGGATCAAGCTGATATTTGGGCCTTACCCCTAAAATGACATGGCCAAAAGGATGGGCGGCATGGAACATACATCAATATGGGCCCATATGGGTCTTGGTTTGCATGGGTCGTAGATGTCATGTTATATAGATCATAGTTGTCATGTCTGTTGTATGGATTGTCATTGTCAACGTGTTCACTTCCTTTTCTACCAAACCATTGGTATCATAGCTTAAGGCCCACAATGGGGTGATTCGATCCATCCACCTTATCGGTCAGCTTGCCGTGGGCCCAAAAAGTTCTGACTTAAACAGTGTCCACTTTTAACAAATATTACAGTGAGCCTAGAAAGTTTCAACAATTACTATTATTTTCTATCATGTGGGCCACATGAGCACTGGATGGAGCTGATATTTGGGCCCTAGCCCTAAAATGGCACGGCAAAAAGGATGGGTGACATGGATTATACACATACATCAATGTGGGCCCATTTGGGTTGTGATTTGCATGGGTCGTAGTTGCCATGTTATATGAGTCATGGTGGTCCGTGGTTTTCAATGTGTTCACTTCCCTTTCTACAAGACCATTGGTACCATAGTTTAAGGCCCACAATGGGGTGATCCGATCCATCCACCTTGTCGGTCAACTTGTCATGGGCATAAAAAGTCCTTACTTGGGCAGTGTCCACTTCTAACAAACATCACAGTAAGCCTGAAAAGTTTCAACAGTCACTATTATTTTATATTATGTAGGCTACACGAGCACTAGATTGTGCTGATATTTTGGCCCTAGCCTTAAAATTACATGGCAAAAAGGATGGGCGGCATGGATTATACACATACATCAACGTGGGCCCATTTAGGTCGTGGTTTGCATGGGTCATAATTACCATGTTTTATGGGTCGTGGTTGTCAGATTGTCATTTTTAATGTGTCCACTTCCTTTTCTACCAAACCATTGGCACCATAGTATAAGGCCCACAAGGGGTGATCTAATCCATCCACCTTGTCGGCCAGCTTGCCGTGGGCCCAAAAAGTCCTAACTTGGGCAGTGTCCACTTCTAACAAACATCACGATAAGCCTGAAAAGTTTCAACAATCATTATTATTTTCTATTTTGTGGCCCACACGAGCACTGGATCAGGCTGATATTTGGGCCCTACCTTTAAAATGACACGGTAAAAAGGATGTGCGACATGGGTTATACACATGCATCAATGTGGGCCCATTTGGGTCGTGGTTTGCATGGGTCATAGTTGTCATGTTATATGGGTCGTAGTTGTCATGTTGTATGGATCGTGGTTTTCAACGTGTTCACTTCCTTTTCTATCAAGTCATTAGTATCATAGCTTAAGGCCCACAATGGGGTGATCCGATCCACCCACCTTGTCAGCCAGCTTGTCGTGGGCCTAAAAAGTCCTAACTTGGGCAGTGTCCACTTCTAACAAACATCACAGTGAGCTTGTAAAGTTTCAACTGTCACCATTATTTTCTATTTTGTGGCCCACACGAGCGCTTGATCAGGCTTATATTTGGGCCCTACCACTAAAATGACACGGCAAAAAGGATGGGTGGCATGGATTATACACATACAACAATGTAGGCCCATATGGGTCATAGTTGCCATGTTATATGGGTCGTGGTTGTCATGTTGTATGGATCGTGGTTTTCAACGAGCACTGGATCAGGCTGATATTTGGGCCCTAGCCCTAAAATGACATGGCAAGAAGGATGGGCGGAATGGATTATGCACATACGTCAGTATGGGCACCACGAGTTGGGCCTTGCCCATGCCTAAAAAAGGGTTTCGTACACGTCATTAAATGCAACATAACTTCTTATTCACTAAAAAACCGTACAACTATTGAACCGAGGACAAAGGGCATTTTGGTCCAAGTAACTTTCAGAAGCTTATCGCAAGGCCACCCTCAGAATATTGGAATGGTTGAATCTCTTTAGGAAATTTGACCATACATCGAGGCCAGTACGATCAATTTCCCTTCTTTTTTTTTTTTTTTTTTTTGCTGTCAGGGATCTTTTCTAAACTACTTATTCAAATAGAATTTGCATTTGGGTTTTTTTTTTAAATGTCAAATTGGGCTCGAAGTAGGCTGATTCTATGTTATTGGCCTCCCTTTACAAAACCTTACTTGAATGTTCCTATGAAAAAAAAAAAGTGGCAAAATTGGGGATGAAAATACCGCTGCTTAGTAGGTTGTCAACTGGCCGGGCCCGGGTAGGTTGCCGACTGGATTTTGAACTGTTTCGGGCTAGGCTATTAGGTTAAGCCTATTTAAAATTTTAAATTTTAAATTTTAGCAAGCCTGGGCTCAAGCTCGGCCCATTGACACCCCTACTGCTTGGATATATGCACCGGTACGATTGTTATATGGGGGAGAGCTACGTAGCACCGGTGATGTGGATGGTTCTTGGTCATTGGGCTCATTGGAAGGTAGATCAAATTCATTCATTTTTTTGGCCCATCGTTTATTTGGAAAAATGACAACCTCACACTGATACAATATCTTTGTGGCCCCAAAAAACCTGATAAATTATAACCGTATACATTCACTACCTATTGTTTGATTGTAATGTGGTCCATGTGATTAGCGGATGTTGGTGATTCTTTTAACCATGGCCTTCTATGAAATTATGAGGATAATGGAAGGAGTGGATTCCACACATAAGCAACGGTGGGCCCCACAAATGGTGTATAAACTCCCTTAGATTGGGCCAAACCCACATGAGAACAACCATTACCTTTTTAGTTTATGCGGAGTTTCTTCTTCCTTAGGAAACTTTCTTTATGGGACCTACTACCACTTTCCCACTGACGTTTCTCTCTTGGCTTCGATTCTCCAACATTCTCCGGCATTCGTACAAAAACTCATCTTCCTTGATCACGATCGTACATTATATTTTCTAGAGTACTAGTCCTTTTCGTTCCATTTTTTGGTATCCTTATCATCCCATTGAGCTACGGTTATGGTTACTATTTAAGGTAAAATCTTAACTCAAGTAGTAGACTGAGTGAATGATACCTCGTTTCAACACTGAGGTCTTGGTATTGATCCCTAGTGGGGGTGGCTAACAGTGAAGTGTGAACTGACAGTGGGGTGTACTTACAAGCTAACAAAAAAAAATTTTTAAAATAATTTAAGAAAAAGGTAGAATCTTATATCTTGGCAAGAGTCGAGGTTGTTATGTGTTAAGGGTCTAGGTTGTGATGTGTTCAGGGTTCAAGTTAGCATGTGCTAAGAATCCAGATTGTCATGTGGTAAGTGTCTAGCTTGTCAAATGCCTATAATAAAGATTAATAGGGTATAAGTTGTCAAATATTAAGGGTCGAGATTGCTAGGTGTTAAGGGATGAGGTTGACATCTACTAACAGTGTCAACCTCGTCCCTTAACACATGACAACCTTGACCCTGAATAGATAACTTAGACCCTATCAACATGCCAACCTCAACGCTTAATATATGCCAATGTGGACCCTTTATTTTATAATCATAATAATATATTGTCCAATTTTTATTGCAAGTTAGCCTATATTAGAATAGTATGGCTCGTTGGCCCACCCTATGTTATTATGATGGGGAGTGCATATATGAAAATGGCAATTTCTCGTTTGAGAGTGAGAACTCAAAGTGTATTGTTGTGAGTAATGAAATTACGTACCAGGAACTCATAGCCAAAATGCATGAGATTACGACAACACTGGACGGATTTTATTTGAGAATGAAGGTTTTATACTTTGGGAAAGTACGTGGACTACTCCATTTACACACGATCAAAGACGACAAAGATGTAGTTGCATTTATGCTCTTCTGCGGACAGATTCCATCTTCTCAGATATTACTGTACATAGAGAAAGTGAGGTGTACACCTTTTGCCCAAGCAAGAAGCATACACCTTCCAATGTATTCAAACATACTGCATCCTAATATTCAACCTGTTGTATGGAGTGTCCTTGAATAGATTTGAATGAACAATACCCAATAGTGGATCTTGAATTTAGTGTGGGATTAGAAAGTGAGGACATTGCAGATATCCCCAGTCCTTCAAGCAATGCTCTGTGTCATGATTGAAGATTTGACAACTGCAAGATACCATTGTTTCTGCTGTTGGATAGTGAGGAAGCTAAAGATATTCCCAACCCTTAAAGCAACATCCATGCCATGATGGAATACTCGACAATTGCGACATGGCATCGTTTCGGTACCGGATAGTGAGGACGCTATAGATATTTCCGGCACTATGAGTAATGCTCCGTGTCATAATGAAAGATTCAAGGATTGCGAGATTTATAATCACAAAAACACTAAAGACAGGCTAATCTTCAAAATTAGAGATTTATAATCACAAAAACAAGTAATTCTTTTGTAATGAATGTTCTTCCATTGCAAATAATGCTACTAAATCTATGCATTTATGGATTGATCAATCAGTGGATTTACCAAATTCAGGTTCACATTTTCTCTATCAGAAACTGGGCCCGTAAAGAAAGCCTTATGCTAGTCAAAGGTTTAGCTCAAAGAGTTCTATCGAGTCATGACCGAATCATCCTTATTACTGAGTTTCTCTTAGACTCAGCTCTAAATCTCACTGGGTCGACTGAGTTTTGAGTCAAGTCAGTGAGTTTTAGAACTATATGTCAAAGAAAAGCCTTGGGCTGAGTCAGCAGAAGTTGATCAAGTCAGAGGTCTGACTCAACGAGTCTTATCAGCCAGGGGGAGTCATCATTATTACTGAGTTTCTCGGAGACTCGGCTAGAAATCTCACCAAGTTGGCTGAGTTTCTAGTTGAACCAGCAAGTCTTAATTCGAATCTGGAATTGGAGCCGAGATTTCATATAGGTTTTCCATCCACCTTTTTTGTTTTTGTTTTTTTTTTTTTTTTTTTTAAATTACACTGGACTTGCAGCACTCTAATATGTTCACATGTCATTTCATAACTTTCATCACGACTCATGACCATCTAACATTTCAAACTAAGGTATGTCATAACGGTAATGGTAGACATAATAACTAATATTGTTGTGGCCTAAAAAAAGAAAGCAACAACAACATCGATGTCGGCCGGTAACCACGGTTATAGGCCATTTTTCTGTAACATGTAAAAGTTCCCAATGTCACACAATCGTTTTTGAATATATACCTTGTTTGCTAAGGCGTGCTATGGCCGTTGATAGATTGGAATGGAGGAATAATATTACTTTAGCTGAACCCAACTAGTTGGGATGATGATAATAATGACGTGGTTCTAGGTCATGTTTGGAAAATCTTGTGCTGCCACATCTTCTGTAGTGAGTTGTTTTGCAGGAAGAGTCCTCAGCGAAATTACAACAGCTAAGAAGTCTGAAGTTTGGAACTGGTCTAGCTTCTACAGGGTTCTCCTCAGCAAAATTACAACAGCTAGGGATATCATCTTGATTGAGGATGTGTTTGGTTGCACCGCGAAATATCGTGAAATTTTGTGCCAGATTTGCATATTTGGTGCAACCAAATTGACGCGGGGTGAACATGATGATGAGGTCAATCACTTTGGCCTCGATGCTAACTACTCTGAATCCATGAAGTTTCTTTGGGAAAAAAGTAAGGAAAATAGAAAATAAATTCTATAAAATTCGTAATTTGATTGATGATTGAAATAAGTGAGCTCACAGCTCTCTAAATAGAGACTAAGCCAGTTTCGGAATCAAAATACAACTAAAACTCCTAGCACCCTAAATTGGAAAAAGAAAAAATATATCAAGATTTTCTGAAGACTGAGAAATTTTCTGGATCGGTTGCTCGGATCTCCCAATCTGAGAAATTTTTGGGCGCAATCCAACGAATGAAGGTTGCCTCAGACGTCTGGATCGCTTGATGAAAGGACTCACATCGCAGAATGGCAATGGTGAAAGAGGAAGACGCGCTGCATAGAGTATTCTTCTGTTGCGCAATTACAGCGAACCCCACCTGACACGCTCAGCGCCCTTTATACCGGCGCGTTAAGAGAAGTCACGCGGACCCGTCTTCAAAGGGACGCGGATTGCTGGCGACCCCGCCGCAGGGGGCGGACGCGGATTGGGTACTACCCCCGTCGCAGGGGGCGGACGCGGACTGCCGGCGACCCCGCCGAAGGGGGTAGACTAATTTTTTAGCACATGCTATAAAATGGAAATGGATTGGCTGCTCCTTGCCACCAGCCAATGGTTGATGGTCGGTGCTCTGTGGACCCCACCATGATGTATGTGTTTCATCCATGCCGTCTATCTATTTTTCTAGATCATTTTATGATATGAAATTAAAAAATTAGGTATATCCAACTCTCAAGTGGACCACATTACAGGAAACAGTGTTGAATGAACGTCAACTATTAAAAATATTTTGGGGGCCACAAAAGTTTTGGATCAAGGTGATATTTGTTTTTTACTTTCAACTTGATCTTCATGACATAATCAACAGATTGGATGTCAAATAAACAGTACATTGAGCCTTAGGATGATTTTAATGGTGGATATCCAATCACTATTGTTTTCCTATGGTGTGGTCCTCCTAAGATTTATTTCCCTCTCATTTTCGGGATCAAGCCCTAAAATGATATGTTAAAATGGATGAACGGAATGGATGGAACACATACATCATGGTGGGGCCCACAAATCATCGACCACCAGCCACTGGGATCATGACAGTGGGAGTAGCCAATCCGTTTCCTGGATTAGGTACTGAACTCGACAGTAGCAAGCCGGCTACGTCGTCCTTTTTTTTTTGTGCCTCACACCATGATGTATGTGTTGTATTCATATCATCCATCCATTTGGAGAGATCACTTTAGAAGATTATACAAAGAAGGATGCCGATCTAAAGTTTAAGTGGACCCTATCACATGAAATATTGGGGACAGTGATGACACCATTGAAACCTTCCTAAGGCCTACCATGATTTTTATTTGAGATCTAACCTGTTTATAAGTTAATATTGACATGGAACGAGGGAAAACATAAACATCAATTTGATCGAGAACTTCTGTGGCCAGAGAAGAAAATAATGGTAGGCGTTCAATCCCCACTTTTTTTGTGGTGGGGTCCACTTGAGCTTTGTATCTTCCCCATTCTTTGGATTATCCCCTAAAATGATCTCTCTAAATGATTGTATGGTGTGGATACAACACATAGTTCATGATGGAGCCCACATAACATAGTGATTATATCATACCACGTGTTAAAGAATGAGTCAGATCCAAAGCTTAAATGAACCCACCGCTTAAGATGGGGAGAGTGACACCGACCTTAAGGGCTAGAAAAGTTTTGATCACGCTGATATTTGTGCTTTCCCTTTTTTTATATTGCGTTAACACATGAACAGGTCATGGTCGATCTTCGGAAGGTTTCAAGAGTGGTTGTTACTCTCCCTAAAATGGATGAGCGGTGTGGATAGAACACATACATCATAGTGGGACACACAGAACTAAGTGACGCCACTTCATTAGCAAGCCTCGCTGCTCAACTTCTCAGTACCTAATACGCTTCCGACTTGTGTCAATCCGTACACAGCGATGTGGGTGCGGTACTCAGACCGTGTGCCCACCTCGATGCATGCGTTGGCAAGAGCAAAAATATAAACAAGATACGGAGCGGATTAGATGAGACCCGGGATCCACTGACGTGGGTGGGAACCCTGACTGTGGGGCCGACTGTGATGTATGTGACTACATAGGCACCGTTCATCCATTTTGAAAGGTCATTTTAAGGCATGATTTAAACAATGAAGCAGATCCAAATCCCAAGTGGACCATAATACAAGAAACAGTGGTAAGTGAATCATTAAAAAATTTCTTGTGGCACAAAATTTTTGGGTCAAGCTGATATTTAAGTGTCTCTTCGCCCATATTTTTGGTACCCTATTAACATGTTGGATGGCAAATAAACATTCCGGTGGCCTCATGGACTTTTTAATGGTGGGAATGTAATCATTATTATTTCCTAAGGTATGGTCCACATAAGATTTTGTTCTGTTTCATTTTTAAGATCATGCTCTAAAATGAGCTTCCAAATCGGTTAAACATGATTTTAAGGCACATAGATCACTGTAAATCCCACTCATGGATAAGGGTCAGATAAGGTTATACAAAAGAGAAAATGCAGATTTCATTGATCCAAATTTTTTGAATTTTAGTGATGATATTATATTTGGTGGGCCATGATAATATGATCTTCGATCCCATTGTAATTGCTTGAATGGTGGTCATGATGGAAATGGTGATGATGGTTCATGACAAGGTGCAAATACAATTTGGTGGTGAGAGCCACGAAGCATCCAGTCATCTACAACCACTCTGGAAATGGAAGGCAAGCAATCTATAATGGGACCCAAAAGATAGGCAGTACAAATCGGACGCGTTTGCATACTGGCAAAGTGAGTGGCTATTACAGTGCTCCGTGGGCTCCACCATGATGCATCTGTTTTTCCACGCTATTCATCCATATGTTAGTTTTTTTTTTTTTTTGTTTTTGTTTTTTTAACACAGACACGGCAAACCCTTGACCAGGTGTTGAAACTACTTTACCACAGGAGCAAGAACAAGGACCAAAAATTAATTAGTTTGTTAGTTCATTTAAAGACATTATCCCAATAATAAGACATGTCCAAATCTTAAATGGACCACACTAAAAAAAAGTAGTGTGGATTGAATGCCCACAGTTGAAAACTACTGCATGAAGACATGGAAGGATAGGATCAAAGCAAATATTTGTGTTTTCCCTTCAACGGGTTGGATAGCAAATAAACATTTCTGCGAGCCCTAAGAAATTTTTTTTTATGGTGGGTATTCAAGTACCAATGTTTTCTTATGGTGTGTTTAACTTGAGATTTGGATGTGCCTCATTTATAGGTTTGTGACCTAAAATAATCATCCAAGGTAGACGTCCAGAGTAAATAAAACACATACATCATTGTGGGCCCTTAGAGTAGTAGCCACGTGTGCAATCCGCGTCCGGTCCAAATCACTATAGACCTGGTTTGGCTATTGACGCTGCCACCAGCCGGATAGCTAGTGGTTGGTGCTATGAAGACCCCAGTATGATGTATGTGTTTTATCCACGGAGTCCTATTTTGAAAGATAATTTTAGGGCTCAAACCTAAAAAAGAGGTATATTTAAATATAGGTGGAACATACCGTGGTAAAACGGTAGTGATGGAATGTCCACCGTTAAAAAACTCTTAGGACCCACTCATAAATATACATTGCAAATAATAGTGGGTACAAATATAAATGTTGGACGAAGGGATATATATATATATATATATATATATATATATATATATATATATATATATATATATATATATATATATATCAGCTTGATTCAGAACTTTTGTGCCCCCGAGAAGTATTTAGTGGTGGGATTTCAGTCAACACTGTGCGGTCCACTTGAGATTTGGATCAACCTCATTTTTGAGCTCATATCATAAAATGATCTGGAATAATGGATGGACGGCATGGATGAAACACATATATCATAATGTGGCCAACAGAGCACCAACCACTAGCCATTAGGTAGTGGCAGGACCGTAGCCAATACGTTTCCACTCGTGAGGGAGTATCCGCGATGCTTTTGGGGTTCCTCGTTTGACGCCTTTTCACAGCTTCGTGGGCATTTTCCGAAGGGAGCAGATTGGGTGCAGCCCAGGCCTCACCCCGGACAGTGCGGCCCTTGCAGTGTGACCCACCTTGATATATATAATCTAAATCCACACGGTCCATACGTTTCTTCATATCATTTTATGGTAATGGTTAAAAAAAAAATCAGATTCAAATCTCAGGCGAACCATAATTTAAGAAACAGTGGTGAATGACCATTAAAAACTTTTTGTTGGCCACGAAAGTTTTCAATCAATTTGATATTTGTTTTTTCAGTCATCCATGTTTTTGTGACCTTATCAAAAGGTTAGATGGAAAATAAAAAATCACACAAACGTTATGGTTGGCCTTAGGAAGCTTTGAGTGATAAAGCATTCAATCACTATGGTTTCCTATAGTATGGTCCACCTAAGACTTGGATATGATTCATTTTTGGGCTTACAATGATGTAGAAAAAGGGATGGATGGAATGGATTTAGAATCCATATATCAACATGGACACAACTCTAAGGGCCACACCATGTTCGGTAAGCCCGCGCACAATCCGCTTTCTTTTTAAGTAGTCAAAATGACGCAAAATGTCTACTGACGAGGCAAGTAGCTGCTGCCTACTGAGGAGTGATGTGGTCCCAATATCTGTTTTTTTCATGTTGTTTATCTATTTTGTTCATTTTAGGGCTTGAGCCCACAAATGAGACAGATCCCAATCTCAAATGATGCCCATCGTTGAAATTTTTCTAATATTCATTATGATGTTTTACTTTTCATCCAACTCATTGATTAGATTAGACAGACCAGGATGAAAGGAAAACACAAATATCATCTTCATCCAAAACTTTTGTTGCCTCTGGGAGATAGCGGTGGAGTGGTCCACGTGAGATTTGGATCTTCATTATTTTTTGGTTCATTTTTTAAAATAATATGAAAAAATAGTTGGACTGCATGGATAATATACATCCATCATGATGACACTCACAAAAGTATCATCCAGTGGGAAGCAGATTGTGTCCGACCCAATTGAACCTATAAGTGTCTGAGCAGATGACCCATTGTGATGTATCTGTTTATCCATGTAGTCCATTCCTTTTCTCATCATGTTAAGTGGTGGCCCAAAAATGAGGCAGACTGACCATACCAAATATGGCTCTTACATTTAATACAACTAGCATCCGACGCTCTGTGCATTTAAATGCAACCCAAGCTTACTATTCGGTGTGGTCCACTAGACCATTGGATCTACTTCATTTGGGCCCATAACTTAACATGATATAAGAAAGTGGATGAACATCGTCGATAAACAGATACTTCATGGCGGGCCCCATATAGACCTAGCTCGACACTTAAAGGATCAACTGAGGGTTGGACAAACTAGCTGGTGTCAAAGCCCTGTGGACCTCAGCATGGTTTCTCGTTTATACATGCTGTCTATTCATTTTTTACGGCTCATTTTAGTGCATGAATCCAAAAATAAAGTAAATTTAAATCTCAAGTGGACTACACTATAAGAAACAATCGGATTGTGTACTTACCTTTGAAAACCATTTTTTAAGATTACATAAGTTTTGGATCAAGATGATATTTGGATTTTCCTTCGTCGAGTTTTGTGTGACCTTACCAATAAGCTGGATGACGAATAAACATTACAATGAGCCCTAGGAAATTTGTAATAGTGAACATTTTGTTAATACTGTTTTCCTATGACGTGGTACATTTGAGGTTTGAATTTGCATCATTTTTTTTTTTTAAAGCTCATGTCCCAAAATGAACTGACAAAATGAATGGACTTCATGGATATAACAGATACATCATGATCGCCCCACGGACCTTTGACACCAACTAGGTGGCTGGTGTTGTGTCACTGGCCAAACCGCATCCCTCCGGGATATAACAGATATAGACCGGTGCTGGAGGTTGGTGGATCCCTGAATTTGGGGCTACCATGATGTTTATTACTTACATCCATTCCATGCCGTCCATCTGTTTTTACAGCTTATTTTAAGGAAAATCTTAATTTTTAGATCCAACTCTCGGGTGGACCATATAATAGGAAACAGTGGTGATTGCCCATTAAAAACTTCTTCTTGACCATGAAAGTTTTAGATCAGGATGATATTTGTGTGATCCCTTCATCCACGTCATTATGACTTTTTCAATAGATTGGACGAAATAGATACTCCAGTGGCGCCAAGAAGTTTTTAATAGTGGGTATCCAATATCGGCATGCGGTTTCCTCTCGGATCCAATTCATTTTTGGAACCACGTCCTAAAATAATCACACAAAACGGATGAACGGCGTGGATTTCTGAAAAACATATACGTGGGTTCCACCAGCTTTCCTCACCAATGGCTAGTGGTTGGTGTTATGTGGACCCCACCATGATGAATGTGGTTCATCCCGTCCATTTTTTCTGATTATTTTATGATATGATCCCAAAAATGAGTTAGATCCAAATCTCAAGTGGACCACACAGTGTTGATTGAACGCCCACCATTAAAAACTTCTTGCGGGCCACAAAAGTTTTGGATCAAGCTGATGTTACTTTTTCTCCTTAATCCTGGTCTCCACGACCTAATCAACATTTTGGATGTCAAATAAACATTACATAAGGCCTGGAAGGTTTTTAATGGTGGACATACAATCGCTACTGTTTTCCCTTGGTGTGGTCCACCTGAGTTTTAGATTTGCTCATTTTGAGCATCGGTATCTAAAATGATATGTAAAAATGGATGGACGGCGTGGATAAAACACATACATCATTTCGGGTCCACAGAGCACCGATCATTAGCGAAACCGCGTCCAGGGGAAGCTACTGTGAAAGGGCTTTTGCAGACAATCCACGCAATCCGCGTTCCCTTTTTGCAAACACGTAGGCTAATTCTGCAAACCCAAAACCAGTAGGATACTAAAAACGAAATTTTCCGTAGAAATTACTAGATAAATAGGGAAAGGCTTTGCAGCCAATTCGCTTCTTTTTTTGCAAACACAGATCAAAGAGGTTATTTTGTAATTACCATCCTGTTTTTGCAAACACAGTTCAAAGAAGCTATTTTCACAAACACAAAATAGGCAACCACAGACGAAATTCCTGTAGAGGTGATTACAAATAGATAGAGAGGATCGTAGCAAGCACTACACCAACGAGCCTTACTACATCTCTCTCTCTCTCTCTCTCTCTCTCTCTCTCTCTCTCTCTCTCTCTCTCTCTCTCTCTCATTTATACATTTCCCACATTTCCTTTCCAACCTCTATCAAATCCCATAAGGATACCAAACAGAACCAAAACGCCCGAGTGCTTATCTCGTCTGGCCCCGAAAGCAACGAACGTGATCCCAGCTTCCTCTACGTGTACTTCTTCACTACTTTCTTCCTTACATTCAACATTGTAGTTGCCGTGATCTGGGCCCAACATGATATATTGGAGGTCGCTTTCATTCTCTCCATCTACGTATTAGTAATCTTGTTGATTTTGTGTATGAATGTTTATATCCGGTTGCCGGAGGGATCGGAGAAGGAGAGGTTGAAGATTCCTATTTGGACCCTCATGACGGTGCTCCATGTTCTATTCGCTTATCGGGTTTCGACTATCCTACCGTTGGCATTAGATTTTTTGGTTTGGATCTTGGTGGGGTCCACTAGCTTAGTTAGCTTCTACTTCTTCTTCATTTACCCTATCAGTGCTAGCAAGAAGAACAAGTCCGGAGTGAACCAGTCTTCATCTGTGGAGGAAGTTTAACAGGTACGTTGCAGATCTCTTGAAACTACTGAAATAACATTTGAACTACTACTGTTCATGCGTAGTTTCTATGGGCATTTTAGTCACCGTTGTCTATTTTGTTTTGGTTATGAATGAAATCTATGACTGTAATGGAATTTTACAAGAAACTACCTAATGTAGAATTTCAATTCCAATTAATGCCTTTTTCTTAAAGGCTTTCAATAAGCTAAGGGCGGGTCAGGCACGCCTAAACTTAGCTCCGTCTCTGGTAAAGGTGGAGCACAAGATTGAAAAAAATTATATAAGCAATGTGTACCCTCCAAATTATTTGGTTTGAAGTGGCTCACCTGAATTACGAATGGGTCTGATTTTTAGGCCCCATGCCTAAATTTTAATAGGTCATCTATTAGTTAAAATGGTTTTCATATAATCATCATAGTAGCTGTGTAAGAAACAAGGTGGACGTCTCTCTTAAATGTTTCTTTTGGTGTGGCCTACTTGAATGGTAAATTAATTATACTGATTTCTTGTTCCGTAAGCCAAACATAAGATTACACATCTAATGGTTAGAGTGGATCTCACAGATACATCATAATGGGCCTCGGTAAAAAAAATAAGGGGATAAGAACAACCCCTTAATTTTTCAAGGGGCCCAGCCTTGTGTGTACATTAAATTAACTTTGAACATTTAGATGCATAATTGCACATTAGATCTAGGGCCAACAAATTAGGCTAAACTATGATTCAAGTGGGCTACGCTAAATGAAACAGTTGGGAGAACTTTCCACCCTTGATTTTATGAGATGCACTGTCATGATTATATAAAATTTACTCTAATCATTATTTGTCATTCCAAAATTTAGGCCTAGGACAAAAATAAATAAATTAGGCCATCCATTATTCAAGTGGCCCACACTAAGGGAAACATTTCAAAATGAAGGGGTTGTTACGGTGGTGTATACATGTGTATGGTATGGATATACACCTATACCATGTTCTTGTAACAAATGAAGATATACTTGGCCTCACTTCGGTGTTGGTGTCGCAAATTATTGAATGTAAACACTCTCGAGGTTGATTCGTTACTTCGATTAATGTTAATCTTTCAATATTACACACGGCCTTCACATTTCCACGGGCTCCAATAAGGATGGCCCATGAATTCAAAATCTCAGGTGAGAAAATCCTCATCCCTCAATGGGGGACTATAAAATAAATAGTTCAAGAAAGAAAATACAACCACCTAACAACAACTTGCTTTTTCGAACATAAAAACTAATGTGCATAGGTGGCCAAACTGCAAAAATTGTGCCAAAGTACTGGTAAATCCCAACTACTATCTTGAACTAGTTTCTAGGGGAAAAAAAAGATAGTTGTAAGGGAAAAAAAAAATGCTACTTAAAAATTGGTAATTAATCCAAAGTCTCACATGTGATGTGCACTAGAAGCAAGTCATTAGTAAATAAGTCCAAAATGACGAAGGACAGTATGGATAAAACATATAAATCATGGTGGGATCCACATAATTCATCTTGTATTTCGTACTTAAAACTTACTGCTGTTGATGTCATGTACTACCCCTTCTACCACAAGTTATTGTAGTATGTAATAAATGCTTAAAAAGTATAAAATATACAACAATTCTCCATAAATACATCCAACCAAACATGCCCTTAGGTTTTCTTTGTGAGATTAGTCAGATGCATGTAGCTCAAACATAGATTAGTGTTTCGTGTTTGAATGCCCTGGTCTGCTTGACAAGGGTGCAACTTGAATTAGGAAATTTCTTAAACCTGACTGTATTGACATGAACTTCAGGTCAGGTCAGTTGGGATGGGTTGAGGTCCAGCTGGGCTTTGGCTAGAAATCCTCAATCCTACTCTATGTTAGACTGGATTTGGGTTGAATCTTCGAGCAATCAAACCTTATATATCTATTATACTTAAGGCGAGTAGGTATGGGCAAAAGTTTTCACCCATGGGCAAAATTTTGACTTCAGAATCCAAAGAAGACTGGCACCTACAAGTGGAAGGTGGCTTATCCACGCCGTTCATCCATTTTTTAAAACTCATTTTAGGGTTTGAACTCAAAATTGAAGCATACCCAAACATCAAAATTGAAGCATATCCACTGTTTCCCAAGGTACATTTCACATTAGATTTGGATCTTCTTCGTTTTGAGTTTATTTCCTAAAACAGATGGACAGCATGAATGTAGAATAAATACATTATGGTGGCCCCATGGCAAAGGCACCGACTTGAGTGAGGCCCGCACTTAATCTGCTCCCGCGTTGATGCCTCGTTGTGAAAGGAAAGAGGATTG
This sequence comes from Magnolia sinica, assembly GCF_029962835.1. Taxonomy (NCBI): domain Eukaryota; kingdom Viridiplantae; phylum Streptophyta; class Magnoliopsida; order Magnoliales; family Magnoliaceae; genus Magnolia; species Magnolia sinica. The sequence continues at coordinate 63,430 of NW_026682796.1, read as the reverse complement.
CCTACCGACAATAGCGAGGTTGTTACCGGACAGTGCTTTATTGGTTTCATCTGATACATGATGTGTTTTATCCACATTGTCCATATATATTATTTTTCAAATCATTTTAAGGCATGAGCCCAAAAATAAAACAGATCCAAATTTCAAGCGGACCACATCATAATTTTTTTTGAAAAAAATAGTGATGATTTAATGCCCATTATTAAAACTTCCTACAGCTCACTATAATATTTATTTGCCATCCAAATTGTTGATTAGGCTACAGTGACCTGGATGAAGGTAAAACACAAACATCAGCTTCATCCATAACTTTTGTGGCCCATGAAAATTTTAATGTTAAATGTTTATTTGTTTCTCATGGTGTGGTTACATGAGATTTGGATGTCTTAGTTTTGGAATTGTGTCCTACAATGACCTGAAAATTGATGGACAGCTTGGATTTAAAGAAAAAAAAAAAAAACATGATGATACTGGGCCCACAGACGTCTAATCTTATTAGGCAATCTGCATCCCATCCATAAAGATTGCAGCGGAACTTACAGCCACCTTAGATTTAAAATGGGTGTATTTCAAATTCAAATGGTTGCTTCTTTTTTTTTTTTTTGTATTTGATAACATTGAATTTGGCAATATAAAGGGAAAACACCCAACAAAATGTTGAGATTAGTGTGTAATTTAAAGGAATTTGCTTTTAATTTTGTTTCTCCTTGAGGGCAGGAGAGTTGCACACCTAATAAAGGTGTCTTTAGGGTACTAATTCACTAGACACATGACATGCTTGATCCCCAAAATAATTTAATTATCGGCTACAACACTAAAATCACATCAAGAAAATGATTTAAACTATCTATACGCTGGACATATAATGGACAGTTAGAAAATGTCAACGAGTCACTTGTTTGTGATCTTTGCATTTGTGGCCCACGTAAGGCTTGGAATTTCCTCTTATTTAGCCAAAGCATATATTTTTAAAATGTTATTACAATCATCCTATAAAATATCATATAAATATAGTAATTTAGGATATGAAAGCTTATTTAGTTAATCAAATCTAAGTCCATTCGATATACTAAAGAATTCCAATACTCTTTAAATATGAGCTTCTGAATGAAAATTTTCAATTCCATGACATTTTAACCAAATACAAATGAAGATTTGAAATCACCTTGATTCTAATATAATTGCTGTATAAATTCTTCAAATCTAAGCTCTCAAACAGGCTTTACTGCTGCCAGTGGTTAAGTGGAGCCATGTTGTTGTTTGTGGGAAATCCACCCAGTCCATGCGTTTTGCCTGATCTATCAGGACATGGGCTCAATGAGGCAAATTCAAAACTGAAGTGACCCACGAGATAGAAAATTGCAAGTATTGAATGTCCATCGTTGAAATATTTGTGGAGCCACGTGATTTTTCAATCCCGCTAATATTTTTGCGTCTTTTGTTCATCTTAATAGGATTGAACTTAAGAACGGTATGGATGGAATATTAGACTCAGGAAAGATTTCCGCGGTTGGCATTTTCCAACGTGCGGCCCACTTAAACTTTGAATCTACTTTCTCAGGTGGGACCCATTTAGCTTCCCCCAAGAAGTTGCAGCAAACGTGTTTGCGTAGACAATCCGCGTCACCTTTACCAAACCCAGGGCCGAAGGACTTGGTTTTCCAATCCCAGTGCAGAGAGGTTACTACAAACGAATTCTTAGAGAAGAAGGCAAATAAATAGAGGAGGATTGCAGCAATCACTACACCAACAACCACTCTCCCTCTCGTATTTATACATTCCCCCTTCCTGACGTCTAACCACACATGGATCCCAAACAGAACCAAAAGGCCCAAGCGCACATCTCGGCCAACCCCGAAAGCAACGAAATCCCATACGCGACCATCTTCGCTACTTTCTTCCTCACCTTCAATACTGTAATTGCTGTTAACCGGGCCCAACACGATATATTGGCAGTCGCTTTCATTCTCTCTATCTACGTGTCAGTCATCTTGTTGTTTTTCTGCATAAACATATATGATCGATTGCCAGAGGGATCGGAGAGGGAGAGACTGAAGATTCCTATTTGGAGTCTCTTGACGGTGCTCCATGTTCTATTCGCTTATCGGGTTTCGACTATCCTACCGTTGGCATTGGATTTGTTGGTTTGGATAATGGCGGTGTCCACCACCGTAATTGGCTTCTACTTCTTCTTTATCTGTCCTATCACTGATACCCATAAGAATAGGTCCGGCGGTAGCCAGTCTTCACCTGTGGAGGAAGTCTAACGGCTACATTACAGACTGCCGAAACTAGTCAAATAATTTGGAGCTACTCCTGTTTTATATGGGCATTTTAATCGCTTTTTTTCTATTTGTTTTGGTGTTGAATGATATCCATGACTGCAATGGAATTGTGCAAGAAACTTTCCTAATGTCGAATTTACAGTCCGATAGCTAAAACGTTTTTCAATAGAAATGGATTGGCTACTCCCCCTGCCACCAGCCAATGGCTGGTGGTCGGTGCTCAGTGGGCACCGGTCGTGGCCCATTCATGGCCAATCGTGGGGTCCTCTCGACCGGTCGTGCAAGCTGCACGACCAGTCGAGATTACGCAGATTCGTTTCGCGATTTTGCGCAGATTTCGTGTCGCAAGTCTTTTCGCAACTGAGATGCGGAAATGGGAGTTTCCTAAACTATAAATAGGGGTTCCTAGGGTTTTTCATATTGAGAAAAAGTAAGAAAAAATTATTCTAAGGTGTGAGCAAAGGGTTTTCTATGTGCTTCCAAGGGAGAGGTTAGTATATTGCTTTGTAATCTTCGTTCTTCATAGTGGAAGTTTGCATCCGTGATTTTTTTTTACCCTAGTTTAGGGTTTTTCCACGTATATCTTGTCCTATGGTTTGTTTTAAATGCTTTGATCTATTCTAGTTTATATTTCTTCCTGTTTATCGTTTGTGGGTGAGGCCTGAGATTGGATCTAGGCTCACTGCGTTGTTGGCGTGCTGCGCAACAACTGGTATCAGAGCTATTGGTTTAGTTCTATTGGGAGCGATGACGGAAGAAGAGAAAACTAGAATTGAGAAGTTTGATGGTTCAAACTTTGCCTTCTAGAAGATGCAGATGGAAGATTATCTGTATCAGAAGGACCTCTATATTCCTCTAGGAGGAAAAGAGAAGAAACCAGAAAAGATGACAGATGATGAATGGTTTTTACTGGATAGGAAGGCTTTAGGAACGATCCGACTCTCTTTGTCTAAGAGCGTCACCTTCAATATATCCAAGGTAAAAATTACAAAAGAATTAATGGAAGCCCTAGCCACCATGTATGAAAAACCCTTTGCATCCAACAAGGTTCATCTTATGAAACAGCTATTCAACATGAAGATGTCAGATGGTGGGAGCGTAGCTGAACATCTAAACGAGTTCAATACAGTCACGAGCCAGTTGGAATCCGTTGGCATTATTTTTTAGGATGAGGTCAGGGCGTTATTGATCTTATCTAGTTTACCAGACAGATGGGATGGTTTGGTGATTGCTGTGAGCAATTCTTCAGGGTCGACAAAGTTGAAATTTGATGATGTTGCAGTCTAATTCTCAGCGAAGAATCTAAAAGAAAGGCATCAGGAGTTTCAGGGGATTCAAGGAATGCTCTAAATGTTGAAGGAAGAGGAAGATCGCTGAACAAAGGAGGCAATAAACACGGGCGTTCTAAGTCGAGGAAGAAGTCCAAGGGACCGAAAGACAAAGACGGGTGTTGGCATTGCGGCAAGAAGGGGCACATGAAACGTGATTGCAGGACGCTCAAGAAACAAGAAGGAAGCTCTCAAGGCGGGAAGGATTCAGTGAATCTATCTGAGGAGAGTGACACAGAGGCCTTAATCTTGTCTCTTGATGCGAGGAATGAGTCTTGGGTTATAGACTCGGGTGCTTCGTTTCATGCCACTTCATGTAAGGAAGTTCTGCGTGATTATGTGTCAGGTGACTTTGGGAGAGTCTACCTGGGTGATGATGAGCCGTGCAGTATTGTTGGAAAGGGAGACGTTCATGTCAATCAGAAAGACGGAACGGTTTTGAAATTGAAGGATGTCAGACATGTACCGAGTTTGAAACGTAACTTGATCTCAGTGGGGCAATTGGCCGATACCGGTTATGTGACGACATTCACTAGTGATTCCTGGAAGATCACAAAAGGTGCCTTGGTGATATCTCGAGGCAAAAAGGAAGGTACTTTATACGTGACTTCAGGATCGTATTGTTCACTCTCAGTCGCATCAACTGGAGTGAATGGGCAGTTATGGCATCAGAGGTTGGGACATATGAGTGAGAAAGGGATGAAAGTGCTATTGTCAAAAGGGAAGCTACCAGGGCTGAAGTCTATTGACTTGGAATTTTGCGAGGACTGCGTGTATGGCAAGCAGAAGAGAGTAAGTTTCAAGAAGACAAGACGCACTCCAAAGACTCATCTGTTGGAGATTGTACACACTAATGTGTGGGGACCGGCACAGGTATCATCTCTTGGTGGCTTATGTTATTTTGTTTCCTTTATTGATGATGCTAGTAAAAAACTATGGGTCTATTTCTTAAAGCATAAATCTGATGTATTCGATATATTTAAGAAGTGGAAAGTAATGGTAGAAAATAAGACAAGTAAAAACAGTAAAATGGTGGAGGAACAAGGAAATAAGGGAGAGTAATATGGTGTCTCTTTTTTATGGTTGTGTAAAGCAAATGGAATCAAACATCGAAAACGATTCCAGGGACATCACAACAGAATGGTGTGGTTGAGCGCATTAACAGGACCATCCTTGACCGCGCCAGGAGCATGAGGTTACATGCAGGACCTTTTAAGTAGATGTTATGAATATTGCCGCATATCTCATCAATAGAAGTCCCTCAGCACTATTGGATGGTAGGCTACCAGAAGAAACGTGGACTGGGAAAGAAGTGAACCTTGCACATCTCAGAGTGTTCGGTTGCACTTCATATGTTCACATTGATGCAGAGCATAGAAACAAGCTGGATGCGAAGTCCAGGAGGTGCACGTTTATAGGCTACGGGCAGCATGATTTTGGCTACAGGTTTTGGGATGCAGAAAATAAGAAAATCATCAGAAGCAAGGACGTAGTCTTCAATGAAAAAGTGATGCATAAGGACAGTGTGCAGGAAAATAAGGCCGAGGAGAAAGAATTCGTAGAGATGGAAGAGTTACAGGACACGGGTGTTACAGCGCCACAGGATGATCATGCACAGGAGCATTATGAGGCAGAGCCGCATACACTAGTTGTGAGGAGGTCTACTCGGGAGAGGAGACCCACGGTCCGATACTCACCCTCCTTACATTATCTACTGCTGACAGATAATGGTGAACCAGAATGTTTTGAAGAGGCATTAAAGACAGATACACGGGTTAAGTGGGAGCAGGCCATGGATGAGGAGATGGACTCTCTTGAGTCCAATCGTACATGGGAGCTAGTCACCCTACCTATGGGTAAGAAAGCTCTTCATAACAAGTGGGTTTACAGATTGAAGGAGGAGCACGATGGTTCGAAACGGTACAAGGCTAGACTGGTTGTGAAAGGGTTTCAACAAAAGGCAGGTATCGATTTCACTGAAATATTTTCACCTGTGGTGAAAATGTCTACGATTCGTATGGTCTTGAGTATAGTGGCTACAGAGGACTTACATCTAGAGCAGCTAGATGTTAAGACAGCCTTTCTTCATGGGGACCTTGAAGAAGAGATATATATGCATCAGCCGACAGGATACGTGGCACCAGGAAAGGAGAACAAAGTGTGCAGACTGAAGAAGAGTCTATATGGCCTGAAGCAGGCCCCGAGGCAGTGGTACAAGAAATTCGACAGTTTCATGTCGGGAAACGGTTATAGGAGATGTCATGCAGACCATTGTTGCTATTTGAAGAAGTTTGATACGTCATACATCATCCTTCTTCTGTACGTTGATGATATGCTTGTGGCCAGTTCAAGCATAAAGGACATCTCAGATCTCAAAAGACAACTGTCTAGAGAATTTGCCATGAAGGATTTAGGAGCTACAAAATAAATCCTAGGCATGAGGATAAAGCGTGACAGGGAAAACAAGAAACTGGTTTTGTCACAGGCAGAGTACATAGCCAAGGTACTTGATCGATTCAATGTGGGAGGTGCTAAGCCGGTTAGCACTCCATTAGCCAACCACTTCAAGCTATCTAAGGAGCAAGGTGCAAAGACGCAGGAGGAACGAGACTACATGGCTAAAGTCCCATACGCGTCAGCTATTGGGAGTCTCATGTATGCTATGGTGAGCACGAGGCCAGACATTGCTCAAGCAGTGGGAGTTGTTAGCAGGTTCATGAACAACCCCAGAAAGGAACATTGAGAAGCTGTGAAGTGGATTCTTAGATACCTGGTAGGTACTAAGGATGTAGGGCTGTACTATGGTAGATCAGAAATCAAGCTACAAGGTTATGTGGATTCAGATTTGGCAGGAGACATCGACAGCAGAAGAAGCACTACAGGTTATGTCTTTACTCTAGGTAGTGCTGCAGTCAGTTGGGTCTCTCAGTTACAGAAGATAGTATCTATCAGTACGACAGAAGCAGAATATGTTGCGGCTACAGAAGCGTGCAAAGAGATGGTGTGGATGCAAGGTTTCATGGAAGAGTTGGGTAAGAAGCAAGCAGATTGCAAGATGTACAGTGACAGTCAGAGTGCAATACACTTGGCTAAGAATTTAGCCTTTCATTCAAGGACCAAGCATATTGCCATCAGATATCACTTCATTCGTTCATTACTGGAAGATGGATTGATTGCTCTAGAGAAGATTCATACGAGTGAGAATCTTGTGGATATGCTGACCAAGGCGGTCACATGGGAGAAGCTAAAGCTCTGTTCAGCTTTGATTGGTCTTCAGGCTTGAAGACAGGGAGGTGATGCACTCCGGATAAAGAAGACGAAGGTTTAAGGCGATGTGTCTCCAAGTGGGAGATTGTTAAGATATGGAGCCACATCTGGGACCGTCCTCGACCAGTCGTAGGGTCCGGCTCGACTGGTCGTGGACCGGCTCGACTCAAAGTTCAGCGAGCACTGTTTTTGATTCCGAGGTGTTCGACTAGTCGTGGCCCATTCACGACCGGTCGTGGGGTCCTCTCAACCGGTCGTGCAGGCTGCACGACCAGTCGAGGTTACGCAGATTCGTTCCGCGATTTTGCATGGATTTCATGTCGCAAGTCCTTTCGCAACTGGGATGCGGAAAGGGGAGTTTCCTAAACTATAAACAGGGGTTCCTAGGGTTTTTCATATTGAGAAAAAGCAAGGAAAAATTATTCTAAGGTGTGGGCAAAGGGTTTTCTATGTGCTTCCAAGGGAGAGGTTAGATATTGCTTTGTAATCTTCGTTCCTCATAGTGGAAGTTTGCATCCGTGATTTTTTACCCTAGTTTAGGGTTTTTCCACGTATATCTTGTCTTGTGGTTTGTTTGGATTGCTTTGATCTGTTTCTAGTTTATATTTCTTTTTATTTATCGTTTGTGGGTAAGGCCTAAGATTGGATCTAGGCTCACTGCGTTGTTGGCATGCTACGCAACACGTCTCCATCTGCATACACCAACGAAGATGTCATTACATCAACCTCCATGTCCATCTTTAACTCCAAACAAGCTTCCATGGCACGCGTTTTATGGCATTGACTTAAAAATGACGCAGATCCAAAACTTACGTGGCTCCAAAGAAGTTTTCAACTGTAGGTATTCAATATCTGCTGCTTTCTATAATTGGTCCACTTGAGTTTTAGATCTACCTGATTTTTTGGCCTGTGCTCTAAAGTGATCTCGAAAAATGAGTGGACAGTGTGGATATAGCCCATACATTATGGTGAGACCTACACAACTTGTTAACATTAAGGGCGTGTTTTGGCAGTGGGATTAGAAGGGATTAGGTGGGATGGGATTAAAAAACATAATTATTACCCATGGCAGGGATTGTCCCCTGTTGCCATGGGATAAGATTTGCCATGCTTTATTGGTAATACGTTGGTACATTGAATGGTATACCCACCATCATTTGAAATTATGAGAATAACACACATGTGTTATATTTAAACCGTTCATTTGTTTTATTACCTCATTTTATGGAATGGGCTTAAAAATAAGGTAGATCCAAAACTTTTGTGGCCCCAAAGAAGTTTTCAACGGTAAGTATTCAATCCCCGTTGCTTTCTATGATGAGGTCCACTTGAGTTTTAGATTTACCTGATTTTTTGGCCCATGCTCTAAAATAATCTCGAAAAATGGGTGGACAGTCTGGATATAGCCCACACATCATGGTGGGACTTACACAACTTGCTAACATTGAGTGAAATTAGCACGGGACCAATGCAATTCCATCTAATGTAATTCCAAGCTTCTCCATTCTTCCCAAACATGGAGTGGAATCGGCACAGACCAGATGAATCCCATCCCACCTAATCCCTTCTAATCCCACTGCCCAAACACGCCCTAAGTGGAATGGGCACAGGACCAAATGCAATTCCATCGGATCTAATTCCAAGCTTTTCCATTCTTCCCAGACATTGAGTGGAATTGGCACGGGACGAAATGCAATTCTATCCCACGGATTTCCTGTAAAAGCCTTTCCCAAGAGCTTCCGGCGCTGGAAACCTAGGCAGGACCCACCGTGATGTTAGTGAGAAATCTACCCCGCCCATCCGTTTTGTGAGATCATTTTAGAATATTGAACTAAAAATGATCCAGATCCAATAATCAAGTGGGCAGAAAACGTAACGATTGAACATCCACTGTTGAAATTTTTGCAGGGCCACATAAGTTTTGAATCTGGGTAATATCTGTGTTCTCAGTTCATCCCAATAATAATGACGTTATTAGCTGTATGGATTGTATTTAAATGTCACTGTCAACTGCTAGAGGTTTCAACGGTATTAATTTCCCTACCCACCTTTTCCTTCGGTGCGGCTGACCTTAGTCTTTGATCCTGCTCACTTTTGGTCCCAGGGCCTAAAATTAGCTAAAAAAATGTATACGCGGAGTAGATTTCTCACAGAGTTTGAGTAGCGAGGCTTACTACGGAAGTGACGTCACCAAGTTATGTGGGACCCGCCATGATGTATTTGTTGTATCCACACCTTACATTCATTTGGAGAGATTATTTCAGGGCATGACACGTTGAAACCTTCCTAAGGTCCACTTTGATGTTTATCTGAGATCCACGTGGTCATAAGTTAAAGAAAGACATGAAAGAAGGGAAAACACAAATTTCAGCTTGATCGAAAGCTTTTGTGGCCCTCAGGAAATTTTAATGGTGGGCGTCACTCTCTCCACTGTTTTCTGTGGTGGGGTGCATTTGAGCTTTGGATCTGACTCATTCTTTAGATCATACCCTAAATTCATATCTCTAAATAGATGGACGGTGTGGATACAAAACACACATCATGGTGGGTCCTACCGAACTTGGTGACGTCACTTTAATGGCGAGTCTCTCTGGTCAACCTGTTGGTGGCTAATCCGCGTCCGATATTATAGGAGGCGGCGGATTAGCTAGTGACGTGCACCATTGGTTGGTGGTCGCAGGAGAGCATCCAATCCACCCATTGTGATGTCGGTGAGAAATCCTTCTCGTCCATCTGTTTTTTAAGTTCATTTTAGGATATAAGGCCAAAAATGAACCATATCCAATACTCAAGTGGGATGAAACGTGATAATTGAACTTCTACAGTTGAAATATTCGTGGGCCAAGAGAATTTTTGAATCATGCTAATATTTACGTTTTCAGTTCATCCCAGTAAGAATGACGTTATGAACGGTATAGATGGAATGCAAACATCACTGTTGAATCCAGGGAGGTTTCAATGGTAGGATTTTCCCTAATCTACCTTTTCCTTTAGTACGGCGGACTTGAGTCTTTGATCCTTCTCAATTTTGGTCTATTCTCCTAAAATGAGCTCAAAAAACAGATAGACGGAGCAGATTCCTGACAAACATCATGATAGGCCCCACTTAAGTTTACAGCACAGGAACTTCATGCCAAAGGCTTTCGCTGGAAATCTATGCCTGAGCAAAGGTGTGAGGAATCTGGTGGGCCCTCCATCATGTTAATGTGAAATCCATCCTCATGTTAATGTGAAATCTATCCAAACCACCGGATGCATCACCCCCTGCTATAACCAGGTCCCAACACTCAGCTCCATCCCTAATTAAGTTGGAGCACATGATTGGAACAGTGTAATAGACAATACTCACCCTCCAAATTTTTTCCTTTGGAGTGTCCCACCCGAACCATGGACGGGCCCAATTTTGGATCCCAGGCCTAAGTTTTGGTATGTCATCTAATGGCTAGAGTTGATGTCATGTAATCATCACCTCTCTCGATGGGTTTCTTTTGGTGTGGCCAACCTGAATCACGGGTCATAAAGATCTATGTCTAAAGGCCTACCATGGGATTACACATCTAATGGTTAGAGTAGATCTTATAGACATATCATATAGTACCCCCATCAAAAAGTAAGGAGAGGGGAATGCCCTTAATTTTTTATGAGGCCTACCATGATGTCGTATGTGAAATCCACTCCGAAAATCAGATGTATGATCCCCACGTTGGGCCTAGAATTAAGAAATCAGGCTAACAAGTGATTCAGTTGGGCCGCACCAAAGGAAACAATTGAGATAGACTTCCACCCTTGATTTTTATAAGGCCCACAGCTATGGTTATATAAAATCCACTCCAAATATTAATGTCACACCAAAATTTAAGCCGGTACAAAAAATAAGCCCATCCATGCATGATTTGGGCGAGCCACACTAGGGAAATAGTTTGAAAGCAGAGTGGCCATTAAGGTGGTATAACAAGTGTATGGTGTGGATATACACCTCTGTTATGGAGTTGTAACAAACCAAGATGCACTTACCCAACGATCACCAAAGTCATCCATCCACTGCTGATGAAAGATAATGTGTTTTTCTTGATCCCAAGGGCATGTTTGGATGGTAATAACTTGGGTTAGTGGAAAGAGCCTTAGAGAAGATGGGCGTAACTTAGGTCAGTGGAAAGTGACTCACCGAGAAGTCACTTACAAGTGGTGTTTAGGGAAGGAAATTCACTTGTAAGTCACTTTCAACCGATAGGTTACTTACATGCAAAATTACTAGGAAACTTCAAAAGCTGCGGTGAGAAGTTACTTAGAAGGGAAGAAAGGGGAAACACACCCATTACAGCAAATCTACAGCTACTGAAGAAGATCTAATAAGCGCGATCTTTCTCTTCCTCTTTACAGTTAGTGTTGTTGTGCTTTTCTCTCTCTTCCCCTCTCCCTCTCCGTAGCTATACTGACAAGCTCTTTTTTCTTCTATTTGAATTTGGCCCGGTTCAATGAGGCCGTGACAATGGAGCCCACAATGTATTTTTTGGTATATCCACACAGTCCATCAATTGCTAGCTTATTTTAACGCTTGGGCCCAAACATGAAGTAGATCCAAATCTCAAGTGGGCTTGAGGGTGGCAATGGAGCGGATAGCCTGCCCAACTGGCCTTTGGTCGGGCTTGAGAAACTAGCTCAGCCTGTGGGCTGGGCTTGATCCTTTCATGCATGGCCTGATCAATTTTTCAGTCAGGGTTAGGCTCAAGTTATGGTCAAAACTCAAAGCTTGCTCTATTTCTCTTTTAAACCATGTACATTTACTAAAGAATCTGAGTAGTTGGGGCTCCATTAATACCGAAACTTGCATATATACTAAGTATCAGGACCAAACGGTTGTTAGATGGGATTTGAGTAATACGACCCGGCTGATTAGTGGGTCACGTCCATGCATTTTCTGCTCTTGGTCCTCACTTATCATAACCCTTGAATTATTTATTATTATTATTTTTTTAAAGGGATGGCTTTTATCAGTGATTTTTGCTGAAATTTTGGTGAAAGTGATTGCAGTATTGAACTCCTAAAACACCATCCATTTTCACCTATGATGGAATAAAATAGGCTAAGGTATTTAAATGAATTTTCTTTGTAGACTGTCCTCTACTAAATGATCTTGACCGTCCAGTTGAAGATCATTGATTGAATGGTTTATGTTTGTCAAAATGGTTTAATGCTCACATGGTTGCCTATGAAATGAGGGTTGGAACTGATGAACGGTCTAGATCAGTCCACGTGGCCAACTGCAACTAGATGCTGCTAGGAACACTATAATGTGTTGGAGCATTTCCTCAGTCATAAAATTGATAATTAAAAATTGCTAAGTTATGATTTGGTGCCATCCAAACAGGCACGGTCTTGGGATCTCCTCCGCATACTAGGTTCGGATAGACCTTCGCCCAGCCACTGACAGTCCTAACACCAGCCAACAGATTAGGGTTGTCGATGGGCTTGACTCAGCCAAGCAAAGTCAAATTTCTAAATAAAGAGCAGTTTAAAATCTAGGCTGAAGCCAACCTCAACAGTATCCCATTGACAGCCTTACATTCAATTAATTTAAAATAAACCGTTCAAATGGTAGGCCTCAATTTCAAGGTATCATTAGAAAATACCTTTACAATGTAATTAGACAATTCGGGAATATTCAGTAAAAATTTTGAAGTGAAATTTGGATGGTTTGAATGGAAGCCCGTCACATAGGAAGGGGCTCTGAGCCGCCACTGCCATGTATGGGTTTTATCTACGTTGTCTATCCATGTTTTGGTATTATTTTAAAATGATGCAGATTCAAGGTTCATATAGTGCCATGGATGTCTGCACAAGCCAATGAAGGGAAGTGCTTGCGGTCTTCATTATCAATCAGTTTAAAAATTTGTGCATCAAAACTGTCGAGTATTGAATTTTAAATACATGCACTACTCCACGGACTAGGGAGGTTTGCATGAGCCATTGAAGGGATGTCCGTGCAGTTTTCTCCGTATACAGAGATATCCACAGTTGTCATAGGCTCATTAAGATATACCGCCATGGGTTCTTGGATTAAACTTGCAAGTCTAACTTTCTCTACAAACAGGTGTATCCAAAATTTGAGGTTCTGACAGGAGATAATTAGCCATGACATCATCGTTGTCTCTGATCATTTGTAGACGAAGTGATACGGTGCTATGTAAAGCATAAACAACCTTCATTATAACATCATATTCCCTGGGTGTTGTCTTCTTAATCTTATGCATTTTAAATACGAGCTCCTCGTACATAATTTCATTGCTCATAAGGATAAACTTAGAATTGCCACACTTATACAACTATTTTTTTGTTCATTTATTAGCTCCCCCATCATAATAGCATCATATGGGCATAATAGCTATGATGTTCAAATATTGTTGTACCTTAAAGGAAAAGACTTGGCCTATTAACCTTAGAATTATAGTACAACAATCTCAAAACATAACTATGTTTTCGTTTTCAACAGGATCCCTGATACTATTGGTGATCGGCGATAATCATTGTAGATCATCAGTACAATCAACGATCGGCAATCCATAGTGAATATTGATGATCGGCGATCCACGGTGTCTATCAGCAATCCACATGATTATCGGTGATCAATGGTGAACATCAACAAAGCACGGTGAATATCGGTGATCCACGCTAAATATCAACCATTTCAAAATTGAATATCAACAATCCCCATTGAGAGAAGTCCAAGGATCTCTATTGTGTATTTCTTATAGGATTTGTATTGAGGGAAGTCCAAGGATTTTCGATATGCATTTTGGACAAGATATCCTGCAATGTCCTGTAAAATCTTGGTACTAAATCCTAAGACCCCCATGAGCGTCACTATAAGAAGATCGTACCAGCCCAAATTGAATACATTGTGTAGCCTAAACTTGGTGAGTTAAGGGCAATCAGGATAGAATAAATGTTTCCACTAATTGTAAATAAATTACACTATAAACTTAGCTAAGTCAAACACTAATCGTCAGCACGTGAAATCTCATCGCCAACATATACCAAAAATGCTCAAATTAATCAAAGTAGCTCTAGACTGCTCATTCACAGTCCATTAAATCTGCAACCATAAAAAGATGTATGTCTTATCGGGTTTGACATCCATCGCAGACACTGATTCGAAATCGCACCTCAAATTGCTCAACTAGGGCTCGCAAGCATAGTACATGGAACATGCGAATGCCTTAAGAAATATTATGAAGTTAAATGTTTCCCTCCTGCTTCGGACCGTTAGATATCCATCATAAATTAGATTTTAGCGACGGATTTTGGTCCGTTGCGAAATTTCGCGACGTTTGAACTGAGGATTTTCGAGAAAGACGGGATTGGCAACGGACTTGTTCCGTTAGCGACGGATTAAATCCGTCGTTAAACCAAGCGAGCAAAAATGCATTGCTAATCTGCAATTTTGATGTAGTGGATTTTGATCAAATTAAGAATATTGACTTAGATTAATACCCTACACATATCCATATAGTTGTGGTCCCAATCGATAATCAGTAACCATCGAACATAACTTGTGACTATATTTGTTGATCGATGCATCTGAATGTCGAAGCGATCGTATCCAAACATAGATCTCTACTAGAGTCACATATCCCATGGTATAAATTGACCCATACACCTCCTTATGAGCCCCAATAGTTAGAAACACCATCAACTCACCTCACCCGCAAGAATATCAAGTTCGCTTAAAACTAGAAAGCAGAAGCAACATTTCAAGACTTGAAAGATAGGTTGACATCCACTCCCATACTGGTATTGCCTAAGCAAGGGGTTAAATACATGATTTCTTGATTTCTGAGCCAAACATAGAATTATATATTAATTATCCTAATTTCTTGATCCCTGAGCCAAACATAGAATTACAGATCTAATGGTCAGAGTGGATCTCACATACACATCATAATGGGCCCCGTAAAAAATAAGGGGATAAGGACAACCCCTTAATATTTCAAGGGGCCCAGCCTTGTGTGTACATCAAATCAACTCTGAACATTTAGATGCATAATTGCACATTAGATCTACGGCCAACAAATTAGGCTAAACTATGATTTGAGTGGGCTACGCTAAATGAAACAATTGGGAGAACTTCCACCCTTGATTTTATGAGATGCACTGTCATGATTATATAAACTTTACTCTAATAATTAAATGTCATTCTAAAATTTAGGCCTAGGACAAAAAAAATAGGCCATCCATTATTCAAGTGGGCCACACTAAGGGAAACAGTTCAAAATGAAGGGGTTGTTATGGTGGTGTATACATGTGTATAGTATGGTGTATACATGTGTATAGTATGGATATACACCTATACCATGGTCTTGTAACAAATGAAGATATACTCGGCTCCACTTTGGTGTTGGTGTCCCAAATTATTGTATGTAAACACTCTTGAGGTTGATTCGTTGCTTCAATTAATGTTAATCTTTCAATATTACACACCACATTTCCACGGGCTCCAATACGGATGGCCCATGAATTCAAAATCTCAGGTGAGAAAATCCTCATCCTTCAATCGGGGACTATAAAATAAATAGTTAAAGAAAGAAAATACAACCACCTAACAACAACTTGCTTTTTCGAACATAATAACTAATGTGCATAGGTGGCCGAACTACAAAAATTGTGCTAAAGTAATAGTAAATCCCAACTACCATCTTGAACTAGTTTCTAGGGGAAAAAGAAAAAGATAGTTATAGGGAAAAAAAAAATGCCGCTTAAAAATTGGTAATTATTCCAAAGTCTCACATGTGATGTGCACTAGAAGCAAGTCATTGGTGAATAAGTCCAAAATGAT
Organism: Magnolia sinica; assembly: GCF_029962835.1. Lineage (NCBI taxonomy): Eukaryota > Viridiplantae > Streptophyta > Magnoliopsida > Magnoliales > Magnoliaceae > Magnolia > Magnolia sinica. Next base: position 47,717 of record NW_026682796.1, on the reverse strand, counting down.
GAAGGACAGTATGGATAAAACATATACATCATGGTGGGACATAATTCATCTTGTTTTCCATACTTAAAACTTACTGCTGTTAATGTCATATACTACCCCTTCCACCACAAATTATTGTAGCATGTAATAAATGCTTAAAAAGTATAAAATATACAACAATTCTCCAGAAATACATCCAACCAAACATGCCCTTTGTGAGATTAGTCAGATGCATGTAGCTCAAACTTAGATTAGTATTTCGTGTTTGAATAGATTAGTGTTTCGTGTTTGAATGCCCTGCTCTGCTTGACAAGGGTGCAACTTGAATTAAGAAATTACTTAAACCTGACTGTATCGACTTGAACTTCAGGCCAGGTAATGTTGGGATGGGTTGAGGTCTAGCTGGGCTTTGGCTAGAAATCCTCAATCCTACCCTATGTTGGACTGGATTTGGGTTGAATCTTCGAGGAATCAAACCTTATGTATTCTACCTTAGGCGAGTAGTTATGGGCAAAAGTTTTCACCCATGGGCAAAATTTTGACTTTAGAATTCAAAGAAGACTGGCACCTACAAGTGGAAGGTGGCTTGTCCACACGGTTCATCCATTTTTTTAAAACTCATTTTAGGGTTTGAACTCAAAATTGAAGCATATCCAAACATCAAATGGACCCCACCACAGGAAACGGTGAGGATAATGATGTTCACCATCAAAACCTTCCCAAGGCCCACAGTTATATTTATTTGTCATCCAACCAGGTCATAAGGTCACACAGGCATGGATGAAGAGAAAACACAAATATCAGCTTGATCCAAAACCTTTATAGCCCCTTAAGATTTCAATAGTACGTGTTTGATTTACACAGTCTCCGGTGGTGTGGTGCACTTGAGCTTTGGATATGCTTTGATTTTGGACCAATACCTAAAATAATCTGGTAAAACAGATGGATGGAGTGGATAAGACATTTCACTCATGAAGGGGCCCACAGGTTTTACTCAGTAATCAATCTGGGGAACGGGTTAGGTGCGCCCTGGCCTCACCCAAGACGGTACTGCCCTTACCTGTGGGACCCATTTTGATTATCTATTCTAAATCCATGCCGTTCATCTGTTTTTTCAAACCATTTCAGGGCATGGTATCAAAAACTAAGCAGATCTAAATCTCAAGTGGACCATATTATAGGAAACAGTGGTTACTGAACTCCCTACTATTAAAAACCTCCTAAGACCCATCTAATGTTTCCATATTACTTATTTGTCATCCAAGGTCACATAAACCTGGATGAAGGAAAAATAAATAAACATGAATCACCACTGTTTCCGAAGGTACGTTTCACATTAGATTTGGATCTACTTCATTTTGAGTTCATTTCCTAAAATGATCTGAAAAACAGATGGACAGCATGAATGTAGAATAAATACATCATGGTGGACCCATGGCAAAGGCACCGACTTGGGTGACGTCCGCACTTAATCTGCTCCCACGTTGATGCCTCGTTGTAAAAGAAAAGAGGATTGCCTACCGACAGTGCTTTATTGGTTTCATCTGATACATGTGTTTTATCCACATTCTCCATTTATTTTATTTTTCAAATCATTTTAGGGCATGAGCCCAAAAATAAGACAGATCCAAATTTCAAGTGGACCACATCATAATTTAAAAAAAAAAAGAAAATTTAATAGTGATGATTTAATGCCCATTATTAAAACTTCCTACAGCTCACTATAATATTTATTTGCCATCCAAATTGTTGATTAGGCTACAGTGACCTGGATGAAGGGAAAACACAAATATCAGCTTCATCCATAACTTTTGTGGCCCATGAAAATTTTAATGTTAAATGTTTATTTGTTTCTTATGGTGTGGTTGGATGTCTTAGTTTTGGAATTGTCCTAAAATAACCTGAAAATTGATGGACAGCTTGGATTTATTACAAAAATTAAAAAAATAAAAAAAATAAAACCATAATGAAGTGGGTCCACAGATCACCGTCTGATCTTATTAGGCAATCTGCATCCCATCCATAAAGATTGCTGGGTAACTTATAACACCTTAGATTTAAAATGGGTGTATTTCAAATTCAAATTAATGGTTGCTTTTTATGTATTTGGTAATTTGGAAGTATAAAGGGAAAACACCCAACCAAATATTGAGATTAGTGTGTAATTTAAAGGAATTTGCTTTTAATTTTGTCTCACTTTGAGGGTAGGAGAGTTGCACACCTAACAGAAGTGTCTTTAGGCAACTAATTCACTAAACACGTGACATGCTTGATACCTAAAATAATTTAATTATTGGCTACAACACTAAAATCACATCAATAAAAAGATTTAAACCATCTATACACTAGACATATAATGGATGGTAAGAAAATGTCAATGAGTCACTTGTTTGTGATCTTTGCATTTTTGGCCCACCTAAGGCTTGGAATTTCCTCTTATTTAGCCAAAGCATATATTTTAATAATCTTATTACAATCATCCTATAAAATATCATATAAATACAGTAATTTAGGATATGAAAGCTTATTTAGTTAATCAAATCTAAGTCCTTTTATGGACTAAAGAATTCATAAATGAAAATTTTTAATTCCATAACATTTTAACCAAACACAAATGAATATTGGAAATCACCTTGATTCTAATATAGTTGTGACGTAGATTCTCCAAATCTAAACTCTCAAATAGGCTTTACCGCTACCAGTGGTTAAGTGGAGCCATGGTGTTGTTTGTGGGAAATCCACCCAGTCCATGCATTTTGCCTGATCTATTAGGACATGGGCTCAACGAGGCAAATTCAAAACTAAAGTGACCCACAAGATAGAAAATTGTAAGTATTGAATGTCCACTGTTGAAATATTTGTGGAGCCACATAAGTTTTCAATCCCGGTAATATTTTTTGCATCTTTTGTTCATCTTAATAGGATTGAACTTAAGAACGGTACGGATGGAATATTAGACTCCGGAAAGATTTCCGCGGTAGGCATTTTCCAACGTGCGGCCCACTTAAACTTTGAATCTACTTTCTCAGGTGGGACCCATCTAGCTTCCCCAAGAAGCTGCTGCAAACGAGTTTGCGTGGACAATCCGCATCACCTTTACCAAACCCAGGGCCGAAGGACTTGGTTTTCCCTTACCAGTGCAAAGAGGTTACTACAAACGATTTTTTCCGTGGAGAAGAATGCAAATAAATAGATGAGGATTGCAGCAATTGCAACACCAACAATCTCTCTCTCTCTCTCTCTCTCTCTCTCTCTCTCTCTCTCTCTCTCTCTCTCTCTCTCTCTCCCCATATTGCCTTCCCAACGTCTATCTAATCCCACATGGATTCCAAACGGAACCAAAAGGCCGAAGCGCACATCTCGTCCAGCCCCGAAAGCAACGAAATGCCCTACGCGACCATCTTTGCTACTTTCTTCCTCACCTTCAATACCGTAATTGCTGTTAACCGGGCCCAACACGATATATTGGCTGTCGCTTTCATTCTCTCTATCTACGTATCAGTAATGTTGTTGTTTTTGTGCATAAACATATATGATCGATTGCCAGAGGGATCGGAGAGGGAGAGACTGAAGATTCCTATTTGGACTCTCTTGACGGTGATCCATGTTCTATTCGCTTATCGGGTTTCGACTATTCCGTTGGCCTTAGATTTGTTGGTTTGGATAACGGCGGTGTCCACCACCTTAATTGGCTTCTACTTCTTCTTTATCTACCCTATTACTGCTACCCATAAGAACAGGTACGGCACGAACTAGCCTTCACCTGTGGAGGAAGTCTAACGGCTACATTACAGACTCTCGAAACTAGTCAAATAACATTGGAGCTACTCCTGTTTTATATGGGCATTTTAATCACTGTTTTCTATTTTTTCTGGTGTTGACTGATATCTACCGCTGCAATGGAATTTTGCAAGAAACTACCAATTGTAGAATTTACATTCCGATGCCTCCCGACTCTTTTCAATAAGCTAAGGTGGAGAAATTTTACTGTACGACCCATATATGGCCCAGGAACCTTTTTAAACCCCCCACCTGTATCGGACATCTTTTCTCAGGTCGAAAATGCCCCTGCTTTTCCTTCCGGAAGCGGATCGGCTGGTGCTCGAAGACGAGCGCTGACGCACCTCCATCTCCGAGTTGTACCAACGGTTCAAAAGAGATCAAAGTTACATGGGCCCCACATTTATTTATTATATCCACAACATTCAACCATATTTTGAGATCATTACGGAGCATTATCAAAAAAAAAAAAATCACATCCAAAGATCAACTGGATCACACCACAAAGAGCACCGTTAAAAATTTGATAGGGCCCATCATAACATTTATTTTCCATCAAAAATATTCATAAGGTCACAAAAACCTGAATGAAGAGGAAAAACAAATTTCATAATGATCCAAAACTTCTGTGACCGCTAAAAGGGTTTCAATGGTAGTCGTTCAATCCTCTACTGCCTTTTACAGTGTGGTTCACTTGATAGCTGGGTCTGTCTTATTTTTAGTCTCAACCCTTAATACGAGTTCGCCAAATAGATGGACGGTTTGGATATAACATATACCTCATAATGGGACCCACAAAAGGCAGTGGAAATTACAAAGGAAAAAAAAAACTAGCCAGCTGACCCGGTCGACACCGACTTGCTGTCCCACTGACCCGGTCTGGTCGACTCTGACCGGGTCCACTCTACTTCCACACAACTCTCAAACCCCACCCAAACTGGTGATAGTACTGGGCTAAATATCAGGCCATCTGATCTGTCACGTCTTCTCTACTTGGGAGGCATGATATATTGATGCTGAATCCTATATGCCCTCGTGTCACAAGCTTAACCATTTCTGGCTCTAATTTAAACAGCAGAAGGCTTGCATGTGGCAGGGTAGAGTGAGGTTTAGTTGTAAGTTAGACCTTTGTAAGGTAATGTAGAGATCTCTAGGATTCTAGAGTTGTCTAAGAAGTTTTGGCAGCTAGACTTTAGTATAATTGAGAAAGTTTAGAGGATTCCTGTACTGTCCAATGAATGTTAAATGGTATAATCCAAGCCATATAAGATATCTAGAATGTTCCAAGGCCTATATAGGTGAGTTCTACTCATTTGAGACTTCTGAATTCTAGCAGCTCTTTCATAGAGCAATACGAGTTATTTCCTACTCTACTCGTGTTCTCTAGCGTCCTAGTCATGGTCTTGTGCACAACGGTTGGTGTTGCAAACTTGTGGAGACCGTCTTGAGTAGCTTTGCGGTTTCTACACAGGTGCTGCTTGAGCAAGAGGGATAAGGAATTAGTAAGTCCATGATTCTCCATTCTTTGCCTTTGATGCTTCATTCCAATTACTTAAGTCTTGTTGACAATAATTGTCTTACCTTTGCAGTCCTGGCACAGTGTGTTAATGATGAAACTCTTGGGCTTATTAAGGACCGTGAAGATGAGTCGTTGGTGGTTGGTGGAGAGCTGTCCGAAGGGCACTAGCTACGGAACCATTGGGAATACAAAATCAAGATTCATCCTAGTCTTATGTTTTATGTTAAAAGTGTTATATGCACAGTCACTGTTAAGAGGTTTGAAATGTATGGAATTTACTGTCTTGTTTTAAAATGGACCTTTAGGTCTTGAAATATATAACTATCTTGTTTTAAATTATTAAATCCAAGTATCCATGAAATGCATGGAATTGACAGTGAAGGGAAGAGGAATTGGCCGTGAAATGAATGGAAATAACCATGAAGTGAAGGGAATTGACCGTAAAATGCATAGATTTGACCGTCAAGTGAAGCGAATTGACCGTGAAATGAATGAAATGACCCTGAAGTGAAGGGAATTGATCGTGAAATGCATAGAATTGACCGTGAAGTGAAGGGGAATCGCCGGAATTGACTGTAAAATGCATGGAGTTGACATTGAAGTGAAGGGGATTGATCGTGCAATGCATGAAAATGACTGTGAAGTGAAGGGGATTGACCGTGAAATGCATGGAAATGACCGTAAATCAAAACGAAATCATCAGGATTGACCGTGAAATGCATGGAATTGACCGTGAAGTGCATGGAATTGACCGTGAAATGAATGGAAATGACCATGAAGTGAAGGGAATTGACCATGAAATGCATGGAATTGACCATGAAGTGAAGGGGATTGACCGTGAAATGAATTGATTTGATTGTGAAGTGAAGGGGAATCGTTGCAATTGATCGTGAAATGCTTGGAACTGATCATGAAATGAAGGGAATTGACCGTGAAATGCACGGAATTGACCGTGAAGTGAAGGGAATTGACCATGAAATGCATGGAATTGACCATGAAGTGAAGGGAATTGACCATGAAATGCATGGAATTGACTGTGAAATGCATTGAATTGACCGTGAAGTGAAGCGGAATCGTTGGAATTGACCGTGAAATGCATGGAAATGACCGTGAAGTGAAGGGAAATGACCGTGAAGTGCATGGAAATGACCGTGAAGTGAAGGGAAATGACCGTGAAATGCATGGAATTAATCGTGAAGTGAAGAGAATTGACCGTGAAATGAATGGAATTGACCGTGAAGTGAAGAGAATTGACCGTGAAGTGAAGAGAATTGACCGTGAAGTGAAGGGGAATCGTCGGAATTGACAGTAAAATGAATGAAAATGACCATGAAGTGAAGGGAATTGATCGTGAAATGCATGGAATTGACCGTGAAGTGGGGAATTGACCGTGAAATGCATGGAATTGACCGTGAAGTAAAGGGAATTAACCGTGAAATGCATGAAATTGACTATGAATTGAAGGGGAATTGCCAGAATTGACCATGAAATGCATGGAATTGACCGTGAAGTGAAGTGAATTGACCGTGAGATGCACGGAATTGACCATGAAGTGAAGGGAATTGACCGTGAAATGAATTGAATTGACCATGAAGTGAAGGGCAATCACCAGAATTGACCGTGAAATGCATAGAATTGACCGTGAAATGAAGGGAATTAACTGTGACATGAATTGAATTGACCGTGAAGTGAAGGGAATTGACCGTGAAATGAATTGAATTGACCGTGAAGTGAAGGGAAATCGCCGAAATTGACCGTGAAATGCATGGAATTGACCGTGAAGTGAAGGAAATTGACTGTGAATGAATTGAATTGACCGTAAAGTGAAGGGAATTGACCGTGAAATGAATTGAATTGACCATGAAGTGAAGGTGAATCGCCAGAATTTATCGTGAAATGCATGGAATTGACCATGAAATGAAGGGAATTGACTATGAAGTGATTGAAATTGATCACGAAGTGAATGAAATTGACATCGAAGTTAATGAAATTGACTGCGAACTGATTGAAATTGACCGCAAAGTGAATGAAATTGACCGCGAAGTGAATAAAATTGACCGCGAAGTGAATGAAATGAATTTTTGACCATTGACCTGATGAAATCTTGGAAAATAACTAGGTTGGTTGGCTAAAGTAGCTTCTCCTACCCCAAAATCATATATGCTACGTCAAGTAACTAATTTTGGTTTAGAAGATATTCTTATTAAATGAATAAAGAAAGAAATGAAAAGAGAGAGAGAGAGAGAAATTTATATGCTTATATATACATATTTATATAAATATGTACTAGAGAAAAATGTATGTATAATAAAGTTCTCCATGTTAAAAAAATAAAAAAGTGCACATATTGTCACAACACTACGATTATGGATACGGTTATAATCCGTAGCCATAAGGAACCCCAGCTTTCAAAAATCACATTTCCTAAAAAAGTAGGGGCATTTTGGTCCAATAAATGTGCATTCGTACAACTGGGGCTTATTCTTGGAGCTAAAAGCAAGTGGGCTTAAAAAGGTTCATGGGCCATATATGGGTCATACAGTAGGAAATTTCTCACTAAGGTGGGTTGGGGACTCGGGACGCGGATTTCCTGCAAAAGCTTTTCCCATGAACTTCCTGCACTGGAAATCTAGGTGGGGCCCACTGTTATGTTCGTGAGAAATCCACCCCGCCCATCCGTTTGGTGAGATCATTTTAGAATATCAAGCCAAAAATGATTTGGATCCAAAACCCAAGTGGGCCGAAAACGTAACGATTGAACGTCCACGGTTGAAATTTTCGCGGGGCCACATAAATTTTGAATCTGGGTAATATTTGTGTTCTCAGTTCATCCCAGTAGTAATGACGTTATTAACAGTATGGATGGTATTTAAATATCACTGTCAACTACTGGGAGGTTTCAATGGTAGGAATTTCCCTACCCACCTTTTCCTTATGCGGCTCACCTAAGTCTTCGATACTTCTCACTTTTAGTCTCATGTCCTAAAATGAGTTTACAAAATGTATGTACAGAGTAGATTTCTCACAAACATTACTCTAGCCCACATAGGTTTCAAGCGCGCAGGAACTTTATGCGAAAAGCTTTTGCAGTAAATCCGCGTCCGAAGGTATTATAGGACGCAGATTAGATACTAAGAGGTTGAGTAGTGAGACTCGCCAGCCACTAAAGTGACATCACCAAGTTATGTGGGACTCACCATGATGTATTTGTTGTATCCACACCATACATTCATTTGGAGAGATCATTTTAGGGCATGATACAAAGAATGGGTCAAATCCGAATATGGAGTGGACCCCACCACAGAAAACAATGCGAAGAGTGATGCCCACCGTTGAAACCTTCCTAAGGTTCACTATAATGTTTATTTGAGATCCAACGTGGTCATAATTTAAGAAAGACATGAAAGACGAGAAAACATAAATTTCAGCTTGATCGAAAACTTTTGTGGCCCTTAGAAATTTTTAATGGTGGGCGTCACTCTCTCCATTGTTTTTTAAGGTTTGGATCTGACTAATTCTTTGGCTCATGCCCTAAATTTATATCTGGAAGATTGGCTGATACAGGAGTAGATAAGAAAACACAATCTTCTGAGAACTTTGTGATGTCACCACAAGAGGCTCATCGTCATGCTGATTGACAAAGACCGTAAAGCCTTGGAATGGATAAAAAAACACGAAAGGGTCCATTGGATGCTGGCAGGAGAGTAGACAATCCGCCCACTGTGATGTTTGTGAGAAATCATCTCCGTTCATCTACTTTGTGAGTTCATTTTAGGACATGAGGTCAAAAATGAACAGTATCCAATACTCAAGTGGGACAAAAACGTGATAATTGAACTTCCACAGTTGAAATATTCGTGGGCCAACAGAAGTTTTGAATCATCCTAATATTTGTGTTTTCAGTTCATCCCAATAGGAATGAGTTATGAATGGTATGGATGGAATGCAAACATCAAAGTCGAATCCAGGGAGGTTTCAATGGTAGGAATTTCCCGAACCACCTTTTCCTTTAGCACGGCCCACTTGAGTCCTTAATCCTTCTCAATTTTGATCTACTCTCCTAAAATGAGCTCAAATAACGGATGGACGGAGCTAATTCCTGACAAACATCGCGGTAGGCCCCACTTAAGTTTACAGCGCAAGAAACTTCTTGCGAAAGGCTTTTGCAGGAAATCCGCATCCGAGCAAAGGTGTGAGGAATCTGGTGGGCCCTCCGCCATGTTAACGTGAAATCCATCCATCATGTAAATGTGAAATCTATCCAAACCACCGAATGCATCATCCCCTGTTATGACCAGGTCCGAACACTCAACTCCATCCCTAATTAAGTTGGAGTACATGATTGAAACAGTGTAATAGACAATACTTGTTGAGGTCAAAATCTGGACCACCCTCCACTCAATGCCGCTAACCTTCAACGAACCCTGGTCCTGCACAGAAGGATGAGCACAGGAGAACCTGGCTCATCCGGGGACCCTCCAATGCCTAAGTCAGGCTAAGGAATCTGGGTCTAAGTTGAATGTAGGGAGAGGGTGCGAGATATTGCGTACCTGTAGCAATGGGGTCCCATGGTATTTGTACCTGTGGGTTGAATGATCCATGTCTGTTAATCTCAGCATATTTGCTCAATCAGTAAGATATTGTAATCGTGGAGATATTATCCCTAATCTTTCGGTCGTGCGGCGTATCATGTCTTAAGGGCGCGTATCCTTGGGCGAGATCTTCGGTCACGTCCATATTTGGGTTAATTTTCAGGCTCGACACACGAAGTATCCTTACCCAGGCTCAGCCTCAGTCTGGGCATAAAGAGTATCCTCACCCGGGCTCGGCCTCAAGCTGTGTGGACCCTAGGCCGAGCACTAGTAGTCGAAGTTTGTCAATAGATCACTGATGTCGGAGTTCGATGAATGATACTGAGGATGAAGGTCAGAGCTCAACTTAGCCATCCTTCTTCGGATGAGGACGAGGGTTTGGAACAGCCAATCAGGACTGTAGTTCGGAGTCGTGATTCATTAGTGGAGAGCTCGTCTTAGCTAACCTACTGTCGTAACCCGGGGGTCGGTTCATACTTGACGTGGTATCCTCCTTCCGAGGCCTTGTTAACCAATTCGGGTAGCTCAGGCCGACCCTGATTATCCTTGTTCAAATTTCCCCATAAAGACTTCCACCTACTCCACCACATATTCACGTACAATGTGTATCCTAGGTGGAGAAATAATACTAAATCACTACCAAAAAAACGGGCAAAGGCTACGGATTTAATCCGTAGCCTTAGACCTAAGGCTACGGATTAAGTCCGTAGCTAGTCCGTAACACGACCGTCGTCGTAGGTGCCATAACGATAGGTCTGGAACCTATGGCTACGGATTTAATCCGTAGCTATAGGTCTATGGCTACGGATTAAATCCGTAGCCTTTTCCCTTGTAGCAAAAAAATTAAACAGCTATAGATATTATTTGTAGCTGAAAGTCCGTAGCAATAGGCCAAAATTTAAAAGGCTACACCTATCTGATTATTGGCTACAGATTAAATCCGTAGCTATATGCCATAGCAATTATATCTGTAGCAAAAACTTCAAACAGCTACGGATATTATTTGTAGCTGAAAGTCCGTAGCAATATTCCAAAATTAAAAAGGCTACACCTGTCTGACTAGTGGCTACGGTCAGTATCCATAGCTATTTTGTACATTGAAAAATTAAATCACGGTCAATATCCGTAGCTATTTTGTACATTGAAAAATTAAATCACCTGTTCATTCAAATACCACCTGTTCATTCAATTACCACCTGTTCATTCAAATACCACCTGTACAATCATTCATTCATTCAATTACAATTACAATCCTTCATTCATTCAATTACAATTACAATCCTTCATTCAATTAATTACAATTACAATCAATTACAGTTACAAATACAATAATGCTGAAAATACAAATCTTTGGCTTCATTAGAGAAATGTGCTCGACTTCACCGAATTTCAGCAGCTTCGTATATTCCATCATCCTACAAACAGTCATGTCATTCATAAATTAGAATGCCCATTAGAGAAAAGAAAGACAGTGAAAGAAGTGCATCACGTATAACCACTTTTTTTTCTTAATGAATTAAAAAAAAACTCAAAGAGGAATGAAATTGACACAAAAGAAATGGTCTCACCATATGATTATAGGTTTAGGTTTGGTTTAGGTTTAGGTTAAGGTTAGGCTATAGGTTATAATTAAGTTTAGGTTATAGGTTAAGGTTTAGGTTATAGGTTTTGGTTTAGGTTTAGGTTAAGGTTTAGGTTATAGGTTATAGCTTTTGGGAACTTGATTACAGGTTAAGGTTTAGGTTTAGGAAATCGGGTTCGGGTTCGGGATCGGGTTTAGGTTTGGGCTTTCAAGTTTAGGTTTAGGTTAGGGAGTTGAGATTAGGATTAGGTGTAGGTTTGGGTTTAAGAATTTGAGAATACATTTAGGTTTTAAGTTTAGGTTTAAGTTAAAGGTTTTAGGAAAGGTTATAAGTTTAGGTTAGGTTTATGTTTAGGTTTAGGTTTAGGTTATAGGTTATAGCTTTAGGGAATTGAGAATGGGTTATGGTTTAGGGAAAGGTTAGGTTTAGGTAATAGGTTTTGGGATTTGGGAATAGTTTTAGGTTATAAGTATAGGTTTAGGTTAGGTTATAGGTTAAGGTTTAGAGATTTGAGTTTAGGCTATAGGTTTAGGTTTAGGTTTAGGTCTAGGTTGAGGTTTACGGAATTGAGTTTAGGTAATAGGTTTTGGGATTTGGGAATAGTTTTAGGTTATAAGTATAAGTTTATGTTAGGTTATAGGTTAAGGTTTAGGGATTTCAGTTTAGGTTATAGGATTAGGTTTAGGTTTAGGTTTAGGTTTAGGGATTTGAGTTTATGTTATAGGTTTAGGTTTAGGTTTTATGTTTAGGTTTAGGTTTATGTTTGGGTTTTGGGATTTGAGAATGGGTTCGGGTTTAGGTTATAGGTTTTGGAATTTGAGAATGGGTTCGGGTTTAGGTTATAAGTTTTGGTTTTGGTTTAGGTTTAGGTTATAGGTTTTTGGATTTGAGAATGGGTTATGGTTTAGGTTTAGGAAATTGGGTTCAAGTTCAGGATTGGGTTTAAGTTTAGATTTTCAAGTTTAGGTTTATGTTTAGGTTAGGGAGTTGAGATTAGGATTAGGTGTAGGTTTAGGTTTAGGGAATTAAGTTTAGGTTATAGGTTTAGGGAGAGGTTAGGTTTAGGTAATAGATTTTGGGATTTGGGAATAGTTTTAGGTTATAAGTATAGGTTTAGGTTAGGTTATAGGTTAAGGTTTTGGGATTTGAGTTTAGGTTATAGGATTAGGTTACGGTTTCGGTTTAGGTTATAGGTTTTGGGATTTGAGAATGGGTTCGGGTTTAGGTTATAGGTTTTGGTTTTGGTTTTGGTTATAGGTTTGGGTTTAGGTTATAGGTTTTTGAATTTGAGAATGGGTTCGAGTTTAGGTTATAGGTTATGGTTTTGGTTTAGGTTATAGGTTTTGATTTAGGTTATAGGTTATAGGTTTATGTTAAGGTTTAGGTTTAGGTTAAAGGTTTTGGGATTTGAGAATGAGTTCACGTCTAGGTTATAGGTTTTGGTTTTGGTTTTGGTTTAGGTTTAGGTTTAGGTTTAGGTAATAGGTTTTGGGATTTGCGAATAGTTTTAGGTTATAAGTATAGGTTTAGGTTAGGTTATAGGTTAAGGTTTTGGGATTTGAGTTTAGGCAATAGGTTTAGGTTTAGGTCTAGGTCTAGGTTAAGGTTTAGGGATTTGAGCTTAGGCTATAGGTTTAGGTTTAGGTCTAGGTTGAGGTTAGGTTATAGGTTTAGGTTTAGGTTTAGGTTTAGGTGTCGGTTTGGGTTTTGGGGATTTGAGAATGGGTACGGGTTTAGGTTATAGGTTTTGGTTTTGGTTTAGGTTATAGGTCTTGGGATTTTGGAATGGGTTCAGGTTTAGGTTATAGGTTTTAGATTTGAGAATGGGTTTAGGTAATAGGTTTTGGGATTTGGGAATAGTTTTAGGTTATAAGTATAGGTTTAGGTTAGGTTATAGGTTAAGGTTTAGGGATTTGAGTTTAGGCTATAGGTTTAGGATTAGGTCTAGGTTGAGGTTTAGGGAATTGAGTTTAGGTTATAGGTTTAGGTTTAAGTTTAGGTTGAGGTTTAGGGAATTGAGTTTAGGTTATAGGTTTAGGTTTAGGTTTAGGTTTAGGTAATAGGTTTTGGGATTTGGGAATAGTTTTAGGTTATAAGTATAGGTTTAGGTTAGGTTATAGGTTAAGGTTTTGGGTTTTGAGTTTAGGTTATAGGTTTAGGATTAGGTCTAGGTTGAGGTTTAGGGAATTGAGTTTAGGTTATAGGTTTAGGTTTGGGCTTAGGTTGAGGTTTGGGTTTTGGGATTTGAGAATGGGTTCGGGTTTAGGTTATAGGTTTTGGTTTTGGTTTAGTTTATAGGTTTGGAGATTTGGGAATAGTTTTAGGTTTTAAGTATAAGTTTAGGTTAGGTTATATGTTAAGGTTTAGGGATTTGAGTTTAGGCTATAGGTTTAGGTTTAGGTCTAGGTTAAGGTTTAGGGATTTGAGTTTACGTTATAGGTTTAGGTTTAGGTTTAGGTTTAGGTGTCGGTTTGGGTTTTGGGAATAGTTTTAGGTTATAAGTATAGGTTTAGGTTAGGTTATAGGTTAAGGTTTAGGGAATTGAGTTTAGGCTATAGGTTTAGGTTTAGGTCTAGGTTGAGGTTTAGGGAATTGAGTTTAGGTTATAGGTTTAGGTTTAGGTTTAGGTTTAGGTGTCGGTTTAGGTTTTGGGAATAGTTTTAGGTTATAAGTATAGGTTTAGGTTAGGTTATAGGTTAAGGTTTTGGGATTTGAGTTTAGGTTATAGGTTTAGGATTAGGTCTAGGTTGAGGTTTAGGGAATTGAGTTTAGGTTATAGGTTTAGGTTTAGGTTTAGGTTGAGGTTTAGGGAATTGAGTTTAGGTTATAGGTTTAGGTTTAGGTTTAGGTTTAGGTAATAGTTTTTGGGATTTGGGAATAGTTTTAGGTTATAAGTATAGGTTTAGGTTAGGTTATAGGTTAAGGTTTTGGGATTTGAGTTTAGGTTATAGGTTTAGGATTTAGGTCTAGGTTGAGGTTTAGGGAATTGAGTTTAGGTTATAGGTTTAGGTTTAGGTTTAGGTTGAGGTTTGGGTTTTGGGATTTGAGAATGGGTTCGGGTTTAGGTTATAGGTTTTGGTTTTGGTTTAGGTTATAGGTTTTGGGATTTGGGAATAGTTTTAGGTTTTAAGTATAAGTTTAGGTTAGGTTATAGGTTAAGGTTTAGGGATTTGAGTTTAGGCTATAGGTTTAGGTTTAGGTCTAGGTCTAGGTTAAGGTTTAGGGATTTGAGTTTAGGCTATAGGTTTAGGTTTAGGTCTAGGTTGAGGTTAGGTTATAGGTTTAGGTTTAGGTTTAGGTTTAGGTGTCGGTTTGGGTTTTGGGGATTTGAGAATGGGTTCGGGTTTAGGTTATAGGTTTTGGTTTTAGTTTAGGTTATAGGTCTTGGGAATTGGGAATGGGTTCAGGTTTAGGTTATAGGTTTTGGATTTGAGAATGAGTTTAGGTAATAGGTTTTGGGATTTGGGAATAGTTTTAGGTTATAAGTATAGGTTTAGGTTAAGTTATAGGTTAAGGTTTAGGGATTTGAGTTTAGGCTTTAGGTTTAGGTATAGGTCTAGGTCATGGTTAAGGTTTAGGGATTTGAGTTTAGGCTATAGGTTTAGGTTTAGGTCTAGGTTGAGGTTTAGGGAATTGAGTTTAGGTTATAGGTTTAGGTTTAGGTTTAGGTTTAGGTGTCGGTTTAGGTTTTGGGAATAGTTTTAGGTTATAAGTATAGGTTTAGGTTAGGTTATAGGTTAAGGTTTAGGGATTTGAGTTTAGGCTATAGGTTTAGGTTTAGGTCTAGGTTGAGGTTTAGGGAATTGAGTTTAGGCTATAGGTTTAGGTTTAGGTCTAGGTTGAGGTTAGGTTATAGGTTTAGGTTTAGGTTTAGGTTTAGGTGTCGGTTTGGGTTTTGGGGATTTGAGAATGGGTTCGGGTTTAGGTTATAGGTTTTGGTTTTGGTTTAGGTTATAGGTCTTAGGATTTGGGAATGGGTTCAGGTTTAGGTTATAGGTTTTGGATTTGAGAATGAGTTTAGGTAATAGGTTTTGGGATTTGGAAATAGTTTTAGGTTATAAGTATAGGTTTAGGTTAGGTTATAGGTTAAGGTTTAGGGATTTGAGTTTAGGCTTTAGGTTTAGGATTAGGTCTAGGTTGAGGTTTAGGGAATTGAGTTTAGGTTATAGGTTTAGGTTTAGGTTTAGGTTGAGGTTTAGGGAATTGAGTTTAGGTTATAGGTTTAGGTTTAGGTTTAGGTTTAGGTAATATTTTTTGGGATTTGGGAATAGTTTTAGGTTATAACTATAGGTTTAGGTTAGGTTATAGGTTAAGGTTTTGGGATTTAAGTTTAGGCTATAGGTTTAGGTTTAGGTCTAGGTTGAGGTTTAGGGAATTGAGTTTAGGTTATAGGTTTAGGTTTAGGTTTAGGTTTAGGTTGAGGTTTAGGGAATTGAGTTTAGGTTATAGGTTTAGGTTTAGGTTTAGGTTTAGGTAATAGGTTTTGGGATTTGGGAATAGTTTTAGGTTATAAGTATAGGTTTAGGTTAGGTTATAGGTTAAGGTTTTGGGATTTGAGTTTAGGTTATAGGTTTAGGATTAGGTCTAGGTTGAGGTTTAGGGAATTGAGTTTAGGTTATAGGTTTAGGTTTAGGTTTAGGTTGAGGTTTGGGTTTTGGGATTTGAGAATGGGTTCGGGTTTAGGTTATAGGTTTTGGTTTTGGTTTAGGTTTTAGGTGTTGGGATTTGAGAATAGTTTTAGGTTTTAAGTATAAGTTTAGGTTAGGTTATAGGTTAAGGTTTAGGGATTTGAGTTTAGGCTATAGGTTTAGGTTTAGGTCTAGGTCTAGGTTAAGGTTTAGGGATTTGAGTTTAGGCTATAGGTTTAGGTTTAGGTCTAGGTTGAGGTTAGGTTATAGGTTTAGGTTTAGGTTTAGGTTTAGGTGTCGGTTTGGGTTTTGGAGATTTGAGAATGGTTTCGGGTTTAGGTTATAGGTCTTGGGATTTGGGAATGGGTTCAGGTTTAGGTTATAGGTTTTGGATTTGAGAATGGGTTTAGGTAATAGGTTTTGGGATTTGGGAATAGTTTTAGGTTATAAGTATAGGTTTAGGTTAGGTTATAGGTTAAGGTTTTGGGATTTGAGTTTAGGCTATA
The DNA here is from genome assembly GCF_029962835.1 of Magnolia sinica. Taxonomy (NCBI): domain Eukaryota; kingdom Viridiplantae; phylum Streptophyta; class Magnoliopsida; order Magnoliales; family Magnoliaceae; genus Magnolia; species Magnolia sinica. The sequence continues at coordinate 31,130 of NW_026682796.1, read as the reverse complement.
GGTTTAGGTTTAGGTCTAGGTTGAGGTTTAGGGAATTGAGTTTAGGTTATAGGTTTAGGTTTAGGTTTAGGTTGAGGTTTAGGGAATTGAATTTAGGTTTTAAGTTTAGGTTTAGGTTTTGGTTTAGGTTTTAGTTTTTGGGATTTGGGAATAGTTTTAGGTTATAAGTATAGGTTTAGGTTAGGTTATAGGTTAAGGTTTTGGGATTTGAGTTTAGGTTATAGGTTTAGGATTTAGGTCTAGGTTGAGGTTTAGGGAATTGAGTTTAGGTTATAGGTTTAGGTTTAGGTTTAGGTTGAGGTTTGGGTTTTGGGATTTGAGAATGGGTTCGGGTTTAGGTTATAGGTTTTGGTTTTGGTTTAGGTTATAGGTTTTGGGATTTGGGAATAGTTTTAGGTTTTAAGTATAAGTTTAGGTTAGGTTATAGGTTAAGGTTTAGGGATTTGAGTTTAGGCTATAGGTTTAGGTTTAGGTCTAGGTCTAGGTTAAGGTTTAGGGATTTGAGTTTAGGCTATAGGTTTAGGTTTAGGTCTAGGTTGAGGTTAGGTTATAGGTTTAGGTTTAGGTTTAGGTTTAGGTGTCGGTTTGGGTTTTGGGGATTTGAGAATGGGTTCGGGTTTAGGTTATAGGTTTTGGTTTTAGTTTAGGTTATAGGTCTTGGGAATTGGGAATGGGTTCAGGTTTAGGTTATAGGTTTTGGATTTGAGAATGAGTTTAGGTAATAGGTTTTGGGATTTGGGAATAGTTTTAGGTTATAAGTATAGGTTTAGGTTAGGTTATAGGTTAAGGTTTAGGGATTTGAGTTTAGGCTATAGGTTTAGGTTTAGGTCTAGGTGTAGGTTAAGGTTTAGGGATTTGAGTTTAGGCTATAGGTTTAGGTTTAGGTCTAGGTTGAGGTTTAGGGAATTGAGTTTAGGTTATAGGTTTAGGTTTAGGTTTAGGTTTAGGTGTCGGTTTTGGTTTTGGGAATAGTTTTAGGTTATAAGTATAGGTTTAGGTTAGGTTATAGGTTAAGGTTTAGGGATTTGAGTTTAGGCTATAGGTTTAGGTTTAGGTCTAGGTTGAGGTTTAGGGAATTGAGTTTAGGCTATAGGTTTAGGTTTAGGTCTAGGTTGAGGTTAGGTTATAGGTTTAGGTTTAGGTTTAGGTTTAGGTGTCGGTTTGGGTTTTGGGGATTTGAGAATGGGTTCGGGTTTAGGTTATAGGTTTTGGTTTTGGTTTAGGTTATAGGTCTTGGGATTTGGGAATGGGTTCAGGTTTAGGTTATAGGTTTTGGATTTGAGAATGGGTTTAGGTAATAGGTTTTGGGATTTGGGAATAGTTTTAGGTTATAAGTATAGGTTTAGGTTAGGTTATAGGTTAAGGTTTAGGGATTTGAGTTTAAGCTATAGGTTTAGGATTAGGTCTAGGTTGAGGTTTAGGAAATTGAGTTTAGGTTATAGGTTTAGGTTTAGGTTTAGGTTGAGGTTTAGGGAATTGAGTTTAGGTTATAGGTTTAGGTTTAGGTTTAGGTTTAGGTAATATGTTTTGGGATTTGGGAATAGTTTTAGGTTATAAGTATAGGTTTAGGTTAGGTTATAGGTTAAGGTTTAGGGATTTGAGTTTAGGCTATAGGTTTAGGATTAGGTCTAGGTTGAGGTTTAGGAAATTGAGTTTAGGTTATAGGTTTAGGTTTAGGTTTAGGTTGAGGTTTAGGGAATTGAGTTTAGGTTATAGGTTTAGGTTTAGGTTTAGGTTTAGGTAATAGGTTTTGGGATTTGGGAATAGTTTTAGGTTATAAGTATAGGTTTAGGTTTGGTTTTAGGTTATGGTTTTGGGATTTGAGTTTAGGCTATAGGTTTGGGATTAGGTCTAGGTTGAGGTTTAGGGAATTGAGTTTAGGTTATAGGTTTAGGTTTAGGTTTAGGTTGAGGTTTAGGGAATTGAGTATAGGTTATAGGTTATGGTTTAGGTTTAGGTTTAGGTAATAGGTTTTGGGATTTGGGAATAGTTTTAGGTTATAAGTATAGGTTTAGGTTAGGTTATAGGTTAAGGTTTTGGGATTTGAGTTTAGGCTATAGGTTTAGGATTAGGTCTAGGTTGAGGTTTAGGGAATTGAGTTTAGGTTATAGGTTTAGGTTTAGGTTTAGGTTGAGGTTTGGGTTTTGGGATTTGAGAATGGGTTCGGGTTTAGGTTATAGGTTTTGGTTTTGGTTTAGGTTATAGGTTTTGGGATTTGGGAATAGTTTTAGGTTTTAAGTATAAGTTTAGGTTAGGTTATAGGTTAAGGTTTAGGGATTTGAGTTTAGGCTATAGGTTTAGGTTTAGGTCTAGGTCTAGGTTAAGGTTTAGGGATTTGAGTTTAGGCTATAGGTTTAGGTTTAGGTCTAGGTTGAGGTTAGGTTATAGGTTTAGGTTTAGGTTTAGGTTTAGGTGTCGGTTTGGGTTTTGAGGATTTGAGAATGGGTTCGGGTTTAGGTTATAGGTTTTGGTTTTAGTTTAGGTTATAGGTCTTGGGAATTGGGAATGGGTTCAGGTTTAGGTTATAGGTTTTGGATTTGAGAATGAGTTTAGGTAATAGGTTTTGGGATTTGGGAATAGTTTTAGGTTATAAGTATAGGTTTAGGTTAGGTTATAGGTTAAGGTTTTGGGATTTGAGTTTAGGCTATAGGTTTAGGTTTAGGTCTAGGTTGAGGTTTAGGGAATTGAGTTTAGGTTATAGGTTTAGGTTTAGGTTTAGGTTGAGGTTTAGGGAATTGAGTTTAGGTTATAGGTTTAGGTTTAGGTTTAGGTCATTGGTTTTGGTATTTTGGAATAGTTTTAGGTTATAAGTATAGGTTTAGGTTAGGTTATCGGTTATGGTTTGGGGATTTGTGTTTAGGTTATAGGTTTAGGATTAAGTCTTGGTTGAGGTTTAGGGTCTTGTGTTTAGGTTATTGGTTTAGGTTTAGGTTTAGGTTGAGGTTTGGGTTTTGGGATTTGAGAATGGGTTCGGGTTTAGGTTATAGGTTTTGGTCTTGGTTTTGGTTATAGGGTTTGGGATTTGCGAATAGTTTTAGGTTTTAAGTATAAGTTTAGGTTAGGTTATAGGTTAAGGTTTAGGGATTTGAGTTTAGGCTATAGGTTTAGGTTTAGGTCTAGGTCTAGGTTAAGGTTTAGGGATTTGAGTTTAGGCTATAGGTTTAGGTTTAGGTCTAGGTTGAGGTTAGGTTATAGGTTTAGGTTTAGGTTTAGGTTTAGGTGTCGGTTTGGGTTTTGGGATTTGAGAATGGGTTCGGGTTTAGGTTATAGGTTTTGGTTTTAGTTTAGGTTATAGGTCTTGGGAATTGGGAATGGGTTCAGGTTTAGGTTATAGGTTTTGGATTTGAGAATGAGTTTAGGTAATAGGTTTTGGGATTTGGGAATAGTTTTAGGTTATAAGTATAGGTTTAGGTTAGGTTATAGGTTAAGGTTTAGGGTTTTGAATTTATAGGTTTAGGATTAGGTCTAGGTTGAGGTTTAAGGAATTGAGTTTAGGTTATAGGTTTAGGTTTAGGTTTTGGTTGAGGTTTAGGGAATTGAGTTTAGGTTATAGGTTTAGGTTTAGGTAATAGGTAATAGGTTTTGGGATTTGGGAATAGTTTTAGGTTATAAGTATAGGTTTAGGTTAGGTTATAGGTTAAGGTTTTGGGATTTGAGTTTAGGCTATAGGTTTAGGTTTAGGTCTTGGTTGAGGTTTAGGGAATTGAGTTTAGGTTATGGGTTTAGGTTTAGGTTTAGGTTGAGGTTAAGAGAATTGAGTTTAGGTTATAGGTTTAGGTGTAGGTTTAGGTAATAGGTTTTAGGATTTGGGAATAGTTTTAGGTTATATGTATAGGTTTAGGTTAGGTTATAGGTTAATGTTTTTGGATTTGAGTTTAGGTTTTAGGTTTTGGATTAGGTCTAGGTTGAGGTTTAGGGAATTGAGTTTAGGTTATTGGTTTAGGTTTAGGTTTTGGTTTAGGTTTTGGTTTTTGGATTTGAGAATGGGTTCGGGTTTAGGTTATAGGTTTTGGTTTTGGTTTAGGTTATAGGGTTTGGGATTTGGGAATAGTTTTAGGTTATAAGTATAGGTTTAGGTTAGGTTATAGGTTAATGTTTTTGGATTTGAGTTTAGGTTTTAGGTTTTGGATTAGGTCTAGGTTGAGGTTTAGGGAATTGAGTTTAGGTTATTGGTTTAGGTTTAGGTTTTGGTTTAGGTTATAGGGTTTGGGATTTTGGAATAGTTTTAGGTTTTTAGTATAAGTTTAGGTTTGGTTATAGGTTAAGGTTTAGGGATTTGAGTTTAGGTTATAGGTTTAGGTTTAGGTCTAGGTTGAGGTTTAGGGAATTGAGTTTAGGCTATAGGTTTAGGTTTAGGTTTAAGTTAAAGTTGAGGTTTTGGGTTATAGGTTAAGGTTTTAGGTCTTGGGTTTTGGTTTAGGTTAAGGAGTTAAGATTAGGATTAGGTGTAGGTTCAAGTTTAGGTTTTGGTTTAGGTTAAGGGTATGGTCCCTGCAAAGCAAATACAAATATAAATACGGCCATCCGACATAAATGCCAGGCCCTTCCAATGCTGTCCGTAAAAAATGGACAGCTTCATCATGGTCATAATAGCGGTTCCCTCTTTCCAGGGAACCCCGCTCTTCCGAATAGCTCCGACGCACATCCGGGTCTGCTCCATTAATTTCGAGCAAATACATAAACACGGCCAATCCAAATGGACAGGACCATCCAACGCTGACCATAGGAAATGGACAGCTTCATCATGGTCATAACAGCGGTTCCCACCTTCCAGGGACCCCCGCTCATCCGGATAGCTCCGACGCACATCCGGGTCTGCTCCATTAATTTCGAGCAAATTTAATGGAGCAAATACGTAACCACTTGGTCCCAAATACTTACTTTATAAAAGAAAATCTCTCCTGTTTTCTCAAATTTTCTATTTCGATCTTTTTTAGCTCAAATCCATGTCAATGCATGAGAATCATACATAAACATGGATTTTAAGCAAAATACATGAGAGAAATTACAACATAGATATCATGCACACGATATCACATAATGTACTGTTTAATGAACTACACATGTGCATTCTTGACCAGAGACGTACCAGATGCTTGAATTTGAAATATGCAGCTCCAACCCTCCCACATGCAACATCCACCTGAAAGAATGCGCATAACTGTCATGCTGGAGTAATCAATATAGGAATGTACAAGTAAAACTATAAAACCAGAGATACTCACTGCATTTTCAAGATCTCCTCCATAGTTGACAATTCATTCTAAAGCCCTTCTCCCTCCTCCTTTACCCGGGCTTGGGACCGACAATGCAAGGAGTTGCATTGGCGGAGTTAAAAAAGAGCTTAGGCTCCATTTGGTTTTCAAACAAAAATGTTTTTATAAATACTAATGTGATGACCAAATGGAGCCTAAGACTATAAATACGTTCAAATATAGAGTACAAAATTCATTCAATATTAAAAGAAATAAAAAAAACAAGTGCCAAATTAGTTCAAAATGCACACAACAAGTTTAAAATGAGTTCAAAATGCACACAACACATGTTCAATTATACAGTACCAAATTTACTGCATTTGGGCTTCTTAAAATGCACACAACACATGTTCAGCGTATGCATTTGCATATCAGCAATAATATCCAATTCAACATCATCATCACCTTAGCAATAATATCCAATTCAACGATGTAGTTTATTGTTGGAGTATAAAAACATATAAATGTTGCTGGGGAAATGTCACATGGACCATAGAATATATCACAAAATAAAAAGGTGGGACTGCTCACCTTTACTTGAAGTTCCTTCATTGGATGAGGTGTCAGCAAAGCTCGGATTGTGGTAACAATAGGCCCTTAAAATGGAAGAAGGGAATATATGTAAGGCTCTAGAAGCATTGTACAATACTTTTTCTTTCAAGAAAAGGAAAGAGAAAGAAGGGATTTTGTAGTTCTTACCATTTGGGTAATCCTCTTATAGCACTAGTGCCCATGGACAACAAGTAGTCGCTCCAGAAACCAGAACTGAGCATTAGAGAAGTCACTAGGTGGTTGTTCTTGGCATTGTCATGGCCTCGGATTGATCTCAACATGCAAAAGAGAGTTAGCTCTTGGATTATTTTGTGTGTATTAACGTTGTATGTAAAATAAAATGGAAGATAATTACACAACTCACCTTAACGCCCTTTTCCCTCCTCCCTTACCCGGGCTTGGGACCTGCAATGCAAGAAGTTGCATTGGCGGAGTTAAAAAATGGCTTAAGCTCCATTTGGTTTGAGAAAAAATTATATTCATAAAGATTGATGTGATGACCAAATGGAGCCTAAGACTTATATGCAAATTTACTCACCAATCAACACAGGTTGGAATCGTCGAGCTAATGCTTTGTCCTTTTCAAAATGCATCCTGTGTTCATAAATAGAACCCGAAGGTTCCTGATGTGTGCCGCCCTGCAATTGGATGAGCTCAAGTGTATTGTGCAAATTTCAAAACAGAGTAATGCGTGTCTATAACTGTGGACCCACCTCTCATAATTGTGAACTTTAATGTGAGTAAACATTGGTTGATGGTCAAAACTGGCTGATCGATGATCATATCTAGACTACAGTAAATAGAGCTACCATAAATAAAACAAAAGAGATTAAATGAGTTTAGATGTGCCCTCTATGATTACACTAGGATAAAAATAAACCGTTTAAATGTGTCTAACTCAATTCAAAAGTCTGAAACCATTTAGTTCCAAATACTTAATAAAAAATCCTCCCATTTAGTCATCATCCATTTCTGTCTACAACCTACAAAAAATAACAAAAATAAATCAATTAGTATTCAAGATCACATACAATAAGTTCTACTGCTTAAATAAAATAAAATAAATAAGTAGGCTGCTCTAATCATAAATTGGCACACAGGTGTATGCCAAATGTGGATTGTTGCATCCAATAACAACTGAATATTTGTTTGGAGAAGTAAAAATGTACCTTTGACACTCAAAGAATGAGAGAAACAAAGAACTATTGAAATTCATATGTATGGGAAAATGATAGGAACACAATGCTATTGAACTTTTACCTTGAGGACTACTTTGCACATGCTTCTTGCCTCTTTGAAGAATATTTCCTTAACACTAAATATTCTTTTATAACAGGTTTTATTTCATAATGAATTATGAAGCTTAGGCATTCTTGACAGCTGCACATGATGCATGTCCTGAAATTTTGGAAGGAAGTATCATAGAACTATCATTTTTGTCAATGATAATCAGATGATTAGGATCATTCAACACAAACAATTTTTGAAAAGGGATGGAACAACAAGAACTCATAACATATATCACACAAAATCAAGAAACTAAATACAGTGAAAGAAGAAAAAAAAAAAAAAAACCAAACAAAACAAAACTTGGAACGTCAATGGCCCTGGTTTGAGATGGGCTAGCAACATCATATTAAATTGTGATGAATGTTTGTTCAACTCAGGCTGGCATTATCCAATCTGAACCTAACTAGAGGACCCTTTCAAATCAGATTGCTTGATCTCAACCATCATGGCCAACAATAATGGTTGAGAGAACAATATAACTTTCCACGATTAATTGACAAAGGGCACAAATTGAAGAGGGTTAGGATTTCAATCTGGGAGATTTCAAGAGTATCCACTATGTACAATAGGACCATTATATCAATGGTTCTGATAACTGAACCATGGACCCACATGCATGAAATCATATATGTCAGCAAACACATAGTATGTGTTTACTAATGAGCAGGATCCTATAGTTCCACTATGTAATTAAAACCACCGGTTCATCATATTGAGGAAAGCGAAAAGAGTAAACAACCAAGCTCTGCCATGGTGACACCAAGTGGAAAAAAAGAGATGTGCACCAGTTCACGTGCACGTACCCATGGCACATGGGTTTGCATGTACATGGGCTGGCCTGTACATGCTTTCTGGCTTAGAGAAGCCCAAACAACATCGCATTGATCTTCAAAATTCCGGTGGCCCCATTCCAGTTTCAGCAGACCGAGGAATTCAAAAAAAAATAAAAATAAATAACAACAGTGCATCGCAAACGGCTAATGCTACTCGAAGTCTTTAATAGAATGGTGAAATAATGTTATGAGGGTAAGAATGTAGGCCTCATACGTTCATCTACCAAGAAAATTTACAATGACACACAACCTAAGTAAAACCTAGATTGTAACTACTCAGTGATAGTTTGAGCTGGAGTCACAGCTACAACTAGTGTTACTTGTCCAAGGTCAATTCATAAAGATCCATTTACTTGGATTTGCAGTTAAATAAGCTTAACAAATTTCAGCTGGACCAGCCATCTGATCAGCTGCATATGTTACATAAGTCAGAAAAGTCATCTCAGAGTTTAGTAGCATTGAGGGCCTGAAATAATGAGGGGAAAAAAAGGTTAGGCATTCAACACAACTTTTTAACCACAATAGAAATTGGAATGGATAAATTCCCAAAGACTAAACCCGTACGTGCAAGTATTCAGTGGGCCTTACCATTTGGACAGTTCGGACTTGAGTTACAGGCCGTGTGTATGCTAAGGGAGCCTCACCCATATCCTAGCTATAGTGCATATGGCTTTTCTGTGCCAAAACCCTTTCCTCAAATATGTAACAAACACAATCAAAATCTCAACCTTGGTGCAAAAATAGCATTTGTTCTCCCTGAGATTGTCAGTACAAAAATTCTGAATCCTCTTCCTATTGTACAATGCATTTTCAAACATTGGTCCCAATGAAATTGATGTGGTAAGATTGGAAAGAACTTAAACTTATGAATGAAGGATGAATATGTACTAGTTATGAGGTTCAAATCCTTCACTAATGTGCCAGGAATTAGCTTCAATCAACTCAGGATCAACAACAATGATAAACAATGGCAATTAGAAGGATATATACATAGAATTGCTTCATGCCATTCACAGTACCACCTTTCTATCCTTATCACTTTATACACCTCTTCTGACATTTGATGTGTATCTGGCAGATTCCCTTATATTAGATGGAGTGGACGTAACAGGGTATCCTGTCTTTAATGATCCAAAGGTTTAGTAATTTTCCCCTGCATCTTTGACTAGCAAGCATCCCTAATTTGTTTCCACTAAGATATTACACTCCACGAAAGCAGGTTCTAAATTTCACACTTGGATGAGAAAAGATCTAAAAGCAACTGTTAGTTTGTTAGGGATATCAAAGGGTCCGACCTGGACATTTTATAAGTGGTCTCTGCAATCTTTCGCATCAAAACCCTAGATCTGAAAAACCATTACAGGATATAGAGCATTTTATCAGAGATCTATAGGAAGATATCGACCATTCTTTTCAAGATATCTACACCATATATCACACATGAACCCTAGATCTGTCGAGAATAGAGCATTTTATCAGCGATCCATAAAGAGATCGATCATTTCTTTCAAGAGATCTACACCATATATCACATACGAAACCTAAATCTAGCAAGAAATCAAGGAAAATCAAAATAAAAGGGAAGAAAATGCAGAGATCTAATGAAAAAGATCTCAGATCTGAGGTAAACTCACTGACCTGGATGCCATGCTCAAGGCAGTACAACTCCCAGCAGGCATTGTCGACCTAGATACCGGCCTGACCGATGTGGATCAAGATGCACTCTCTCATTTTCTGAGGTGGAATAAACCGAGAGAGAGAGAGAGAGAGAGAGAGAGAGAGAGAGAGAGGATTAGGGAGATGGAGCAGAGATCGGGAGAGAAATAGGGTTAGGGAACAGACAGGGAGAGAGAAAGAAGGTTAGGGAACGGAGAGAGAGAGAGAGAGAAAGAGGAAGATTGAGGAATTTTATGGGCGCGGCTCTGTTTTGAGCGCGCGCCCATTTGGGGCGTCGATTGGTTAAGACGGACCCATAGACGGTCCTGTTAAGGGCTCCGTGGGGCCCACCATGATGCATTTGGTTTATCCATTCCGTCTATTAATTTTTATAAATATTTTTACTTCATTATCTCAAATTTAAAGTAGATTGAAGGCCCAAGTTGACCACACCATAGGAAGCACATGTGATTTAATCTCCATGTTTCCTACCGTGTGGTCCACTTAAGCCTTCGATCTACTGATTTTAGGTTTCGTCACCTAAAATAATATTTCAAAATAGATAAACTGCTTAGATAGAACACATATATTTTTTTGGGCCCCATAGAGCCCCTTACATTAGTAATGGTGTGGCAACATTTTAGCTACGGATTAAATCCATAGTAAATATAGCTACGGTTTATATCCGTAGCAAAATACTTGTGTGGTCCATAGCTTTTGCTCAATATTTTGGTAGTGGTGGTAAATTAAATATGGCGATTGGAATGATCGGGGCACAATTAATACAATCTGTATGCCTCAGATCCCACGTGTTGTGCTGCGGCTGCAACCCTTCAGCTTCTATCCTTTTGGCGAAGGACGCATGGCGACGGTTACGATTCGCAATCGGCAGAGTGAAGGAGACAGCGCCACGTGTATGCGAGGGGGCAAGGAGTTGCCTTCACCATTAATGACATTAAATGCTGAGAAGACTCCGACCTCGAAGCGTGGGTTCAGACGTATGACTCTCTTCCACGTGTCCCTTGGTGCCAGTGCCGAGTTGCTTTAGTTTCGGGAACAGCCGTTTGCAATGATGACACCAAGTAATGATGCGGTTATATAAACCCCTTCCATTCTCATTCTCACACTCCTTACGCTCTTACTTCTCATTCTCCCTACTCTTTCCTTTTGAATCGCCCTCTGCTAAAAATCGCCCTTCGTCGAAAATCGCCCTCTGCCAGAAAAAGGATTTTCATCACCGGATAAAGGGTTTCCGACCATCGGAGAAGAGATTTTGCTCAAAGGAAGCCATTAGAGTTAGAAAAATTTCTACCAAAGGAAATCGCCTGCAAAGCTGTGAGTCTTCCATCACTTTAAAGCCTTTTTCCTTGCAGCATCTCGAGCAACTCTGACGAAGTAGAAGGGGTCCAAGGAGCTGGTTCAGACTTCGAATCAGAGTCTATCGCCTCGGGACCCGGAGAGTCCAAAGGTCCTTTTGAGGCCATACCCCTTGGCACTTCGGTCCCGACCCAGGGAACCGCTAGTCAGAGGGTCAAAAGCCAAGGCAAGAGACCAAAGAGGGCTCTTAGAGATCCCGCGGGGGCAGTTGAAGGCAGGCCCCTCGAGAGGCAGGTCAAAACTGTTAGTCCCTGGGGGCTCAATCCTGGTCAAGTCCCAGATGGCCTAGCTCCGCAAAGACTATCAAATTTTTAACTCGGTACACATCTGAGCCCCTACCCCCAAGAACCAAGCAGGCCCTACAGCTGAGAGGGAGATTGTTATCTTCATCTGTGCCCTTCAATGCGGGCTCTAATTTCCCATCCATCCATTCTTACGCGAGCTGACCACACAGCTGAGAATAGCGTCGGGGCAACTGGTTTCGAACTCCTAGAGGATCCTCGCCTCCACCTTTATTCTCTGGCATCAAGTGGGGAATCAAAGGCTGACACCAGATGAGTTCCTATTTTTTATATATGGCCAAATACGATAGGTCGAATAAGGCCTGGTGGTACTTCTCGGCTAGGCCTCCATGTGTCCCGGGTCTGGTAAGTCAACTTCCCTCTTCGAATAAAGACTGAAAAGGAAAGTGATTCTGGGCCTCGGAGAAATGGGAGGCCATTGCCTCTAAATTGCACGGACTGTGGGTCCGAGTCCCTACCAAGTTTGTCAACCTAAGTCAGACACTTCTTTTTAGTCGCACTGCATGCTCGATCCATCGTTCTGTGTTTTAACTCATACTCTGCTTCTGTTTACAGCTCAGCCGAAGGGGGGCCCCGACCTCTCTTTTCTTCAAAAGCAGCAGGTCGACCGAGCCAGAGTGCTCTCCGAGGACCAGCGTGTCTGGTTTGAACTCATCACTGGGAAGAACTTGGTGTCGTCTGGCTTCTGTAGAATCCAGCCTACTCTCTTTGTTCTGGGTAAGTGGGGTAAGGACCTTCGAAAATTGGTTTGCTGACATTCAGTCATTCAGTAGATTTTAATTGGCTGATTACCTCTTTTGGAGAGGAATGGAGGTAGGTGGCTCGAAGAGAAAGAGGCTGATAGTGCCACACCCTCCGATGGACGTATTTCTCTCATTTGAGCCGAGGACGAAGGTGATGTCAAAGAAGATGAAGACTTCTGAGGCCGAAGTTGCTCCGACTACAGTCATGACCCCCGCTGAAGCCATTCCCATTGCTGCCGCGAGCTCTGCCCCTAAAGCACGAGATCTCAAGGCCCCTGTCAGAGTCGAGCCTATCACCATCTCGACGCCATCTGCAGAAGAACCAGCCCCTGAGGTTCCGCCTTCAGCGGCTGCGGGCCTTCCTGGGGTGGAGAGAGAGGCAGTCGGGGAGACTCCTAGTACTGTCATCCCTGCATGATCCGTAGCTCACTGCCCTGCTGCTGAGGCTGAGCTCTTAGTCGGTCGCACCAACGCCCTTGTCGGATAAACCACCACGCCCAAGGCTACTGCCCAAGCTTCTGTGGCCAGTGGGGTCGGAGGAACCTCCGAGCCTACTCCAGAGACTCTGCCTCCCGGTTATTATATGACTTTGCTAAACCCATGGGCGGCCAAACATGTACCAGAGTCGAGGATAGCCGACACACTCTCCCGACGTCACGTCAACTTCATGAATGACTACGCAGCAGTCTGTTACCAGTCGCTGCCAATGATGGTGGAGGTGAAGGAGATGGAACAACTCAAGGCGGAAAAGGCTGAGTTTGTGGTGGAGAAGGCAGAGCAAGATGCATGGAGAGCCGAACTTGAGGCACAGAGGGCCAAGCTCGAGAAACTATTGGAGATTTCGACTACGGAGCAAAAGGAACTGAGAAGGGCTGCTGCCGAGGGTCGAGCGAGGGAGCTAGCACTCCAGGATGAGGTCAACTAACTCCAAGCTCTCTTGGACATGGCCGACCCAGAGGTCAAGCGTCTGCGCAAGGCTAACAAGGACCTAGAGTTTAGGGTCGCGGAGGCTGAGTCGGGGCTCAAGGTGGCGAAGGAGACACTCAAGACGGAGCAATGGCTGATTGCGAACCGGTTGGCCCAGCAGCGGATCACCCTCGAGGCCATGGCATTTGTAGACCGGGCGACACTACGAGAAGAGCTTGAGGCTCAAACAGCGTCGCAGGCTATCGCAGCCGTGGCCGAATACAAGGGGTCAATTGAGAGGGCCAAGGAGCTAGACACTGTATTATTTTGGCTATAACACTGGCTTCGATGCTTGCATCGTTGAGGTCTGAAAGCTTCTTCCGACTATCGGCCATAACGCTTTCGCTGCAGACGAGGCTGAGGATACTAAACTGGTCGTGGCAGATAAATCTCAAGTGGACCACATTACAAGAAACAATGGGATTGCACACTTACCATTGAAAAAAAAAATAATTGGAGATTACCAAGTTTTGGATCAAGATGATATTTAGATTTTCTTTCGTTAAGCTTTGTGTGACCTTATCAATAAGTTGGATGACAAATAAGCATTACAATGAGCCTTAAGAAATTTTTAATAGTGAACATTTTGTTAACATTGTTTTCCTTTGATGTGGTCCACTTGAGGTTTGAATTTGCATAATTTTTTTAACTCATGTCCCAGAATGAACTGACAAAATGAATGGACTTCGTGGACATAACAGATACATCATGATCGCCCACGGACCTTTGACACGAGCTAGGTGGCTGGTGTTGTGTCACTGGCCAAACCGCATCCCTCCGGGATATAGCAGATATGGACAGGTGCTGGAGGTTGGTGGATCCCTGAATTTGGGCCACCATAATGTATATTACTTACAACCATGCCGTCCATCTGTTTTTACATTTCGTTTTAACGCAAATCCTAAAAATTAGGTAGATCCAACTCTCAGGTGGACCATACAGTAGGAAACAGCGGTGATTGACCAATAAAAACTTCTTGTGGATCATGAAAGTTTTAGATCAGGATGATATCGGTGTAGTCCCTTCGTCCGCGTCATTATGACTTTATCAATAGATTGGACGGAATAGACATTCCAGTGGTGCCCAAGAAGTTTTTAATAGTGGGTATTCAATACCGGCATGCTGTTTCCTCTTGGATCTAATTCAGTTTTGGAACCATGTCTTAAAACAATCACACAAAATAGATGAACGGCGTGGATTTCTGAAAAACATATCGGTGGGTATCATCAGCTTCCCATGCCAATGGCTAGTGGTCAGTGCTATGTGGGCCCCACCATGATGTATGTGTTTCATCCCTGTCCATTTTTCCTGATCATTTTATGATATGATCCCAAAAATGAGTTAGATCCAAATCTCAAGTGGACCACACAGTGTTGATTGAACGCCCACAATTAAAAACTTCCTATAGGCCACGAAAGTTTTGGATCAAGATGATATTTTTTTTTTCCCTTAATCTAGGCCTCCACGACGTAATCAACATTTTGGATGTCAAATAAACATTACATTGGGCCTAGAAGGTTTTTAATGGTGGACATATAATTACTATTATTTTCCTGTGGTGTGGTCCACTTAAGTTTTAGATTTGCCTCATTTTTAGTATTAGCACCTCAAATGATATGTAAAAATGGATGGACGGCGTGGATAAAACACATACATCATTTCGGGTCCACAAAGCACCAGTGGCAGCGTCGTTAGCGAAACCGCGTACAGGGGAAGCTACTGCGAGAGAGCTTTTGCCGACGAAATCGGATTGCGTACTAGTTACTCCGTACGCTCTTATCATACTGAGTAAACTCAGTTGGGCCCACCGAGAATGTATGTGGTTTATCCACGCCGTCCGTTCTTTTTTCCAGATCATTTTATGGGTTCAAACCAAAATTGATGCATATACAAACCACAATTGGACCATACCACTGGAAAAAGTGGAAGTATTGATTTCAACCGTTGAAAACTTTCGAGGGCTCCAAGTGATGTTTATTTGTCATCCAACCTGTTCATAATATCAGAAAGACGTGGATGAAGGGAAAACACAAATATCAGCTTGATATAAAACTTCTGTTGTCCCCAAGAATATTTCAACGGCAGATGTTCAATTCACTGTTTCCGGTGGTGTGGTCCATTTGACGTTTGAATATAATCCATTTTTTGGATAAAGCCCTAAAATTATGTGTTAAAAGAGATGGACGGAGTGGATATAATGCATGAATGACACTGGGGCCCACGGAGTTTACTCAGTACGCTTACCGTACTGAGTTACTCAGTACGCAATCCGCTTCCTTTGCCGACTCCACGTTGCAGGCGATCCGCGTTCCCTTTTCGCAAACACGTAGCAGACTAGGCTACTTTTATCCTAAAAATGAAATTTCCGTACAAATCACTATGTAAATAAGGAAAGGCTTTCCAGGTAATTCGCATCTTTTTGGCAAACACAGATCAGAGACGTTATTTTTGTAATTACCATCCTTTTTTGCGAACACAATCAAAGAAGCTATTTTCACAAACCCAAACCAAATAGGCAACCACAGACGAAATTCCCGTAGAGGTGATTACAAATAAATAGAGAGGATCGTAGCAAGCACTACACCAACAAGCCTTACTACATCTCTCTCTCTCTCTCTCTCTCTCTCTCTCTCTCTCTCTCTCTCATTTATACATTTCCCACATTTCCTTTCCAACCTCTATCAAATCCCATATGGATACCAAACGGAACCAAAACGCCCAAGTGCTCATCTCGTCTGGCCCCGAAAGCAACGAACGTGATCCCAGCTTCCTCTACGTGTACTTCTTCACTACTTTCTTCCTCACATTCAACACTGTAGTTGCCGTGATTCGGGCCCAACATAGTATATTGGAGGTTGCTTTCATTCTCTCCATCTACGTATCAGTAATCTTGTTGATTTTGTGTATGCATGTTTATATCCGGTTGCCGGAGGGATCGGAGAAGGAGAGGTTGAAGATTCCTATTTGGACCCTCATGACGGTGCTCCATGTTCTATTCGCTTATCACGTTTCGACTATCCTACCGTTGGCATTAGATTTTTTGGTTTGGATCTTGGTGGGGTCCACTAGCTTAGTTAGCTTCTACTTCTTCTTCATTTACCCTATCAGTGCTAGCAATAAGAACAAGTCCGGCGTGAACCAGTCTTCATCTGTGGAGGAAGTTTAACAGCTACGTTGCAGATCTCTTGAAACTAGTCAAATAACATTTGAGCTACTACTGTTCATGTGTAGTTTCTAAGGGCATTTTAGTCACTGTTGTCTATTTATTTTCGTTATGAATGAAATCTATCACTGTAATGGAATTTTACAAGAAACTACCTAATGTAGAATTTCAATATTTCCAATTAATGCCTTTTTCAAAAAGGCTTTCAATAAGCTAAGGGCGGGTCAGGCTCGCCTAAACTTAGCTCGATCTCTGATTAAGGTGGAGCACAAGATTGAAAAAAATTGTATGAGCAATGTTTACCCTCCAAATTATTTGGTTTGGAGTGGGAATGGGTCTGATTTTTAGGCCTCATGCCTAAATTTTAATAGGTCATCTATTAGTTAAAATGGTTTTCATATAATCATCACAGTATGTGTAAGAATCAAGGTGGACGTCTCTCTTAAATGTTTCTTTTGGTGTGGTCCACTTGAGCTTTGGATATGCTTTGATTTTGGACTAGTAATTAAAATAATCTGGTAAAACAGATGGATGGAGTGGATAAGACATGTCACTTATGGAGGGCCCCACAGGGTTACTCAGTAATCAATCTGCTTCTATTCATGGCTGGGGAACGGATTAGGTGCGCCCTGGCCTCAGCCAAGACGGTGCTGCCCTTACCTGTGGGACCCATTTTGATTATCTATTCTAAATCCATGCCGTTCATCTGTTTTTTCAAACCATATTAGGGCATGATATCAAAAACCAAGCAAATCTAAATCTCAGGTTGACAATATTATAGGAAACAGTGGTTATTGAACTCCCCGCCATTGAAAACCTCCTAAGACCCATCTAATGTTTCCATATTACTTATTTGTCATCCAAGGTCACACAAACCTGGATGAAGGAAAAATAAATAAACATGAATCACCACTGTTTCCAAAGGTACGTTTCAAATTAGATTTGGATCAACTTCATTTTGAGTTCATTTCCTAAAAGGATTTAAAAACAGATGGACAGCATGAATGTAGAATAAATCCATCATGGTGAGCCCATGGCAAAGGCACGCTCCCGCATTGATGCCTCATTGTAAAAGGAAAGAGGATTGCCTACCGACAGTGCTTTATTGGTTTCATCTGATACATGTTTATCCAGATTGTCCATTAAATGAGGCCCATCATGATGTGTATAGAGCTGGGCATCAGTCCTGATCGGATCGGATTATGTTCAACTCGACTTGATTCGAAATTCTACAGGCTTGACCCGAATCCAATCCGATCCGTGCCCGGATCTGGGTCACATGATTCGGACAGATCTGATGCATGGTTTCCGTGACTCGAACAGCGTCCGAATCGGTTAGGAAAACCGAGTCGGATTGGGTAAAATTCGGATATATAAATTTAATTAAATTATTTCATTTGATGTACTCTACTTTAATCTTTAACATATCTACTTTTTGTATTCAATGGCTAAAATAATATGTAAAAATTGATGAACGGCTTAGATAAAACATACACATCAAGGTGAGCCCCACATGAATATGAAAGAACTTCCAATCTAACGTATACAACGTTTTTACTGAATCTCTGACGTGCAGTGCACGAAAACCAAACTACTTGCCTTTCACGCAAGCAGGGCTGTATAGGGTAATTTTTTAATCCAAGGGAGCAGGGTTTGTAGATCTAACCATAGGATATGTGTTATATCAAAACCGTTCATCCATTTTCTAAGCTTGTCTTAAGGCTTGAGACGAAAAATAAGAAGGACCTAACTATCGAGTGGACCACACGAATGGTTTAACTGTGAAAATCATTCTCTGCTACTATTTGTGGTGTGGGCCACATGATCTTTAGATATTATTTATTTTTTGCATAATACTCTATAATTATCTCTAAAAGTATATGAACGGTGTAGATATGATAAATACATCACTGTGGGGCCCATAACTTTGATCTCCTTTGAACCGTCCGTACAGCACGGAGCTTGAGGAGCGCCTGCAGCTCGAGAGGCCAGATGTATTACAGCTGTACGCTGTACTAGAAAGCGGAAACGGATGGGCTACTCCTCTGGTCACCGGACATCCGTCCTCTGTGGGCCCCACCATGATGTATGTGTTTCATCCATGCCCTCCATTTATTTTTATAGATCATTTGAAGTTATTAGAAAAAAATGAGGTATATTGAAATCTCAAGTGGACCACATTATAGAAAACAGTGTTGAATGAATTTTGACCATTAAAAACGTTATGTAGGCCATAAAAGTTTTTGATCAAGCTGATATTTATTTTTTCCCTTCATCTGGGTCCTCATGACTTGATCAACATATTTTATGCAATTTATGTGTTTTATCCACATCGTTCATTCATTTTTAGGAAAATTATGGTAAAAAAATAAAAAAATATATTTTATACTACTTGCTGTCTATCGGTTCGGGTCTGTTCGGTGCGGTTCGGGTATCCGGGTCGAGTCGGTCCAGACAGAGGTCACCTGACCCGAAAAAAAATCGGATCTGGAAATCACAACCCGATCAGGGCCGATCTTGACCGTCGGTTCTGTTCGAAACGGGCCGGATCGGGCCGGATCCGCCGGATCGAGTCACAAATACACACCTCTAATTTTAGGGCATGAGCCCAAAAATAAGACATCCAAATTTCAAGTGGACCACATCATTAAAAAAAAAAATAGTGATGATTTAAAGCCCATTATTAAAACTTCCTATAGCTCACTATAATATTTATTTGCCATCCAAATTGCTGATTAGGCTACAGTAACTTGGATGAAGGGAAAACACAAATATCAGCTTCATCCATAACTTTTGTGGCCCATGAAAATTTTAATGTTAAATGCTTATTTGTTTCTCTTGGTGTGGTTACATGAGATTTGGATGTCTTAGTTTTAGAATTGTGTCCTAAAATGACCTGAAAATTGATGGACAGCTTGGATTATTATTATTATTATTATTATTATTTTTAAAAAAACATAATGATAGTGGGCCCACAGATCACCGTCTAATCTTACTGGGTAATTTGCATCCCTTCCATAAAGATTGCAGGGGAACTAACTCCGACCTTAGATTTAAAATGGGTGTATTTCAAATTCAAATGGTTGCTTTTTTCGTATTTGACAACATTGATTTTGGAAGTATAAAGGGAAAACACCCAACAAAATGTTGAGATTAGTGCATAATTTAAAGGAATTTGCTTTTAATAATTTTGTTTATCTTTGAAGGGAGGAGAGTTGCACACCTAACAAAGGTGCCTTTAGGCTACTAATTCACTAGACACGTGACATGCTTGATACCCAAAATAATTTAATTATCAGTTAGAACACTAAAATCACATTAATAAAATGATTTAAACCATCTATGCGCTAGACATATAATGGACAGTTAGAAAATGTCAATGAGTCACGTGTTTGTGATCTTTGCATTTGCGGCCCACCTAAGGCTTAGAATTTCCTCTTATTTAGCCAAAGCATATTTTTTAAAAATCTTATTACAATCATCCTATATATAAAATATCATATAAATACAGTAATTTAGGATATGAAAGCTTATTTAGTTAATCAAATCTAAGTCCATTTGATATACTAAAGAATTCCAATACTCTCTAAATACAAGCTTCTAAATGAAAATTTTGAATCCCATAACATTTTAATCAAATACAAATGAAGATTTGAAATCAACTTGATTCTAATATAATTGCGGTATAAATTCTCCAAATCTAAGCTCTCAAATAGGCTTTACTGCTACCACTGGTTAAGTGCATAGAGCCATGGTGTTGTTTGTGGGAAATCCACCCAGTCCATGCGTTTTGCCTGATCTATTAGGACATGGGCTCAATGAGGCAAAGTCAAAACTGAAGTGACCAACGAGATAGAAAATTGTAAGTATTGAATGTCCACCGTTGAAATATTTGTGGAGCCACATAAGTTTTCAATCCCACTAATATTTTTGCATCTTTTATTCATCTTAATAGGAATGAACTTAAGAACGGTACGGATGGAATATTAGGGACGCGGATTGCGTCCTACCCCTGCCCGGACGGTAATCCGTCCGAGCAGGGCTCTGTGGGGCCCATAGTGATGTAAGTGTTTTATCCAAGCCGTTAATCGCTTTTCCCAGATCATTTTAAGCTATAACCCAAACACTGAGCAAGGTGCAGGGATTACTGGACCACAAAGTGGGGATTTAATGTCCACCATTAAAAACTTCTTGGGAGCCGGAGAAGTTTCGGATCAAGCTAATATTTGTTTTTTCACTTCATCCACGTATACATGACCTTATTAATAGGTTGGATGATAAAAAAAAAACATCACGGTGGCCCTTAGAAAGGTTTCAACGGTGGGACTTGGTTTTCCAATCCCAGTGCAAGGAGGTTTTCCAATCCCAGTGCAAAGAGGTTATTACAAACGAATTCTTAGGTAGAGAAGAATGCACATAAATAGAGGATTGCAGCAATCGCTACACCAACAACCTCTCTCCCTCTCATATCTATACATTCCCCTTCCTGACGTCTAACCACACATGGATCCCAAACAGAACCAAAAGGCCCAATCGCACATCTCGTCCAGCCCCGAAAGCAACGAAATCCCATACGCGACCATCTTCGCTACTTTCTTCCTCACCTTCAATACTGTAATTGCTGTTAACCGGGCCCAACACGATGTATTGGCAGTCGCTTTCATTCTCTCTATCTACGTATCAGTAATCTTGTTGTTTTTGTGCATAAACATATATGATCGATTGCCAGAGGGATCGGAGAGGGAGAGACTGAAGATTCCTATTTGGACTCTCTTAACGGTTCTTCATGTTCTATTCGCTTATCAGGTTTCGACTATTCTACCGTTGGCCTTAGTTTTGTTGGTTTGGATAATGGCGGTGTCGACCAGCTTAATTGGCTTCTACTTCTTCTTTATCTGCCCTATCACTGCTACCCATAAGAAGAGGTCCGGCGCGAACCAGTCTTCACCTGTGGAGGAAGTCTAACATTTACATTACAGACGTCTCGAGACTAGTGAACTATCGTTGCTTGTGTGAAGATCTATAGTCATTTTAGTCACGGTTTTGTACTTATTCTAGTGTTGACTAAAATTTTTGGCTGTAAGGGGTCTTTTCTAAACTACTTATTCAAATAGAATTTGCATTTGGGTTTTTTTATTATATTAAATTGGCCTTAAGGTAGGCTGATTCTACGTTACTGGCTTCCCTTTACAAAACCTTACTTGAATGGTCCTATGAGAAAAAGTGGCAAAATACCGCTGCTTGGTAGGGCTGTCAACTGGCCGGGCCTGGGTAGGTCTCCAAGTGGGATTTTGGAACTGTTTGAGGCTGGGCCGTTAGGTTAGGCCTGTTCAAAATTTTAATTTTGGCAGGCCCAGCTCTAGCCCGGCACATTGACACCCCTACTGCTTCGATATATGCACCGGTACTGCTGTTATACGGGGGAGAGCTACATAGCATAGATTTCGAGGTGGTGATGTGGATGGTTTTGTTGTTAACAGACGTCATAGATCTCATGAAATTTGACTAGCCTAAGAAAGTTTGAGTGAAAGTCCAATAACAATGTATTTTAGAACTTTCGAGAAATTCGACTAGTTGAAATGCTCTTCGACTAGCCCGAGCTCTGGTTCGACTAGTCTGAGGTTACGCAGATTGTACGGTTTGACTAGCCCGAGCTCTGGTTCAACTAGTCGGAGGTTACCCAGATTGTGCATGGATTGCGTAAATTTGAAGTAATTTTTGAATTATTTCAAGTCGATGCGAAAGTAGAGTTTCTTAATCCATAAATAGGAGTTTCTAGGGCCATTCTAAAATATGCTAAGGCTTCTTAAAATATTCTAAAGGGTTTCTAGAAGGAGTTTTAGGGTTTTAAAGGGTGTGGTAATGATGAGATTTGAGGTTGTTCGAATCGGGTAAGTCATTTTTCTTTGTAATTTATGCTTTCATAGTGGATTTCTGTTACTTTGTGGCTTAGTTTTTTTTTTCTAAAAAGGTTGTCCACGTCAAATCTTTGTGTTATCTTTTGTTTGCTTGGTGCTACTGGATTGCTATCCTAAATCCATCTCTGTGTGATTCCGCAGCCCAATCCCCAACAAGTGGTATCAGAGCAAACATTGGGACACAGATTTGAATCTGCAGGATTAACATCAATGGGAAACAGTATGTATGATAACGAGAAGTACTCAAGAAAAATTAACTTTGAGTTATGAAAGATCAAGATGATCAATTCCTTAACCAAGCAAGGTGAGGATGATGCTCTTGAGGAGTAAAAGCTGACAATGACTGATGATGATTGGAATACTCTTGATAAGAATACCTTATCCTCGATCCGTTTGTGTCTCACAGATGAGGTTCTTTACAATGTCTTAATGGAGAAAATTGCAACTGGTTTATGGGCGAAGCTAGAAGATATTTATGCTAAAAAAATTCACTGAGAATTGCCTACACTTGAAGCTACAGTTGTTCACCTTCAGATTGGTAGATGGTAGAGATATGGAAGCCCACATCAGTAATTTTAATAAACTGATTTGCAAATTGTTGGATATAAAAGAAGTGATCAAAGATGAAGATCAGACGTATATAAATGAGAGAGAAATGTAGTATGGCTTGTTGGTGCATGCTACCATCCTCTCTATCTATTGCTAATCACCTCTATAGGAATTTCGACTGTGGTTGCCTATTTGGTTTGTGTTTGTAAAAATAGCCTCTTAGATTTGTGTTCGCAAAAAGGGACAGTAATTACGTAATAGCCTCTTTGTTCTGTGTCTGCAAAAAAGATGCGAGTTGCCTGCGAAGCCTTTCCCAGTAACTTCCTGCCAAAGGAAGCTAGGTGGGGCCACATGATGTTGATGAGAAATCCACCCCATCTGTCCGTTTTTCCAGGTCATTTTAGGACATGTGCGAAAAAAACCAAGTAGATCTAAAGCTCAATTAGGCTACACAATAGAAAAAACAAAAAAGTAGGTAAACAAATACGTACGGTCGAGACTTCCTTGAGGTCCACGGTAATGTTTATATTTCATCCATACCGTTCTTAAGGTCATTCATATTGAGATGACATGAAAACAAAAAATTCTTAGCTTGATCGAAAACTTGTGCAGCCATGCCAATGCTTCAAAAGTGGACGTTCAGTATTTACTGTTGTCTATCGTGGGCCCACTTTAGTTTTGAATCTGAAAAACAGATGAACTGAATGGATTTATAACAAACATTACGGTGGGCCCACTTAGCTTTCCGTCTAAGAAAATTACTGCCAAAGGCAGCAACATGCATGTGTAAAAAGAAAAAGAAAAAGACGTCAAGGAAGATGCTGAAAAACTTCCGAGATGACTCCTCGTAATTGTCGTCTTCGAGAGCGACCTGTTGCGAACCTGACCGCACGGCTCGCTTAGATGTATTCATTGTTTAACAATGTCTTCCACCTTATTTCAGGACATGTTCTAAAAAGATGAAATATATATAAATTTCAAGTAAACCACACTGCATGAAACAGTGTTCATTAAACGCCCATAGTTAAAAACTTACTAAGGTCCACTGTGATATTTATTAACCATCTAACTTATTGATAAGCTAGTAAAACAGACCTGGATAAGAGTATAGAGAGAGAGAGGAATGCTCACCTGCGCACCATCTTACGTGAGCACTTATGAGCACCCTTGCACACATGTCATGGGCATGAAATCTGAACGGTCCACGTGATGTGGCATCCCTTGAAACCTCACAAGCTCAACTTTCATCCCTTGACAAAACTCTGGTAGACAAAGAAATAAGGAAACAATTTCCTCCCTTGATTTGTATTTCTCTTTGCTACGGTACACTGGAGTTTTGCACCAGGTTAGAAGTTGGGTTTTTGAGGTTTAAAGGGGTGCCACATCATGTGGACCCTTCAGATTCTATCCCAACAATACGTGCAGAGGTGCTCACATCTCTCTCTCTCTCTCTCTCTCTCTCTCTCTCTCTCTCTGGGAAAAGGTTCTATGCGGTCGAGGTCGATCTGTGTGGGCCCCACTGTGATGCATGTCGAACATCAACACCGTGCATTTGATGGGTCCCCTTTAAATTATGGAATATCCCGAAAATCAGCCATATACAGAACTCAGGTGGGCCATACCATCTAAAATCATGTGAAGACATGCCTAAAACATATAAAAGCACTTGGTGGGGCCCACCTGAAATTTGGATGCGTCTGAACCTTGGCCTAACCCATCATCCAAGTGGGACACACATAATGGATGGGCTGAATTTGTGAACCACATCTCGGTGGGCCCAACAAATGATTATGAATGTTTTAATGGAGGGTAACCCCTGTCAACTTTTGTATGTGGTGTGGCCCACATAAGCACAGATTATACACATAAATCAATGTGGGCCCATATGGGTCGTGGTTTGCATGGGTCGTACTTGCCATGTTATATGGGTCGTGGTTGTCATGGAACGTGGTTTTCAACGTGTTCGCTTCCTTTACTACCTATCCATTGGTATCATATCCTAAGGCCCACAATGGGGTGATCCAATCCATCCACCTTGTCGGCCAGCTTGTTGTGGGCCCAAAAAGTCATAACTTAGGCAGTGTCAACTTCTAACAAACATCACAGTGAGCCTAAAAAGTTTCAATAGTCACCATTATTTTCTATTCTGCGGGCCACACGAGCATTTGATCAGGCTGATATTTGGGCCCTAATCCTAAAATGACATGGCAAGAAGGATGAGCGGCATGGATTATACACATACATCAGTGTAGGCCCCACGAGTTAGGCCTTGCCCCCAAAAAAGGGTCTCGTACATGTCATTAAATATGACATAACTTCTTATTCACTTAAAAACCATACAACTATTGAACTAAGGATAAAGGGCATTTTGGTCTAAGTAATTTTTAGAGGCTTGTCAGAAGGCCACCCTCAGAATATTTGAAAGGTTGAATCTCTTTAGGGAATTTGACCATATATCGAGGGAGTACGACCAATTTTCCATGTATAGAACCTTTTTTTGGGTGTGTACATTTTGGTCCGAGTAATTTTTGGAGGCTTTTTAGAAGGCCACCCTCAGTATATGACATGTATGGAACCCTTTTTTGGGTGTGGGCAAGGACCAACTTGTAGGGCCTACACTGATGTATGTGTATAATCTATTTTGCCCATCATTCTTGCCATATCAATTTAGGGTTAGGGTCCAAATATCAGCCTGATCTAATGCTCGTTAAAAACTATGATCCATACGGCATGACAACCGCGACCCATATAATATAGCAACTACGACCCATGCAAACCACGACCCATATGGGCCCACATTGATGTATATGTATAATCCATGCAGCCCATCCTTTTTGCCATGTCATTTTAGAAGTAGGGCCCAAATATAAGCTTGATCCAGCGCTTATGTGGGCCATAAAATAAAAAAATAATAGTGACTATTGAAACTTTACAAGCTCACTGTGATGTTTGTTAGAAGTGGACATTGCCCAAGTTAGGAATTTTTGAGCCCACAACAAGCTGGCCGATAAGGTGAATGGATCGGATCACCCCATCGTGGGTCTTAAGCTATGGTATCAATGGTTTAGTAGAAAAGGAAGTGAACATGTTGAAAACTATGATTCATGACAACCACGGCCCATATAACATGGCAACTATGACCTATGTAACCCACGACCCAAATGGGCTCACATTGATGTATGTGTATAATCCATGCCATGTCATTTTAGGGGCATGACCCAAATATCAGCCTGATCCAGTGCTAGTGTGGGCCACAAGATACAAAATAATGGTCACTGTTGAAACTTTTCAGGCTTGCTATGATGTTTGTTAGAAGTGGACACTGCCCAAGTTAGGACTTTTTAGGCCCACAACAAGTTGGCCGACAAGGTGGATGCATCGGATCACCCCGTTGTGGGCCTTATGCTATGGTACCAATGGTTTGGTAGAAAAGGAAGTTGAAAACTATGGTCCATACAACATGATAACTATGGCAACTACAACCCATGTAAACCATGACCTAAATGAGCCCACATTAATGTATGTGTATAATCCATGCCACCCATCATTTTTGCTATGTAATTTTAGGGCTAGGGCCAATATATCAGCATGATGCAGTACTCGTGTGGCCCACATAATAGAAAATAATGGTGACTGTTGAAGTTTTCCAGGCTCACTGTGATGTTTGTTAGAACCAGACACTGTCCAAGTTAGGACTTTTTGTTTCCACGACAAGCTGGCTGACAAGGTGGATGGATCAGATCACCCCATTATTGACCTTAAGCTATGATATCAATGGTTTGGTAGAAAAGGAAGAGTCCATACAACATGACAACCATGACCCCCATATAACATGGCAACTACAACCCATGCAAACTACGACCCAAAAGGGCACAAATTGATGTATGTGTATAATCCATGCCGCCCATCCTTTTTACCGTGTCATTTTGGGGGTAGGGCTCAAACATCTGCCTGATCCAGTGCTTGTGAGGGCTACAAAATAGAAAACAACGGTGAATGTTGAAACTTTCCCAGTTCACTGTGATGTTTGTTAGAAGTGGACACTGCTCAAGTTAGAATTTTTTGGGCCCACGGCAAGCTGGCCGACAAGGTGGATGGATCGGATCACCCTATTGTGAGCCTTAAGCTATGATACAAATGGACAGGTAGTAAAAGAAATGATCACGTTGAAAACCATGATCCATACCATATGAACATGGCAACTACGACCCATGCAAACCGCGACCCATATGGACCCACATTGATGTATGTGTATAATCTATGCTGCTTATCCTTTTTGCTGTGTCATTTTACAGGTAGGGCCAAAATATTAGCCTGATCCAGCGCTCGTGTGGCCGACAAAATAGAAAATAATGGTGACTGTTGAAACTTTCCTGGCTTACTATGATGTTTTTAAATCCAAGCTGTCCATCAATTTTCAGGTCATTTTAGTACACAATTCCAAAACTAAGACATCCAAATCTCATGTAACCACACCATGAGAAACAAATAAACATTTAACATTAAAATTTTCATGGGCCACAAAAGTTATGAATGAAGCGGATGTTTGTGTTTTCCCTTCATCCAAGTCAGTGTAGCCTAATCAACAATTTGGATAGCAAATAAATATTATAGCGAGCTATAGGAAGTTTTAATAATGGGCATTAAATCATCACTTTTTATTTATTTTTTATTTTTATTTTTAGTTTTTATGATGTGGTGTACTTGAAATTTAGAACGGTCTTCTTTTTGGACCCATGCCCTAAAATGATTTGGAAAATAAAATGAAAGGACAACGTGGGTAAAACACATGTATCAGATGAAACCAATAAAGCACTGTCCAGTAACAACCTCGCCATTGTCGGTAGGCAATCCTCTTTCCTTTTACAACGAGGCATACGTGG
Source organism: Magnolia sinica (assembly GCF_029962835.1). Taxonomy (NCBI): domain Eukaryota; kingdom Viridiplantae; phylum Streptophyta; class Magnoliopsida; order Magnoliales; family Magnoliaceae; genus Magnolia; species Magnolia sinica. The sequence continues at coordinate 3,643 of NW_026682796.1, read as the reverse complement.
GAGCCCATAAAGTGCGGGGTCGGTGGCTTAGCCATGGGCCCACCATGATGTATTTATTCTACATTCATGGTATCCATCTGTTTTTCATATTATTTTAGGAAATGAACTCAAAATGAAGTAGATCCGAATCTAATGTGAAACGTGCCTTTGGAAACATCGGTGATTCATGTTTATTTATTTTTCCTTCATCCGGGTTTGTGTGACCTTGGATGACAAATAAGTAATATGGAAGCATTAGATGGGTCTTAGGAGGTTTTTAATGGCAGTGAGTTCAATAACCACTGTTTCCTATAATATGGTCCACCTAAGATTTAGATCTGCTTAGTTTTTGATATCATGCCCTAAAATGGTTTGGAAAAACATATGAATGGCATGGATTTAGAGTAGATAATCCCACAGGTAAGGGCAGCACCGTCTTGGGGGAGGCCAGGGCGCACCTAATCCGCTCCCCAGCCACGGATAGAAGCAGATTGATTACTGAGTAAACCCTGTGAGGCCTTCCATGAGTGACATGTCTTATCCACTCCATCCATCTGTTTTACCAGATTATTTTAGTCATTAGTCCATGATTGAAGCATATCCAAAGCTCAAGTGGACGACACCACATGAGACAATGTAAATCGAACACCTACTATTGAAATCTTAAGGAGCCACAAAGGTTTTGGATCAAGCTGATATTTGTGTTTTCTCTTCATTCATGTCTGTGTGATCTTATGACCTGGTTGGATGACAAATAAATATCACTGTGGGCCTTGGAAAGGTTTTGACTGTGAACATCATTATCCTCACTGTTTCCTGTGGTGGGGTCCATTTGATCTTTGGATATGCTTCAATTTTGAGTTCAAACCCTAAAATGAGTTGAAAAAATGGATGAACGGCGTAGATAAGTCACATACATTCATGGCTACTTGTAAGCGCAATCCGCTTCCAATTGTAGCTGCCCGTCTTCTTCGGATTCAGAAGTCAAAATTTTGCCCATGGGTGAAAACTTCTGCCCATACCTACTCGCCTTAAGTATAATAGATATATAAGGTTTGATTGCTCGAAGATTCAACCCAAATCCAGTCCAACATAAAGTAGGATTGAGGATTTCTAGCCAAAGCTGATGTAGAGCGGGTCGCGGACAGTTTCATGGCCAAGATGGATCAGAAAAGGCCCGGTCGACGACAGAAGTGATCCGGACCATCGGACCTTAGATCGGGCGTATCTCGCAATCCGAAATGAGTTAGCTGACGTAAAATATATGATTTTGGGGTAGAACGAGCTACTTTAGCCAACCAACCCCGCTACGCCGGGTTGCGCAGCCCGGAATTGCGAAAAACCCCTTGATTGACGGTCGTTTCTCTGTTTTAATTTCGTTTTTACTATAAATAGTAAGTTTTAGTTTGATTATAACTCTTCATCCGTTGGGCTTTAGGAGTTGCGCCCAACGTGAAAAGAGCTTAGAACAATTAGGGGAACGGTTTGGTGAAGCCAAATAGGACACTTACTATTTTTGGCCGAAAAACTTGTGCACTAGTAGACATCATGCTATAAATAGTAAGTTTACTATTTATAGTAAGTCGCGGATTCTAGGAGTTTGAGTTGTAGTTTGATTATGATTTCTTTCCCATTGCCTGATACCCTTATTTAAAGGGTTGTGAACTCGATTTTAATAATTCATCAATCAATTTCGAATTTATTAGAATTTATTTCTATTTTCTGCTTTCTTTCCTCGTGGATTCGAGAAGTCTCTGTGAGGAGTCCAGAGAAGTTTCGTGGATTCGGAATAGTTATCCTCTTGAGGAAGACGGTGCTCGACCTCACGTCCTCCCCTGCGTCAAAAGCCCAGCTGGACCTCAGCCCATCCCAACATGACCTGAAGTTCAAGTCAATACAGTCAGGTTTGGTTTTCCTAATTCAAGTTGCACCCTTGTCAAGCAGACCAGAGCATTCAAACATGAAACACCAATCTAAGTTTGAGCTACATGCATCTGACTAATCTCACAAAGAAAACCTAATTAGGGCATGTTTGGTTGGACGTATTTCAGGAGAATTGTTGTATATTTTATACCTTTTAAGCATTAATTACATACTACAATAATTTATGGTGGAAAGGGGCAGTATATGACATTAACAGCCGTAAGTTTTAGGTACGGAAAATGAGATGAATTATGTGGATCCTACCATAATGTATATGTTTTATCCATTCTGGACATTCATCATTTTGGTATGCCTACAAAAATTACTTTACTTTCTATCACTTGATTTATTTACTAATGACTTTCTTCTTGTGCACATCAGAGTCTTTGGATTAATTTCCAATTTTTAAGTGGCATTTTTTTTCCTACAACTATCTTTTTTTTTCCCCCCCTAAAAACAAGTTCAACACATAGTAGTTGGGATTTACTAGTACTTTAGCACAATTTTTGCAGTCCGGCTGCCTATGCACATTAGTTATTATTATGGTGGAAAAAGCAAGTTGTTGTTAGGTGGTTGTATTTTCTTTCTTTAACTATTTATTTTATAGTCCCCGATTGAAGGATGAGGATTTTCTCACCTGAGATTTTGAATTCATGGGCCATCCGCATTGGAGCCCTTGGAAATGGGAAGGTGTGTAATATTGAAAAATTAACATTAATTGGAGTAAGGAATCAACCTCGAGAGGGTTTATATACAATAATTTGTGACACCATCACCTAAGTGGGGCCTTATACAATCATCACAGTGCATCCCGTGAAAGGGAAATGGTACTATGAGGTCGACCTCATGGGAACTTCCCATGAGGTTGAGCTATGTGGGCCCCCACCATGATATGGGTTGAACATGAACACTATTCATTTGATGGGTCCCCTTTAGGTAAGGGGACACCCTAAAAATCTGTCGTATACTGAACTCAGGTGGGTCGTACCATCTAAACCCATGTGAAGACATGCCTAAAACATATAAAATCACTTGGTGTGGTCCACATGATTTTTGGATTCGGCTGAAACTTGGTCTGACTCCTCATCCAAGTGGGACACAAACAATGGATGGTCTGGATTTTCGAACCACATCTCAATGGGCCCAAAAAATGATTATGAATGTTTTAATGAGAGGGTAACCCCTCTCAACTGTTGTATGTGGTGTGGCCCACCCAGGCTATGGATTGAATTGATTTTTAAGGCCATGGCCCAGCATGGAATGGTGCATCTGAATGATGGGGTAGATGTTCAACACACATCACGGTGGGGCCCACACAGCTCAACCTCATGGGAAGTTCCCATGAGGTCCCTCATCGTACCATTTTCGTATATAAAATCAAGAGTGGAAGTTATATCAACTATTTCATTTAGTGTGGCCCACTTGAATCACAGATTAGCCTGATTTGTTGGCCCTGGATCTAATGTGCAATTATGCATCTAAATGGTCAGAGTTGATTTAATGTACCCACAAGGCCGGGCCTAGTAAAAAATTAAAGGGTTGTCCTTATCCCCTTATTTTTTATAGGCCCATTATGATGTATGCATGAAATTCACTTTGACCATTCGATGTGTAATCCTATGTTTGGCTCGGGGAATAGGAACTCAGGATAGTTAATATATGATTCAAGTAAGCCACACCAAAAGAAACATTTAAGAGATATGTCCACCTTGATTCTTACACAGCTACTGTGATGATTATA